>NC_133787.1:39257096-39527707 GCF_003597395.2 Chelonoidis abingdonii | reverse complement strand
TGGGGGGGGGGCTTGTCCCAGCAGGAGCAGGGAAGACGGCTTGGGGGAGAGGGAGCTGTCCCGGCTTGGGAGGGAACTGTCCTACTGGGGGGGGGGCTGTCCCGGCGGGGGGGGTGAGTTCCCTGCTGTCTGGCACCCCCTGTCTCTGTGCCCCCTGGCTAGTGTAGCGCTGTCCCGGTGCTCATGTGTGGGGTGGGGACACTGAGCTGGGCTCGGCTTGCAGGGCACTGGGACCCCAGCAATGCTCTGTCACAGACCCCCAGACAGATGCTCCTGGACGGTAGATGCACCTGCTGGGAAAAGGCAGGACAGGCTGCAAACGCTGAGTCACAGGTACCTGGGCGCTTCCAGCCCTGCATGCTGCTTTCATCTGCCCACCTTGGCAGAGCTGTGTGCCATGGGCTGGTCTGCCTGTGGTGAGTCCTGGAGCTGGCCCTGCACAGACCTGTAACAGGCGCTAGCAGCCTGGCCCTTTTCCCCAGGAGCCCTGATCAGGCGTGAACCCCTGGTGCTAAGTGTGGGGCTGCCTGGGGGCCGGCACTAAAGATGCCTCCACAGGTGGCCCCGCTGGCCCTGCAGAGCCCCTGGCCCCAGCAGAGCTGCCCAACTGCTGTCTCCTGGTGTGTTTGCATAATTCACAAACCCAGCTGCAGTTTTGTTGTGAAATGTTGTTGGGTGGGGAGGGCAGTTACAGGGCGGGAGAAGAGTCCTGCCTGCCTAGCCAGGCCATGGCGACACGCTCCTGGTGTTGACGTTAGAGAAAGTGCCGTGACTTGAAAAGCCTGCACCTCCTTGCCCCTAACCCTGACCGTGCTGTGGGAGCAGGGGCTGTGGAGTTCGAATCCCAGGCTGATACCAACTCCCTGGGGACCTTATTAGTGCTCCCCCTGGGAGGGTGGTCCCAGCACTGGGAGGCCTGTGGGTGGGGCAGGGGGCAGATTGAGCTGGATTCTGCTGCTGCCCAGGCCGGATGTGCTCCATGGGGCTGTGTGCAGGGGAAGGAGATTGAGCCTTGCAGCAGGTGGTTGGGCAGAGCCCTGGCTGAGAGCTCCTTGCCTTCCTGTGCTTGGAGGGGGTGCTCCATCCCCCTGGCCGGGCTCTGCTTCTCCAGCAGTGCCTTGGGGAGGGGGTGAGAGTCACAAGTCCCAGGCAGCTACTTCCTTTTCCTGTTTGCTGCTTCCATTCCAGGGTGTTTTCTGCCATCCCTGGGCAGAGGAGATCCCAGTTGTACTGATTCCCGGGGGTGCCTGCATTCAGGGTGCAGCTGGTTCCCTTGGTGGACTTGGATGGCAGCGGAGTGGAGATCACCTTGTCCTGCCTCAGCTCTGCCGCCTTGGGCAGAGAACCTCTCTGATCTGGCTAGCTAAGCATAGTCAGGCCTGATCAGTGGCTGGATGGGAAACCTCAGGGCAATGCAGGAGGTGGCTCTGGGATGCTGGAGGGGATGTACTGGGCTGTAGTGCCAGGGTCAACATGCTGCTGGAGGGTCCTGCCCTCTGCATGGGACAAAGGAAGGTCCAGGCTTGTTTTGCAGGAGTCAAGGTGTTCGCGTCAGTGGCCTGGGTAAATTCCTCATCCTGCTTCTCTAACCTCCCCCTGGGGTTTCACCTGGGCCTGGAAATCTGGCTTCCTGCCTGAAACCTCTGAGCAGTGTGCCTGCTAAACAGCTGCAGGGTCCAGCCCAGAGGGGGCTGCATTGCAGTGGTGGATGTGATGTCCCGAGTGGCCTGGAACTATGGGACGGTACCATGCCTGTTCAGCCCACCCCCTGTGGGTTAGGCCCTTTCAGGGCAGCATCAAGGACTTTATGGCTCACTCTTCCTTCCTCCGGCAGTGGGACTTGGTGTGCTCAAATCGCTGGAAGGTGCCACTTGAACAGACCACCTACCTGCTGGGCTGGCTCAGCGGCTGCATTGTGCTCGGTTTGGCCTGCGACAGGTAAAGAGCCAGCCACGACGGGCCCCAGATCAGACCTCCCCTGGCCAGGCACAGCATTGTCCATAACCAGCCCTGCCCCTTGGGTTTGTGGCCAACCCTGATAGGTGCTCTGGGGCATTGGGGTGTGGGGAGGGCTGTTCTGTGTCTCTCTCCGTACCCAGCTCGCAGCCCGTTGGCTCTCACCTCTAGGTTTGGCCGGCGTGCCACCTTCGTGTTCTCCCTGGTGCTGGCGCTTCCCCTGGGCATCGGTGTGGCGCTGGCGCTGAATTACGTGATGCTGCTGTCTCTGCGGCTCCTCCTTGGTGCTATGCTGGCTGGCACCTTCCTCTCCCTCTACGTCGCAAGTGAGTCCGCTTGGTCTGGCCCCTTCCCTGCTCCAGGAGAGAGAGCCCTGCGGAGCCTCATGGTCCTGTGCACGTGGCCCCTTGCCTTGGCTTTTATAGAACTGTGATTTGTATTACTGTCGTGACTCGGGGCCCCAGACCTGGACCAGCACCCCCTGGTGCTAGGTGCTGTAGGAACACAGAACAGACCAATTGTCCCTGCCCCTGAGAGCTGACAGTCTAAGTAATTACCTCTGCAGCTCCCCCCCAGATGGGGAGTGGAGAGCCTGGCTGGGCTCAGTTTGGGTCTGGTCTGGGAAGTGACGTGTCCTTGCCCCGTCCCAGGATCACCTGCCAGTGTAATCCCAGCACTCTCCCTCCATGTGGTGGGCTTTGTCATTCTTCAGCTGAGCAGCAGGGGGTTTCAGAGCAGGATGGGAATTGTCCTGGCAGCTCCTGGCTGGAGCCCTAGGGGCAGATGGGTGACAGGTCCCTGGGCTGTGGGGCCCCCTTGCTGGCTCACGGGGCAGCCGCTCTGATGCCCAGCTAGGTCACGCTGAAACACCAGTGTACCTGGCCCTGGGAGTCCGGCTAATGGTCTCAGGTTTGGCGGGGAGTGGCTGCCAGGAGGGAGCCGGAGGCTAGGGGTGTCTGCTGCAGCCCCAGGGAGTGGGGAAAGCGCAGTCACCTCGGGAGTTGGCCCCTTGTGAGCTGAGCCATACACGGCTGTATTTGCTCCAACGTTGCCAAGGGCTGCAGTGAGGGACGGGCAGCAGCCCCAGGAGGCTCTGAAGAGGTGACCCAGGGGCTGTGAGGGAGCCTGGCTCTGCAACTGCCCTCGTCAGTCAGGCCAGGCTGGGAGCAGAGAGGGCGGCAGTCCCCGCAGGGAGCCAGCCCCACTGTCCCTGCCCAGCACTCGCCTTGCGGGTGTCAGCCTGATGCAGTGTGAATCGACCCTCCCCCTCGGTCTTACACCCCCGGTCCGGTCTGAGCGCTGCCTTTCTCCCCACTCCAGGGCTGGAGCTGTGCGACCCTCCCCACCGGCTGATGGTCGTCATGGTTGCGGGATTCTTCTGGGTTGCCGGGGAGCTGCTGCTGCCGGGCTTGGCGGTGCTGTGTCGGCAATGGCGGCTGCTGCAGGGAGCCCTGACGCTGACACTGGCCCTGCTGGCCACCTGCTGGGGGTAAGGACCGGCTGTGCTGCGGGGGGTGGGCACCTGTGGGAAGATGGCTGGGGAGCTGGAGTGGCTGGGGGGAGCCCCACCCTGAGGCACTGGGCCCCATCATGCCCCCCCCCGACCTATACAGCCCCCTGTGCCAGAGCTGATGTGCTGGCAGGGACCCAAGCCCTCAGCTCCATGGTGTGAGTGGCACACAGGGAACACAGGCCGTGCCTCCTCCCTCGCTCACACGTCCCAGTGATGGTGAAACCAGCTGGCAGCGACTCTGGGACTGCGGCTGGGTCAAACGCTCCCCAGGCCCTTCAGCTCAAGTGCGGCGCCGGCTGCCTCTGAAGGAGCCCTGGAGCCCTTGGGGCTAGGGGTAAATATTTGCTCCAAGCAGATTAAACATGGTTAATTTATTTGCCAGGTTGGTTCTGAGCTTTGTGGCCTGATCAGACCTGGGGCTTGCAGGATGGGTGGGGGTGGAGGTGGCAGAGAGAGTGGGAGCCCGTTAACCCTGGATGGGGCTAGAATGTCACTTCCTCAAGTGGCACCGTGGCAGGGAGTGGCCATTGGGGGGCAGGAGCAGCAGCTAGGTCCCTGCACTGCTGGCCCCACGGTTGCGGGGAGGCAGGAGCCTGCTGTAGGCGCTGGGGGGCGGCTGGTGTGGGTTCCCTGTCCAGTTCCTGGGTTGAGTGCACCCCAGACTGTGCAGGGCAGATGGTGGTGATGGGTCACAGTGAGCCTGGCCTGGATTGGTGCCATCTCCACCTCCTGGGTGCCACCACCCCTGCCCCTTGCCTGGGGGCTCCCTGCAGGGCTGCCTCGCCTGGCCGGGCGAGGAGTCTGTCCTGGGAGCAGGTTCCATGCAGCTGTGTGCTGAGTTTGGGCCCGTGGTGACCCTGGTGACACTCTCCCTTCAGCTGCCCGTCGCTGTTCCCAGAGTCGCCCCGCTGGCTGCTGGCCACGCGGCAGCTGGAGAAGGGCAGGAAGGGTCTGCGGGCCCTTGCGGAGGGCAATGGTGTGAGCCTGGAGGACGAATTCTACAGCCAGGAGCACCTGTTAGCAGGTGAGAGCTGGGCCCGAGGGCCCCGGCCGGATCAATGGGGCCTGACCTAGGGTCAAAGTCAGGCTGAGTCCAGTGCTATTCTCATATGGCATCCCCCTGCCCCCCCCCGAACCTGCTCCTCCTCCCTGTCCCCCCAGCTTCCCCCCCATCCACCCGGCCTTGGCTGAAACACTAATGCTCTAGGACCCAGCTGTTCTAGGCTCCGTCCCGCCCCCTGGCTCTGCCCGGAGCTGTGCTGACTGTGCTGCTCTTGTGCCCCCAGAGCTGGAGTCTGAGGGGGCCCCGCTGCCACACTACCACACACTCTGCGAGGTCTTCAGCACCCGAGTCATCTGGAAAAACAGCCTCATCCTCGGCTTCACAGCGTAAGGACCCACTTCGCGCTGGGGGCAGGGAATGGCTGGACCATGGGCCTCCCTGCTCCACCTCGTGCCCCCTTGGCTCTCCTGGGCACTTCCCCATCTGCCAGGGCAACCTTGCTCCCAGCCCCCTGCTGTTCTAGCGTTGGGCTCCCCCGTACACACAGTTCTGCCGATGCCTCTCCATCCACAGCCCCCCGGCTCTCCCAGCCCTGAGCTCCCCCCAGCACAGTTCTGCTGCCGTCCCTCCCTCCAACTCGCCTCTCCCTGCTCCAGCTGCCCCAAGTCTGAACGGAGCTCGCTGCTTGTGCAGGCTGCATGGCGGTGAGTGACGGGCGCAGAGCTCACCCGGCAGCCTGGCTGAGACCGTCCCAACTTGCATTGCATGCCCTAGCTAGGTCGTGCTTCAGCTGCCCTCCCCGTGAACAACACCCTCTGCCCTCCTGCAGGTTCATTGGCAGCGGGATCCAGCACTGCTTCACACGCAACCTGGCGCCCTACCTCCCCCAGTTCCACTTCTCCTACTTCCTGCTGGCGACGCTGGAGGCGGTGGCCTGCCTCTTCCTGTGCGTCACCGTCAACCGTGTCGGGCGCCGCCCTATCCTGCTGCTCTGCACCATCCTGACTGGCATCGCCTCGCTGCTGCTGCTGGCCCTGACACAGTGTAAGGGGCAGGGGGCCTGTCTGGCCCGTAGGGACTAGCAGTTCTTCGCATTGCATGCTGGCTGCCCCTCTGCTGGCGCCAGTCCTTGGGAAGGGGAGGCATGAGCTCTCTGGGGCTCCCAGTAACTGCGAACCAGCGTACAAGTCAAGCATTTGTGCCCAGTTGCTCACCCAAGCCCTGAAGCCCAGGTAGCTGCCCTCCTGCCCACCCCCCCCCCCCCCATGAGGCCAGGGCAAGCCACCCCAGCTGGTGGGTAGGTCGTGCTGCGAGCCTGGGACTCCAAACCATGTGGTTTCCTGCTGTGGGCTTGTTCCCCTAACCCCGCCATGGAGTTACTCCCCCCAGGGTGGTGAGAGCCAAGGAATCTGCTGTGGGCTCCGCTCACCCCTGATACTGGAGAGGGGTGGACCCCTGTTTGGAGAGGGGGCGTTCTGGGGTATGTGCTCAGCCCCTTGCCCGGGGGTGGGGGGTGATGCAGTGCGGGGGCTTCTCCTGGTAGCTGCCTGTGGTCGTTAAACTTATGGCCATGCCCACCTCATCTCAAGCTCCCTGTGGAAGTTCCCAAAGCATCTGATCCAGAAATGGACTGGACAGACATACCCACTCCGTCCTGCCCAGGGCGCAGCTGCTGGTGCCAGGCATGGGCTGCTGGCGGCCTCCCTGGGCTGGCACATGGGGACTTCCCTGCCCCACTCACCAGGCAGAGCTTAAAAACTCCATGTTGTAAATCCATGGGGGAGCCAGCCCAGGAGCCCACCTGCACCAGGGGCCCCAGCTAGCCGGACTGTGGCGTGCGCTCACTCCGCTCCCCTCGCTCCTGACTCTAGATCTGCTGGACTGGATCATCCTGATCCTCTCTGTCCTGGGCATCGCATACTCACAAGCCGTCACCATGCTCAGTATCTTCTTTGCCAGCGAGGTCCTTCCCACTGTGGTCAGGTAGGAGATGGGCCCTCGCTGCAGCCCTGCGTCGCCCACAGCAGCCATGGGCTAGTGCATGATGCAGGGACCAGAAAGGCGGAAGGGGAGGGGGCAGCACTGGCTTCCTGGGGGAGGCTGTAGCAGGTTCTCTGAGGGGTGGGTATTGAGCCGCACGAATCATAGGATATCAGGGTTGCAAGGGACCTCAGGAGGTATCTAGTCCAACCCCCTGCTCAGAGCAGGACCAACCCCAACTAAATCATCCCAGCCAGGGCTTTGTCCACCACCTCCCTAGGGAACTCATTCCACGGGGACCCCTTGGGACCAGAGCCAACTTCCCTCACTCTGATTCAGTGCCCCTGCCTGGGGGCTGCCCCCACAGCTCTCCCTGTGATGTACTGCCCCCAAGTCAACTAAATTGCTGCCTGGATGCCATGGCAGAGTCCTGTGGGGCGTGACTTTGTCCTCCTGCCTCAGCCAGCCCATGCCCCAAAGCTGGGAGCACATGGCCAGGCCTGGTGGCTGCTTTTCCAGGCAGGGGCCAGGCCCAGCTCAGCTCCTAGGCTGCACCTGCTGCCTCCAAGCTGCCCCGTCAGAGCAGAGCCCCAGCTCACCCAACCGCCAGGGTGGGGTGTGGCACCCCCTTGGCCTGTGCTCTGGTCAGGAGGAGGCACTGTCCCTTGGTGAGGGCCTGCTCTGTCTCTCCCCACTGCAGGGGCGGAGGGTTGGGCCTCATCATGGCCGCTAGCTTCGTGGGCAAAGCGGCCGGGCCCATCATGGACATCCAGAACAACCGGGGCTTCTTTCTGCACCATGTGGTCTTCGCCTCCTTCGCCATCCTCTCCGTGCTCAGCATCATGCTGCTGCCCGAGAGCAAGGGCAGGGGCCTGCCCGAGTCGCTGCAGGACGGTGAGAGTCAGCGCCGGCCCCCGCTCTTCCGCTCCTCCCGCCACAGGGACCAGCTGCCTCTGCTCTCACCCCGCAGTGCTGGCCACGCCGCCGAGGCCCAGGACTACGCCCGCCTCGTCACTGCCACCAAGAAGATGCTGAGCTCCCACCGGCACACACCCCTGCGGGACAGGCAGCTGCTGCTGGAGCCTACCCCAGGTGGTGACCCCCAGCAGGAGATTTAGCTGGGCTGGGCTGTCTGTGGGGACTGTGCTCTGCAGGCAGGGGGACAGCACCCAGTGTTAACTGCCCTGGGCTGCGGGTGTTTCCTGCCCCCAGCAGGCTGTGTCACTTTGTGTGGGGTACCTCCTAGGGCCAATCACACCGGCACAGCCTGCCCGACTGTCTCTGGGCAGCAGCTCCCTTCTCACCTGGAGGGCCTGGCGTGACTGTTAGTGTGCCATGCGCAGTCTCCTGCCTCTGCCTCACTGGGGTGTTTGGGGGCTCCCACAACCCCTGCTGCATACCAGCCCTGTGGGGAGTGGGGCCTGGGAGAGAGTGTCCCCCACCCCCTCCTAAGGAGCCTGGCTGGGAAGGGGGTGCCCCTGTCTCAGGGAACACCAGTCCCTGTGCCCCCTGGCCAGGTGAGCAGCTCACCAATAAAATGTGCCTTATTTCTAGCCTGGACCTGGTTCTGCTTTCTCTGTGGGGGCCCATGCCCTGGGCTAGCACTGGGCAGCCCCCTTGGGCCAGGAGTACTCCCCCTCCACTGGCAGCTGCCCCCTGCCCATGCAGCACTAAGCGCCACCCAGTACCATGTTCCAAGCCTCTTTATTGGGGCATGTCGTTGGGGGGATTCTCACCTGGCACTTGTGTAAGAACGTCCCCCTGGGGCAGAGCCTCCTGGCCCTGGCACAGCTCTCCACCTCAGCAGGTCCCAGCCTGGGGCTGCCTCTGCCCTGAGCACCCCAGCCAGGCAGGGCCCGGGGGGCTGGCTCAGCCGGGGGCCCCCTCCCTGCAGGGCTGCTGCCCGGCTCCCTCCTGCCTGCCTCGTGCTGCCAGCCCTAGGCCAGCTGTGCCTTGCCCCTGCTACCCCCCTCTGCCATGCCCCTCCCCAAGCCTTGCTTGGGCAATCCCCCCCTGGGCGCTGCTGCAGGAAGCGGCTTTCCCCAGGCTTCCTGAGCCTTAGCTGCTCCAGGGCCTTTCCCAGCCTGGCCCCTCACTCCCTGGCAGCCTTTTCCTGCACTGAGCTCCCTAGCCACCCCCCTGGCAGGAGCCCCCGTCTTGGAGGACTGTGTTCTCTGCCCTCTCCCAGCTCAGTTACTCTGGGAGCCAGGCCCGCAGCCAGCTTCTACGCCTTCCATGTCTGCTGCATAAGTGCCCTGAACCTCCCTGCGTAATGTACCTGCCCTTCTCCTCCCCCTGCTCCCCTCTCCTGCACCTGCTTCTGGCTGCCTCCTGCTCCCTAGCCTGCCCCTGGAGAGCTAGGCTAATGTTAAAGCTGGCTGTAGCGCTCTCCCTGTTGCTAGTGCCTGCTTCCCCTGGCGTTCGATGGTGGCCTGGCAGGAGCCTACCCCTGTGGCCCAGCTCAGCAGTCATTGCAGGTCAAGCTGGTCGTGTGGGTTTCCATGCAGTTCTCACATCCGTGAGCCCTCCTGGGGCGAGTGCATGGGCAGAGGCAGGGCTGAGCTGCAGGAAGTGGCTTCGCCCAACCTAGCCCCTGGCATGTGGGGGGCTGCCTGGGCCCTGGGCTGGCTCTGCTGTTAGAAGTAGCTTGTTTCCAAGGCTGGTGCTGTTCAGGTGTCCAGTGTCCAGGGCTCAGTAGTGCTATGGCTGCCTCCTGCATCTATGCCCCCTGCTCGCTGGATTCCCTGCTGCTCAGAAGCAAGCTCTGCCCTCCCGGTCCCTGAGTTCCCCCTCCCTGCCCTGGGCCTAGTGCCCGTACAGGTCCGCCAGCCGACGGAAGCGCGGCCCCCACTCGCTGAGATAGTCGTAGTCCTGGTCGCCATCCGTCAGGCTGGACACGATGGAGCTGAGCGAGCCGGCCACGGAGCCGGAGCCCTCGCAGTCATAGATGAGGGCTGTGTCGTAGGGGGGGACGTTGGGGTCGCTATCGGCTGCGTCTAGCCCCTGGAAACAGGAGAAAAGGGCTGTGAGGTGTGTGGGGGGGTGGCTACTGGCTAGTTGGCAGTAGCCCCTGGGCCAGGCAGCTGTCTCCATGCCCATGCTGGGCCCTCCTGCCAGCGTGGCCCTGGCGCTGCCCCTGCTGTCTGTACCCACCCCTCAGAGCCTAGGAGCCCCGGGGTGCCCACTTGAACACCAGCCCCCACCCCCCTTGAGCCAGTCACAGCCAGAGAGTGGGGTGGGACCCCAGTTCCCTCCCTCCTGTGCCAGTGTCAGGGCAGGGCCTGTGTCTGTCCTGGGAGGTGCCCAGCATGGTTTGGATGCTGGAAAAATGCAAGCTCCAGCGTGGCAGGAAGTCAGCCGAGCAGGACCCTGGGGCCAGCAGATGGGTCCTCAGGGAACTTGGCCAAGCAGGAGCTGGCAGACCGGCCGTGGGGGCACCCGGCCGAGCAGGGGCGCTGGAGCTGGCAGACCGGCCGTGGGGGCACCTGGCCGAGCGGGGGCGCTGGGGCTGGCAGACAGGCCCTCATGGAGCTCGGCCAAGTGGGGGCGTTGGGGCCGGCAGACCGGCCATGGGGGCGCTGGGGTTGGCAGACAAGCCCTCATGGTGCTCGGCCGAGCGGGGGCGTTGGGGCTGGCAGACCGGCCCAGCTGGCCCATTGGCCTGTTCCAGCTTGGCGGATTGCCATGGCCCATGCCATTGTCCCCCGCTCACCTCGTTGATGAAGTCTTCGATGGCAGAGGGGCTGGTGGGCAGTTTCCGTGGATTGGGGGGGGTGGCGTAGCTGTAGGGAGCATCTCTCCGGGTTGGCTGCTTGCCCCGGGGGCAGGCTGGGGGGAAGAAGTCGGGATTGCGGAGCTGGTTTATGTCGTAGGCTCCCTATGGAGAGAAAAGCTTTAGTGCCTGCCGGCGAGCAGGTCCTGCCGGCGGGGGGCGCTGGGCTGCAAGGGGCAGCAGCAGTTTGGTGCTGCCCAGTCTGGTGTAATATGGTGTGTGTGTCCCTTAAACAGGAGAGACGGGGGACAGCAGCGGGGCAGGACTGGGCTAGCGGGGGGCGCTGGATGGGGCCCGAGGGGCACACGCAGGGCTGGGCTAGCGGGGGGCGCTGGGTCGTGACCAAGGGGCACATGCAGGGCTCGGGTAGCAGCGAAGTGTGTGGCTGGTTTGCCTGGCACGTGTGGCTGCCCCCCCCTCACCTGGTCCTCCTCGCCCCCGCCCTGCTCATCGTAGTTGAGGATGTTGTCGCGCAGGTCGTCCTGCAAGCTCCCCAGCAGCCCCTCGTGCCGTGGGCGCCGGAGGCAGCGCTCCCGGACGGCCGCCAGCAGGGCCAGCGCTGCGGAGACAGAGAGAGGTGATGGGGCCGGGCCGGGGTGGGGCGGGGGTCAGCGGGGGAGAGGGGTGTCTCACTTACACAGGAGCAGGATAATGCTGCTGAGGATAATCATCAGGGCCCCGAAGCTGAGCCCCACCCCAGCCGTCGATGCAGCCGCTACGCTGGCCTGGCAGCTGCCCCCCTCATCGCAGGGGCACACGGAGACGTTCAGCAGTTGCGCCCGCTCCTGCCTGGGCTTCCCGGAGTCGCTGAGCAGGAGCAGCAGGGAGTGCAGCCCTGTGGGCACCGGCACCAGCAATGCCAGCACCGCATGGGTCGCTGGGCGGAGACAGGGACACCATGATACACCAGCCCGTATGGCCCCAAGTTCTGCCCCCCACTGCTTCCTCCCCACACCAATCGGGCCCTACTCCCCCCTCACTGATCAGCCCCCCTGTTTCCCCATCACTGATTGGGCCCTGCCCCCCCCCCACTGATCAAGTCCTGCTCCCCATCACCAATCAGTGCACCCTGCTCCCCCCTCCCACTGATTGGGGCCTGCTCTCCCTTCACTGATCAGCCCCCCCGCTCCACCCTCCACAATTGGGCACTGTTCCTCCCTCACTGATCAGTGCCCCCTGCTCCCCCCTCACCAATCAGCCCCTTGCCCCCCCCACTAGGCTCCACCCACCCCTGGCCAATCAAGTGTTCCCCCCCAGGTGGGCTGGGGCGGCTCTGCCCTCCTGTTGCAGGGCCGGGGGGAGCGGGGCTCAGGCTGTCGCCTCCCGTCCATGGGCGAGGTGCTCGCAGCTGGCGCTCACTCCGGCCCCTGTCCTCACCGTTGAGCTGGGTGAGGCTCCAGTTGTGGGCGAGCTGGGGGGTGTCTGGGTTGAGGCGGAAGTGGAAGGGCTCAGCGTGGGGTGGCAGGTCCTCATCCATGGCGCTCAGCAGCAGCCCCTGCCCCTTGCTGGGCTCGCTGCACACGACGCCCGCCAGCGGGAGCAGGGCCGGCCCGTGGTCATTCACTTCCAAGATCTCGATGGACAAGGTGCCAGTGGCTGTGCGCGGTGGGTCAGCTGGGGACAAGGGCAGACAGGTCAGGGCCCCGCACTCACCAGAAGGGCAGGTGAGGCCAGTGCCCCCCGCTCACCATTATCGCTGGCCAGGATGACAGCGGTGTAGCAGCTGCCCTGCAGGAAGGGCGAGCGGCCTGGCAGCACCTGCCTGGTCTGCACCCTCCCGGAGCGCGGGTCCAGTAGCAGCCAGTCGGCCGGGTCATAGGCCAGGAAATAACTGCAGGCAGAGACACCAAGTTATTTGCCTAGGCAACCAACTCAAACCTCTCGGGGGGCATCCCAGGAGCCCTGCCCTGGCATGAGCAGCTGGCAGCGGGGAGGGGGAGAAGCAAAAAGTCACAGCCCTGCTAAATGATGGTAAAACAATGTCAGAGCAGGCTCAGGAGGTACCTCTGTCCCCACTGCCACCAGGTAAAGCCAGAGCTCGTAAGCTGCCTAGAGACAGCAGCCTGGCTGCCAGGAAAGCTACCATCGTTGGTTTGCCTTTATGGCATCGTCTCGATTGTTTATCTGTATGGTTTCCAGCTGGTTCTTTACTTGTTTCTGCTTATTGAAGAGGTTTAAATTTGTGCAAGGTTTAAATCAACGCAGGTGGTGGGTGTTGCTGGGTCTGCAGTATGTTAGGCTTGGGCAAAGGATTGTCCTGTAATACTTCAGTTTATAATGATTGGCTAAGGAAGAGCTAAGCAGGACTCAAGCTTAACTATAGAAAGTGGGGTCCAAAAGGAAGGTCTTTGGCACCAACTCCAGACACAGCCCAAGATCGGAGCTGCCAGACCTCAGCACGCTGCCAGCTGTACTGTGCAGACGCTGCAGGAGCCAGACGTGAGCTGATCCTGACTGACCACCAGGAAACGGTTACTTGCCTTGTGGGGCGTGGTGCTTAGCAGGTGGGTTCTGCGTGGTAACTGTTAACACCTAGCAGCTAAACGTAAGGCTCTTTCCCCGGTACACAGCCCCGCAAGCCTGCAGGAGATTATGCCCTGAGCCCTAGGAATCGGGTAATGGTGGAGGTGCCCTAGAGTGGGCAGGTAACACCCCACCCAGAGCCAGCGCCAAGCCAGAGGAGTTGCAGCCAGCATGGCAGAGCACTGAGCCTGACCTCCCAGCCCCTGCCAGCCTGTCTTCCCCACCCAGGGCTCCTGCAGGCCAGCGTGCCAGCCCCTACCTCAGCAGCCCCTGCAGCCCGGCTGGTGCCTCCACTCGGTGGGCACTAAGGGCCAAGTTCCTGAGCCTCGTACCACCCCATGAGGCCCCTCGCTGGCCAGTGCAGCTCCCACCCCCTGGTCCCCAGCCCCTGGCACTGTGTCCAGGTTGCTCCTGGAGGCTCTGCCAGGGCTCCTGGGGGTGCAGGTGGTGCTGGCCCCTGGTCAGGGCCCCCCTGGTGGGGGGCTCACCTGAGGGCCTGAGGATGGCGGGTGTCGGGGTCGCTGGCGCTGAAGGTGGTGAGCTCGGTGCCAGGTGGTGCCCCCTCCTCCACCCTGACCAGCCGGGGGTTCTCAGGGAAGAAAGGTGCCTCGTTCACGTCCTGAACCTGCACCTGCACCATGGCCAGGGCCCGGGTGGTCTGGGGGGCCGACGGGTGAAGCTGGTTCTGGTTCTGGACGGAGACGGTGAGTGTGAAGTGGTCCCGCCCCTCGTGGTCCAGGGCCTGAAAGTGGAGGGGTCGACAGTTAGTCACGTGGAAAAGCGCTAACCCCAGGCCAGCCACTCCAGGGATTGCTCTGCATGTGGGCTCCCCACCCCCATGCCCAGGGGTCGCTCTCCAATGGGGCTCCCCACCCCTATCCCCCAGGGATTGCTCTGCACATGGGCTCCCCACTCCCACTCCCAGGGGTGGCTCTGCACATGGGCTCTCCACCCCCATGCCCAGGGGCCGCTCTCTGGCCAGGGTTCTGGGCTGTGACATGGCTGGGCTGCTCCCTGGGGCCGTTGGTAACGAGCAGCAGAGCATGGCCCCTGCACTGAGCGACTCATCTCAAGCTGGGCCTGGGCTGGAGGGAGCAGGGGCCTGGCTGGGGCATGGTGCTGGCCATGCCCCCTGGGGCTGGGAGCAGGGACAGGCTGTGGCCCAGGGTGCTTCCCCTCACCTTCACCATGGAGAGGATGCCGTCATTGGTGTGGGGGTCGGTGCGGATGGCGAAGGCCCCATCCGGGTCACCCTCCAGGATGGTGAATCGCGCCAGCCAGTTGGGGGAGCCAGGCAGGTCCTTGTCGTGCACCGGAAGCCGGCCGATATCCACACCACTCGTGTTCTCCAGCACCTCCAGGGAGAACTGCAAGAGAGCAGCCGGGGAACTCATGGTCTGGCATGACGGCACAGCCCACGTTCACATCTCCCCCAGCGTGAGCCAGCGTGGGCCAGGATCCTTGTCCCCCGGCATGGAACCCACAAAGGGCAGGACCGCCCCCCCCCCACGGCCATGCAGTGAGTCAGACTGGCCCCCAGGTATCCTGCACCCCATCCCCCTAGCTGCTGGCCCAGCTCCCTACCTCTGGCTTGGTGAACTCGGGCGGGTTATCATTGATGTCGTCCACGCAGATCACGGCTGTGGCTGTGGTGGTGAGGCCGTCGCCCGACATGTCAGCCACTTGGAGGGTCAGGTTATACACACTCACCACCTGGGGAGGAGGGAGTCAGCTACTTGCCTGTCTGTCAGGGCCAGGGCCAGCCCTTCCCCCCCAGTGCCCTGGACCCCGGGAGAGGGGCAATGCCCTGCTTTACCCAGCCAGGGCCTGCCCAACCCACCCCTCACTGGCCTGTGTTAGCTCACATCTGCGCCCTGGTGCACCGTCTGTTATTCATGCCCTGGGTCTGTCCCAGCAGGGCTCTGCTAGTCTTGCCCAGGGGCTGCCCACAGGTAGCCAGAGCACACTGGGCTTGGTTGCCACTCAGTATATTACTGATCGAGTGCAATCAGGCGGGCCCCCAGCCTGCCGTGTGCCTGCAGTGCCGTGCCCCCAAGCCAGGCAGCAGGGACTCCCAGCCCACAAGGCCCATTACCTCGCGGTCCAGCCCCACTTGCACGGTGCGGATCTCGCCTGTGGTCTCATTGATGCTGAAAAGCCCAGCTGAGCCCTGCTCCAGGATGGAGTATCGCAGGGCTGCGTTGTCCGTGTCGGGGTCATCAGCGTCTGTGGCTTCTGCCTTCAGCACATAGGTGCCTGCAATCAGAAATACACCGTGGGTATAGAACCATAGAAATGTCGGGCTGGATGGGACTTGGAGAGGTCATCGAGTTCAGCCCCCGGCGCTGCGGCAGGGCCAAGTAAATCTAGACCATCCCGGACAGGTTATCCCACCTGTTCTTAAAAACCTCCTATGACAGGGATTCTACAACCCCCTTGGAAGCCGACTCCAGAGCCTAACTACTTGGAGAGGTAGAAAGTTTTTCCTAATATCTCACCTAAATCTTCCTTGCTGCAGATTAAGCCCATCACTTCTCCTACCTTCAGTGGACATGGAGAACAATTGATGCCCATCCTCTTCAGAACAACCATAACGTATTTGGAGACTGTTTCCAGGTCTCCCCTCAGTCTCCTTTTCTCAAGACTAAACATACCCAGTTTTTTTAACCTTTTCTCCTAGGTCAGGTTTTCTGAATCTTTGATCATGTTTGTTGCTCTTCTCTGGATACTCTCCAATTTGTGCACATCTTTTCTAAAGTGCGACGCCCAGAATTGGACACAGTTCTCCAGCTAAGGGGCACGGGTACTGCCTATGTCTTACATACAACACTCCTGCTAATATACACCAGTATGACATTAGCCTTTTCCACAGCTCTAGCACATTGTGGACTCATATTCACCCTCAACCCCAGATCCTTTCAGCAGCACGACCATCTGGCCAGATAGTCCCCAGTTTGTAGCTGTGCATGTGATTGTTTCCTTGTACATGAAGTACTTTGCACTTGTCTATATTGAATTTCATCTTGTTGATTTTAATTCTGTCTGCCAAAGTGCTTGAAACTCCTCCCAGCTTGGGGTAATCTGCAAGTTTTATAAGCCTGTTCCACCCATTATCCAAGTCATCAGTTAAACTATTGCACAGGACTGGACACAGGACAGACCCATGTAGGACTCCATTAGATACCTCCACCCTGTTTGACAGTGAACCATTGATAACTACGCTTTGAGTGAGGTCTTTCAGCCACTTGTGCACCCACCTTACAGTAATTTCACCTAAGCCCACACCTCTCCTGGGCAACAAAAATGGCAGAAGAAATTCAGTGTTGATCAATATAAAGTGATGCCTGTTGGAAAACAGAATCCCATCTATACATGCTCTTATCTTAACTAAATATTCTTAACCTGTTCTTTCCCTCTTTTGGCTTGTGATCCTTACCCCCTTGTTGTCAATATTAATTATGTTGAGTATCTGGTCACCATTAGCTTTTCTCAGTCAAGATTGAAGTAAAATAGGCATTAAACATCTCAGCTATTTCAATGTCATCAGTTGTTCGTGCTCCTTCCCCACTAAGTGGAGGTCCTACATGTAACTTCAGCTTTTTCTTGCTCCTAATGTTTGTAAAGACCCTCCTCTTATGTCCCTTGCTAGGTGTAACTCATTTTGTGCCTTAGCCTTTCTCATGTTGTCCCTACATAAGAACAGCCAGACTGTATCAGCCCAAAGGTCTAGCTTGCCCAGGATCCTGTTGTGACAAAATGGGACTGTTCTTAATGTTTCCTCTGAATACTGTGTGGGTGCCTCAGTTTCCCCAAGGCATTTCTGAAGTCTCCAGTGTGCATAAATGGCTGACACGCTGTCCCCTGGCTATAAATGGCCAGGGCCCTTCCTCCCTGCAAGGGGATGGCTAAAGGTGAACAAAGATCAGGTGATCTCCTGGCCTGGGACAGAGAAAAGGCCAGAAAGGAGGGGCTGGAGGGGGTTTCAGTTTGGGGCTGGCTGGGAACGGGAAGTGAGGGCAGATGTGGGTGTCTGCCTCACTGGGCCCCAGAATGGACCTGGCTGAGGGTCCCGTTCTCCGTACCTACAAGCTCTGTTTTAGATCCTGTTCCTGTCCTCTAATAAACCTCTGTTTTACTGGCTGGCTGAGAGTCACGTCTGACTGCAAAGTGGGGGTGCAGGACCCTCTGGCTTCCCCAGGACCCCGCTGGGTGGACTCACTGGGGGAAGTGCATGGAGGGGCATATGGTGAATGCTCCAAGGGCAGACCCAGGAGATGAAGCCGTGTGAGCTCCTTGCCCTGAAGACAGGCTGCTCCAAGGGAGAGGGGGTTCCCCAAATGCATGATTGGCTTTGTGGGGAGCAGTTCCAGAGCATCGCCCGGAGACTCCGTGACACCTGTCTTCCAACAGTGGCCAATGCCAGGTGCCCCAGAGGGAATGAACAGAACAGAGAATCACCATGTGATCCATCCCCTGTCGCCCATTCCCAGCTTCTGGCAAATAGAGGGTAGGGGCACCATTCCTGCCCATCCTGGCTAATAGCCATTGATGGACCTCTCCTCCATGAACTTACCTAGTTCTTTTTTGAATCCTGTTATGGTCTTGGCCTTCACAACATCCTCTGGCAAGAAGTTCCACAGAGTGACGGTGCGTTGTGTGAAAAAAATATGCCCTTTCATTTGTTTTAAACCTGCTGCCTATTGATTTAATGTGGTGACCCCTACTTCTAGTATTCTGAGGAGTAAATAACTCTTTCTTATTTACTTTCTCCACACCAGTCATCATTTTATAGACCTCAATCATATCCCCCCTTAGTTGTCTTTTTTCCAAGCTGAAAAGTCTCAGTCTTAAGCTATCCTCATATGGCAACTGTTCCATACTCCTAATAATTTTTGTTGCCCATTTCTGAACCTTTTCCAATTCCAATATATCTTTTCTGAGATGGGGTGACCACATCTGCACTCAGTATTCAAGATGTGAGCGTACCACGGATTTGTATAGAGGCAATATGTTATTTTTTGTCTTATCTATCTCTTTCTTAATGATTCCCAACATTCTGTTCAATTTTTTGACTGCCGCTGCAAAGTGAGTGAATGTTTTCAGAGAACTATCCACAGTGACTCGATGATCTTTTTCTTGGGTGGTAACAGCTAATTTAGACCCCATCATTGTACATGTATCGTTGGGATTATGTTTTCCAATCTCCCTACATGCTGGTGCTATTTCTTTGTGCTCCTCCTTAGCTATGTGCTCATACTTCTGTGTTAGATTTGTGCCAGACCGGTGAATGCCAGGCCCTGGCAGGCTCACACCAAAGGCACCCACCTGGAATGGCTCCCTCCACCACGTGCCCCGTGAAAACCTCCTGCTGGAACAGGGGCCGGTTGTCGTTCTGGTCCACCACAACAATCTCCAGGTCGGTGGGGTCTTCCAGTGTTGCGCCCCCCAGGTCCAGGGCAAAGGCCCTCAACTGGGCACAAGGCAGAGAACAGGCATCAGCCACAGCTCCCAGCTCCTTACCAGCCACCAGACAATAGCACACTTCACTGCTGACTTACTGGCTCCAGGGCTGTGCCAGTCCCAGCTGCTGTCAGCAGGAGGCACTGTAGGGTATGACTGGGCATCCTGCCTCTGGAGAGCTCACATCTATCCCATGCCAGGCTCCCAGCAGGAGGCACTGAGTTCCTCCCCAAGCCAGAACATCCCCCACTCCACACACTAGCTGTGTGTGTGTGTGTGTGTGTGTGTGTGTCACAGAGCAGCAAAAGCAGAGGAGGCCGAGCTGCATGCAGGGAGGGACCCCTACCCGGAAGCGGTCGTTCTTCTCTCGGTCCAGCATGGTGTTGAGGAAGACCTTCCCACTCAGCTTGTCAATGGAGAAGATGCCCAGGGGTTCCTCATCCACGCCCGGCCCCTTGATGCTGTAGATGACGCCCCCAGGCAGCTGCTTATCCGACTTGATCTGCCAGAGAGACATGTGAAAATAAACCCACAGGCTGGCAACCTCTCGCCCCTCACCCATCCCCAGCCTGGCCCCCTGGGACGAGTGCAGGCCCAGCCATCCTGGGAGCAAGAGGTCTAGGGATGGGCAGCTGCCTGGATCAGCCCCTGAGCCACCCAGCCGCAAGGCATTACCAGCAGCCAGGGATGCTTAGCACATCACCTGAAGGCGGGCTCAGGCTGGGTGAGGGCGTGACTGAGTGCGTGCGTGTAAGTCTGGGAGGGAGTGGGAATGGGCGTGTTTGTGATATGGGAATGGGTGTGTGCACCTACAATAATGCATGTGTGTGTGGTAGTGGAAGTGTGGGAGAGAGTGGATGTGTGCCTGTGCAAAGGTGGATGGGTGTGTGTGAGATGGTGAATGGTGTGTGTGTGTGTGTGTGTGCAATGGTAGATGTGTGTGTATGTGCAATGATTGCCCATATGTGATGGTGTGTGGAGGTGGATGTGAGTAGTGGATGCGTGTGTGTGATGGTGGATGGTGGCTGTGTATGAAGAGGGGATGTGTGTGTATGATGGTGAATGTGTATGTGTGTGTGATGGTGGATGCGTGTGTATGTATGTGTGACGGTGGATGGTGGCTCTGTAAGAATGGAGGATGTGTGTGTATGATGGTAGCTCGGGGTGGAGATGTGTGTGTGTGTGATGGTGGATGGGTGTGGATGCATGTGTGTGTAATGGTGGATGGTGGCTATGTGTGAATGGTGGTGGGGTGTGTGTGCAGTTGTAGGTGTGTGTGTGTACATGATGGGAGGGCTGGGTGTGTGACTGACATGATTTTGGGAGGGCGCAGCCCAGGAATGACGGCCAATCTACATCCCTGCCCCTATAGCCTGGATGCTGGGTGACCCCTGAGGTGAGAAGAAGCCCCATCTACATTTTTCTGCCTCTGTCCTTCCCATGTCTGATGCCCCAGAGCTTCCCTTGCCAGGCTGAGCAGGGGGGAGCCTGGCCCGCACCCTACGCAGCCCAGCGCTGGAGCTCTGGAGCCCTGGGCCATTGCAGCACCTGCCCTAGGCTGCTCAGACCGGGCCGGGGCAGCATGTACCTGCACAAGGAGGTGGGGGATGCGCTTGTGGTTCTCGGACACGCTGATGGGTGGGATCACCCAGGCCCTCTTCACCCTGCTGGGCCCAGCTCGCTGTCGCCACGGATACAGGACCAGGGGGCTGGCAGGGAGGCCAGGCTCCCCCTGGGAAAGGTTGATGCCCTGTTGGGACAGAGACTGAGGTCAGGTCATCCCACCGGTCACCCCAGTTGCTGCTTGCTGGCTCCCCCACCCTGGCCTGCCTTCCCCTGCTGGGCAGGAAGCAGTGGGAGTGGCAGTCGGTCATTGCCCCACCTGGGTATTTGGTGAGGGCATGGAATGAGTGATAGCCATGGTTCGGATCCCGGGGCTCAGAGAGGAGCCAGTGGCCTTGGGATTTCTCTGAGATAAGGGTCGCTGCCCCATCTCCTGCAGGAGCCAATGCCAGCTCTGCAGGCTGCGTGCGGCGGGGAGGCTCTGAGGCGAGGTTGGTCTCCTCCCCACTCAGGCTGTGCTGCCAGCAGTGAAGGGGGCACATGGCTCCAGAGCATGGGGATGCAAGGCAATCCCATCCTCACACTCAGCCCTGCTCCCCACCCAGCACCGGTGGTGGGGGCTCTTCCCAGCAGTAAGGCTGCAGCAGCACCTTGTGCCAGTTTGGTGCCTGTGACAGCCAATGCCCCACTCCTCCTGGGGGATTCCCCTTGCCCAGGGTTTCCTCTCTGCAGAGGCAGACCCCTCCCTCCTGCTCCACGGGACTGCGCTGTTTTGGACAGGTAAGGGCTGCCGGAGGTGACAACACTGCTGGCTGAGAACGCAGCAGGCTGGCTGTCAGAATCCTTGAGACCCCCATAGGGACACCCCAGCACAAGAGCCCCTGGCTATTCTTAGTGCCGATTATGGAATTACCCTGCAAGGGGCGCACACATTCCTACATGCTGTGCATGCAAACAGCCGCAGTACTGTAACCGAATGCTAATCTGCATCGTACTGTTCTGCTACTGGGTGCTGGAACTGTGTGAAAATACCTTATTTTAAGCTAACCTTAGCCACACCTGTCAGAGCATCAAAGGCTCGTGTGACGGACACATCTGGTGTGCATAAGCAGGCGTTGTAGCCAGTCCATATCCGGCACAGAAATACATGACATGGTGTCAGAAGTAAATTCAGAACAGAAAGAAAACAGCAACCAAGGCTGCAAACAAAAGGAACAAAGCGAGAAAGGTTGCAGGGTCTCATACACATACCACTAAGTCCCAGAGACCTTCAGCTTTGACAAACCTTCAGACTGGAAAGAAGCTTTCGCATTATAAGCAAGCCCCACAAAGAAACTGAAGCTATCCGGGTATCTTCTCTGATTTATGCTATGGGGATGCAGGCAGCGCATAGCTTTAGATCCTTTGCCCTTGTTGGAAGAAAGTCACTAAGACGACAAGGAAAGGGGTCTGGCTATGTTAGATGCACACTGTGCACCTCAGAGAAATGGGCATTACGCCAGAGCACATTGTCCCCAGTGAACTCAAGGATCAGGAGAAAATGTTAGCTGGTTTACATGAGCTGAAAACTGTGATTTGGGAAATGCAAAACATGAAAATAGCCCAAACAGGCTGGCTAACCGATTAAAAACCTTGTGCAGCAGGTACAACTGAAGAGTGATTTAACCTAGCCACAGAGAACAAAGCCCCCTCAGCGTGAGACAGGAAACCCACAAGCAACGCGTGAAATGTGAAAAAAACAGAAACTAGCTTAGAAGCTGTTCACAACTGCAACGTGAGCTCTAACAGGCACTGCCAGGCGCCTCCTGTGACAAGGAGAGACCTCCCTGGCATGTCTGTCGGTAACAGAGATGGGCTGGTCACAGAGCTTGCTTACACTGTACATCCCACACGTTCATCCTAAGGCCCTTTCATGCTCCGCCAGGTGAACTTAAATAAGTGCTGCCTACTGGCTGAACAGTATAATACAGATTAGAATCCCATTACACTCTCAGGCTAAGGGGAACCAATTCCAGCCCACATGCGCAAGGTGTGGACGGAGATCTGTGCTGTAACACATGCACAAAATATGGACAGTTTGCAGCTGTTTGCAGCACCAAAGCATTCAGGGAGCTGACTCGGCTCACCGACAATCAAGAGCCATTGTTTCTGGAATTCTGCCATTGTGATGCCTTAGAGCCTGCCTGGAGAGGGCAGCTGAATATTCATGGCAAGACAATTGTCTTTAAAATTGACTAAAGCAGCTGATGTCACAGTCCTCTCAGAAGGGATTTACAATCCCCCTCTAAAGCAGCAGTCACCTGACAGTCATCTGACTAGCCCTGGAAGGATTCTGAACTGCATGGGCCAGTTCACCACTGAAACAATGTACAAAGACAAAAGTTATGTGTTCAGAGCGTATGTGAGTGAAGGACCACAGACCTCCAGCCTTCTTAGCCGCAGTGTGGCAGCCATGAAGGGCCCAGTGAGAAAGGTGGAGGAACATGTTAGAATATTTTTTGATTTTGGCGTTTTGGAAGGCAATCCAATACAAATAACCCTAGAGACACTGTGAGTACACCTCGCAGGATTCCTATGTGGATCTTAAAAGACTGAATGACGCAGCTCTGGAAGATAACATGGGACAACTTCCTCCCCAAAAGGAAAGCAGCTACAGTGTTCTTCAAGCTGGATGCCTCAAGTGGATTCTGGCAAATTCCTTTAGCCAAATAAAGTGCTAAACGGACTACACTGATCACACCCTTTGGGAGATTTTTGCTTTAACAGATTACTTTATGGGACACAGCAGTGTCCCATAGACTTTCCAGAGAAAGATGGCAGAACTGTTACTGAACATAAGTGGAGCTGTTTTCATGGATGATATTCTGATAGATGGCTCTTGGATGGAAGAATACACCAAAACCCGCAATGAAATGCTAAGCCTAATCAGTCTGAGCTGAAGCTAAACAAGGAAAAATGCATTTTCCACCTATTCCAAATCAAGATTTTGGGACAGACAATAAGGCCAGAACCATTCCTAGCCCTGAGAAAATAACAGCAATTTGAGAATTGAATGCACCAGCTAATGTACCAGAACTGAGATGTATACTAGGGATGGTAAATTACCTTGGGTCAACACCTACAAGACCTTTCTACAGTGACAGAATCACTGAATGAACTCTTAAGTCCAACCCATCTTGGCTATGGGGGCCAAATCAAGAAATTGCTTCCAAAAAGGTAAAAGAAATGAACTCAACAGCTCCAGTTCTTCAGTACTACAGTGTGAACAAACCCACAATGGTCAATGGAGATGTGAACAGCTGGGTGGTGCATTGTTGCAATATCAAGCCTCTGAGTGGAAGCCAGTTGCATTTTGTTCTCACACATTCACAGAAGCATAAAAACAACACGCACTGATTGAAAAGGAGCCTGTCAAATGTATGGGCATGTGGGAGCTTGTACGGATACTGCGCAGACTGGATTAGTTTACAGATAATAGACCATAAACTGCCTTGTTACTGTCATCAGCAGAAAAGACCTGAATCAAGCACTGCTGAGATGCCAGCATCTATTGTTAAGGTTCATGCAATTTAGCCCAACTGCTAAATATGCTCCTGGAAAAACTCTATCACGGAGCCCAGCATCACACCCAACTACCTGTGAGCTCAAAGATGATGTAAAGGTGTCCATGGATGCTATGGATACATATAGACCAATGTTAGGAAAGAGACTATGCCAGCTCAACAGACACACAACTTCAGGAAGTTCTAAGTCTAAAGGACACTAAGGATGTGACAAGCGACTACTTTGTCGTTAGTGGACAGTTAAGTGAATCAAATGGACTCATGATTAAAGGCAATTGCATTGTAATTCCAAATGAAATGGGAGGAGACTCCCCAAACCTCATCCATGAAGGACATCAAGGATTAACTAATGCCATGAACAGGCCAACCAGTCAGTGTGGTGACAGGGCATCAGTGAGGACCTGAAGTATCGGCATGTGAACATTGCCAAGCTAACAGACCAGCACAACACAAAGAACCTTTAATAACAACACCTTAACCAGTCAAACCTTGGATGGGACTAGCTGCAATTTATGTGAATTCAGACGATGTCATTACTTAGACATCATGGACTATATTTCTGGTTATATAGAAATAATGTACTTGAAAGATATAACATGTTGCAGTGTTATTGAGAAAGTAAAGTGCACTTTTGCTCACTTTGATATTCCAGAACAACTAGTGATGGACAATGGACCACAATCCACTGCGGCAGCATTTAAGTCAGTCTGAATGAAATAGGATTTTGATCATATTACTAGCAGCCCACAGTACCCACAAGCGAATGGAAAGGCTGAGAGAGCTGTACAGGCAGCCAAGAAAATCCTACAGCAGGAAGATCCATTCCTTGCTCCTCTGAGTTACAGATCCACGCCACTAGCAGATACTGGCTCTATCGCCGAAGTGGCCAGACATGAAGACTGGGGCCAAATTGAATAAAGAGGTTAAAAGAGCTTATGAAGACTCTTACAACGGACACCTGTCAGTTAGAGACCTGCTGGGTCTAGACCCTAGTGGCCATGTGCATAGCTAATCGGATGGGGGAAAAGGCTGAACAACTCCAGCTGTTGTGAGGAAACAGAAGGCAGTGCCCAGCTCCTATGCAATCGAGACAAACAATGGAGAGTTGAACAGAAGCTGACGACATCTACAGTTCGTCCCCCAGAAAGACCAGTCACCGCAGAACACGGAGAACTCAAAGATTCCAGGCCGACCACGGCGAGTCACTGCACAGCCAGATGGTCCAGTGGTTGTGCGTTTGGGTCGGATCATTAGCAAACCAGTGTGGTTCAGAGACACCGACCAGCCAGCTACACGCAGGCTGCAAAGACAGCCTGCTAGTGTAAATCTTGGGAATGGCGGGAATGTGGCACTTAAGGGGGGAGGTGTCATGGAATTCTAAACTAGACACTGTCCAGCCACTAGGTGGCGCTGTTGGTCAAATATTGTATTTAAACGCCCCTCCCTCATACCTGGCAGAGCATGAAAGGGCCTTAGGATGGACAGGGCTGGAGGGTCTAAGCAAGCGCCCTAGCCTGACCATACGTGCTACACGAGAACATGACAGGCCTGTGCACCGCTACGCACCCTGTGCACAAACGGCCACAGTCACACGTGCACTCCCACACGCCGTGCACACAGATGTAGTCACGTGCACCATGAGACACCCATCAGTCCAGGTCATCCATCACAGACCCTATTACCCCATCCCAGAGAGTCTCTCCTCTGCCTCCCTCCTGCCATAGAGCACCCATGGAAAAAAATTAGCAGGAGTTTAGCACCCACGGGCAGCCAAGTTCCCCTCCCCGCCCCCCCTGCCCTGTACCTCCTGCCCACCGCAATCAGCTGTTTCGTGGCATGCAGGAGGTGCTGTGGGAGGAGAGGGGAGGAGCAGGGATGGGATGTGCTTTGGGAGGGGGCAGAAGTGGGCGGAAGGAGGTGGGGTGGGGGTGGGAATAGGCGGGGCAGGGTTTTGGGTGAAGGGGTGGGGTGAGAGCAGGTGCCTGGGGTGGAGCAGGGGTGGGAAGATGTGGAGTGGAGTGTGTGTGTGTGGGGGGGGATTTGAACATCCCCAGGGCCCAGAGGACGCTGGCGCCTGTGCCACCTGCCGCCCCCAGCCTTTCTTCGGTGTCAGCATCCAGCTTAGCCCCTGACCCCTGTGTCCAGGCTGAAACCACCATGCAGGCAGGAGGTGAGTGGCAGAATCTAGAGCAGCTGCTGGTGAGACATCACAGCCATGCATCTCTGGAAACACAAGAGCCCTTTGTGGTGGGGCTTCAGAGAGCAGCTGCGTGGGCCTGTGGGAGGTGGAGGGGTCTGGAGGGGCCCTTTGGGTTTCAGGAAGGATGGGGGTTGGAGGAGGGGGCTTTTTCCGGCTCTCATAGGGCAACAGGGGAATAGCAAAGAGAGAAGATGTGATTGGGGCCAGATTCTGGCCTCAGTCCCCCCAACCCAGGAGCCTGGAGCCCAAGGCCCTGGCAGCACCTAGTGATGCTGATCGAGGGGCATGTGTGGCACAGGCACGTGGGGAGGCAGTGCCTCTGGTGGCTGAAGCGTCCGTTGTTATATGCAAATAATGCTCTTGGTGGGGAATTGGTGAGCTGCCTGCAGGGGGCCTCGCTGGGTCTGTTGCACATGAGCTTGATGGGTGTGCTCCTTGCACACGCGCCAGGCAGGCTGCACCATGCTTGGGTGTGTACTGCCCTCAGACAAGTGTAGCAGGAATTCTGGGCGTGTGTGTGACTGGGCACTGCATGTATGTAGAATGTGAACTGCATGCTGTGTGTGTGTGTGTGTGTGTGTGTGTGAGAGAGAGAGAGAGAGAGAGAGAGAGATCCGGGGTGTGTGTGAGAGCGCTGGTGTGTGATGCAGGTATCTCTGTGTGTATGTGTGTGTGTGTGTGCTGCAGGTAACTCTGTGTGTGTGTGTGTGTGTGTGTGTGCGCGCGTGCACGCGTGTGCGCACGAGAGGGAGGGAGAGAGATATCAGGGATGTGTGTGAGAGCGCTGGTGTGTGATGTGTGTGTGCTGCAGGTATCTGTGTGTGTATGTGTGGGTGTGATGTGTGTGTGGGGTGCAGGTATCGCTGTGTGTGTGTGCGCACGCGCGCGCGTGTGTGTACCTAGGCCAGTGTGGGTGGGGTTGCTGCGATGAGGCAGCGGTGGGTGCTGTTCCGGATGCCCAGTGCCTGCAAGGCCTGGTCGCCCGCCCATCACAGCACCAGACTGAGTCCCCCACAGCTCATTTCTCCGGCTGAAGCAAATGGCTCCTGCCCCAGCCAGACTCGGGGTCGGGAGACCACATGTCCCAATTTTATAGGGACAGTCCCAATTTTTAGGTCTTTTTCTCATATAGGCTCCTATTACCCCCCACCCACTGTCCTGATTTTTCACATTTGCTGTCTGCTCACCCTAGTCGGGGGCCCACGTTGCTCAGTGGGGCCGGAAGAGGTATCACACTGATCTTGGGTTCCCACAGGCCCCAGAGGATGGCCAGGGCGGGGAGGGCATAGACAGCGTCAGCCCCGCTGGCTATAAATAGAGGCAAGTGCCTGGGTGTATGCTGGGAACACACTGCCAGGATTGCAGGCAGCTGCGGGTGCCCTCGGAGCTTAACCCGGGGGGGTTAAGCAGAGAATCCAAATAAATCTAAAGGCGAGTGGAATTCAAGGGACCCTCGGCACGGAGCCTGGGAGCAACCTCCGACTCCCTTCCCCCACTTGGGGCAATGGGGCCTGCATGCCGCTGCCTTGGCAACTTAGAGCCCCCCCCTTGGGGCAGGCAGGAGATGGGAATCCCCCCATAGAGTTATTCACTGTTCTTGACTGGACCCCACCCTCCCCCATGGGGCTTTAACAAAGTTGAGGGAAGAGAAAGAACAGCACTGGAGAGTCAGATGCTGGACAGGATCCCTCCTTTCAGCTCTGCTGGTGCCCCTCACTCCTGATCCACAGCCCCCGTTATCCCAGCTCTGTGCCCCTCAACTCTGCCAATGCCCCTCAGGCCTGATCCACAGCCCCCGTTATCCCAGCTCTGTGCCCCTCAACTCTGCAAATGCCCCTCAGTCCTGATCCACAGCCCCGTTTTCCCAGCCCTGTGCCCCCAACTCTGCCAATGCCCCTCAGGCCTGACCCACAGCCCCTGTTATCCCAGCCCTGTGCCCCCAACTCTGCCAATGCCCCTCAGGCCTGACCCACAGCCCCTGTTATCCCAGCCCTGTGCCCCCAACTCTGCCAATGCCCCTCAGGCCTGATCCGCAGTCTCCGTTATCCCACCCCCCCATTATCCCAGCACTGTGCCCCCCCAACTCTGCCAATGCCCCTCAGTCCTGACCCACAGCCCCCGTTAATCCAGCCCATGCCCCCCTCAGCTCTAACTCGCAGCCACCCTTCCCAGCTAGTCCAGTCCTGAGCCCCGCGATGCTCTGCAGAGCCCCTGCACTCCTGAGGCGCTGCTCCCTGGTAGTGGTGGCTGCTGACCCTGCTGCCATGGCATTTAAGACCCAGGGAAGCCTTTTGCTGCTTCACTGACTCATTCCTCCCATTCTAAGCCCATTTTTGGTAAAAACGTTGCATCTGAGGCTCTTGTTGTTCTGGGCAAAGCCAGGTGGGGCTAGGCACATGAGTCACAGCGGCTGGGTCACACTGCCCCCTTTCCTACTGCCAGCCACAGCCTGGGAGCACCGCGAGTCCCAGCACCCTAGAAAAGCCACCGTCCCACCACTGCCCCCCCATACCCTGAAGCACTGGGGGGGTGGTGGTGTTAAAGAGGGGACGTTCCCCCCGGCAAGAAAGCAGCTTATCCCAAGAGAACCGACTCCCAAATGCCCTGAGACGAGCTATGCCTACTGTCTCAATCACCTCTCCCACGAGAGCGCAGTGCAATGGGCCCCATCCTGCCCGGGGCCCAGTGGCAGCTGTCGGTGGCCGGGGTGAGATCTCCCTTGGCGCAGGGCTAATGGGAGCCCAATGGACTCCTGGCTCCTCCAGCCCCTGTGGCTTGCTAAGCACTGCTGTAATGCAAGCACCAGCCGAGCTCCAGCTCAAACGCATGTGGTTCTGCTGCACGGCCAGCCCTGGGGGCGTTCGGGGCACAACTGACACAGGAGGCTGCTCCCAGATGCCGAATCCCCAAAGGGGAGGAGTTGGAAGGGACAGGGCATTGTCCCCTTCCCCCTGCCAAATGCAGCAGCTGGTCCCCTCCACTGCACCCCATGGGCTGGGCCAGTCCCAACTCACAGCCCAGGCGGTGAGAGCTGGCTGAGTGGCCGTGCTTCCAGGGAGTTATTCTCCTGTAATCCCCTGGAAATGGGTGACGGCTGGACATAGCGGGGAGTGCCAGCAGGCTGGGGATACAGGGACGGCCAGCAAGTGGGGCCCAAGCCCTGGCTGGTGCTATGGTCTGGCATGTAATAACTAGCAGGTGTACTGCCCCCAATGCGCTGTACACGCAGGGTGCTGCTTCCACGCCGAGCAGCGTCGGGCTGTTAGCAGCGGGTTCTGGGACCCAGCTGGCTCAGGGCTGCGGGGCCGCTCCCCACCCTCAGCTGTCCCAGTGCAGGCCAAGCTGGCCGTGCCAGACACTCTTACCCACAGGTCAGGGGGGTGCTGTGTGGAATGATGGGGGCAGCATGGGCTTGATTCCTCATGAGCCAGCATCCATCCAACCCGATGGGCCAGTCCAGGCCCTGAGGGAGGCTCTGACTGATTCTGCTCCAGAGCTGCCCACTCTGTCAGGGCCGTCAGGGCCTGTCCTGTCGGTGCCCTGGTCCCCAGAGCTCCCAGGCTGGCACCTGGCAGCAGCTCCTGCCTGCCCCCATCCTGCGGGGAGCCCACTCGGGGCTGCAGCCGAACACAGCCTCGGCTGCCCCCCCAGTGCTGGAGACACTGAATGGCTGCCCAGGCCCTTCCCCACGACAGGCTGACTGAGCCACCGCAGTGGGCCTGGGGGTGCTCTCTGGGTACCCACCTTGCTCTGCTCACCATCTGGAGCAGGCTGGGTGTGCTGGGGCACTCCATGCAGCTGCTGGCCAGGAGCCCACTCACAAATTCCCTCGGCCTGGGAGAATTGCACAACTGAGACACTGCAACCACCGTTCCCAGGGTCACAGAGAAGCCATGGAGCCAGAGCCAAGTCCCTTGGCTCCCAGCCCCAATGCCGCTGCGGGCCATGCCTGTGCACTGGGCGGGGAGAGCCTCTCTCCAGAGGAGCTGGTAAACACACTGGGTTCTACTCCTCTGGGACCGTGCGTGCTCCTCGCAGCACAGACATGGGGCGGGGGGAAGGACCAGTCGCCTCCATCCTTGGGGCTTATGCACCAGAGATGGGCCCAAAGCCATCGCACGTCTCCTGTGTGTCATTGTCAACATGGCATGCTATAACCCCCTGGAGGTTCGACACCCACAGGCCAAACAGGTTGGGCTGTATTTCCTGGCGGGAGGGGCATGACGGGAGGTGGGGCCAGCTTTGCAGAGTCCCGTGGTACCCGTTTAGGGCTCAGTATGATGCCCACAGGGTCCTCCTACTGGCATCAGTGTTGGACTGGGCCTGGCCGTGACTGTGCACACACCTGTGGGACGTGCCTGGGCACTTGCAGATCGCTGAGGATTAGCCCACCATGGCAGTGAGCGTGGGGACAGCTTGGGCGTGTGCTGCATGGACAAGGGACTGAACAGGCGACCCTACGGCTCTGCACAGTAGGTACTGAAATTCAGGAGCAGTGGAGGGACACACGCAGGCTGGGGACGTTTCTCCCAGCAACAGCAGATTGTGACAAACTGGGACTGTTCTTAATGTTTGCTCTGAATACTGTGTTGGTGCCTCAGTGTCCCCTAGACAGTTCTTAAGTATCTAGGTGGTGGGATAAGGGTGTGTGATTGCTACAGAGGAAGGGGCCAGTGCACCTAAATGCCTGGCACTCTGTCTCCTGAGCAACTGATGGCCCTGGGCCCCTGCTCTGCAAAGGTGCCAACTGAAGTTTTGGAGACAAAGGGATCAGGTGACCTCCTGGCCCGCGGAAAGGGCCTGAGCAGAGAGGAGGGCTGGAGGGGAGTTAGTCTGGAGCTGTGCTGGGACGAGGAGTGAAGTGCAGACCTGGGGGGGTCTGGCTCACTGCCCCCCAGAATGGACCCGGCTGAGGGGTCTGGTTTGCTGTGTATCTACAAGCCTGTTTTGACCCTGTTCCTGTCATCGAATAAACCTCTGTTTTGCTGGCTGAGAGTCACGTCTGACTGCAAAGTGGGGGTGCAGAACCCTGTGGCTTCCCCAGGACCCCGCCTGGGTGGGCTCGCTGTGGGAAGCACACGGAGGGGCAGAGGATGCTGGATGCTCCAAGGAGAGACCCAGGAGGTGAAGACGTGTAAGCTTCTTGCCCTGACCAAGTCTGCTCCAAGGGAGAGGAGGCTCCCCAAAGTCCTGACTGGCTTAGTGAGGAGCAGTTCCAGAGCATCGCCCGGGGACTCCGTGACACAGATGGACCCAACTTGGAATGTAGCACCATGAACCAGAACGCCCCCCCGCCACCCATCTCAGGGACAACCTAAGATGGCCACCACCAGCTGTCCAAGGCCCCCATCCCTCCCTGCTCCCACCTTCCCAGGCTGCCTCACTGAGCTCTGGGGGGCGTCTTGGAGTCCTGGGCCTGCCCCATGCCCTGCCTTTGTACTGTGGGGTGAGGCCATGCTGGCAGGGGTGGCTGGAGGGGTCAGCACCTCGGGCGGTGCCACTAGGACACAAGAGGCTGGGCTTTGGCTGGCTGCTCCCCTGCTGGCCCCTGCCTTAGCTATGAGCCCTCCCCTGGCCACACCTGCTTTTCTATGCGCCAAAGACTAAATGCCCCTTCACCAGGAACTAAGGCAGGGAGCAGGGGGAGGGGATTTCCCCCCAATAATTCAGTCCCTTCCTCAGAGAAGACATTTTTAGAGCTAGCATGAATTTGACCTTTGACCTTTCCAAATAGCAGCCACACACACTCCCCGCTCAGGCCTGTTTGGGCCCAGCTTAGGATTCCAGTGGGACAGCTGGGAAAACACAGGCCCACACTGGCTATAACCACAAGCTGCATGGACACCCCCTCCCACGGAGACACCCCCGCCCCCTCACACACTGGCCCTGCACACCCATTGTCCCCAGCTAGTTAGCCTGGCCCGCTCCATAGCCACCCCGTGCCTGCTGGGCACTGCCAGGCATGGCCAGTGGATGAGGCCCGGGCTGCAGGTCATGGGGTCTAGGCAGTGCGTGTGGCAGTACCGTTCTGCCCACTGGATTTCCCTTCGCACTGGAACTCTTCCCGAGGGGCCTGTGCTGGCTCCAGGCCCCACACCAACCGAGGCAGCGAGGCGGGTGGCTAGCAGCCCGCAGCCCCCTGCCCTAGGGAGCTGGAGGGATGGGGCTGTGCGGTGAGTGCACTGGGTACCGTCTTGCCTGAATGCAGATCCCAGCCCCTGGGAACGGCCCAGCTCTGCCAAGGCGTGAGCCTGGCTCCCACAGCGCCTCTGCTCCCGGGACGGCAGCCCGGAGGAACGCTGGGAATGGTCTCAGCTGTCCCAGGGGGCCCTACGCCTGGGGCTGTATAAATAGCTGCCATCGCTGTCCCCGTGGCTGCAGCGGGGAGACGGCAGCTGGGCCAGGCTCACCGTCCTGCCAGGAAGAAGCAGGGACTCCCTGATACTGGGCCACTCTCTGCAGCCTTGGGGTGACTCTAGGGGCATTTGCCTGCCCCCTCCTCTCCACTGGAGATATAGGGTCTGTCTACACGGCAGTAAAACATCCACAACTGGCCCGGGTCAATGGGCTTGGGCTCCTGGGGCTCAAGCTGTAGGGGGCTACACAATTGCTGTGCAGACATTAGGGCTTGGCTCTGGGACCCCACGGAGCGGGAGGGCCAGCCATGGGTGTGTATCGTGGTGTAGACATGGCCAGACAGACCTCCTGTCATGGTGGCTGCAGGAGAGGAAGGGTTTAACGCTAGGCTGGCTGTGTCTGGCCTCACTGACTGGACAGTTCAGCTTAGTCCCAAAACTCAGTCATGAAATCCCCACATGTAACATGGCAAAATTGTTGGTCTGCAGCAGAGGGGCCAGGCTGGAATGGCGGGGGGAAGGAGGGCGGCTGGGGGTTGGGGCTGAGGGGCATCAGTGGAGCTGGGTGTAGGAGGAGCTGGGTTCTGGGACAGGTGGAGGGGAGCCTGGGTTGGGATTGAGGGGCAGCAGCCAGGCTGTGTGGGGCCCCACCAATGGCTTTTTCACATTTCACACCTATCACTGACTCCCTGGCTGTTGCGTGGCCCAGCTGGGCAGCATGACGTACCCACTGCTATAGGGCTGGGCCACCCCCTACCCAGGGCGGGGGTCTGAGCAGACTCTGGAAGCACCTTGTGTCAGGGGTGTGGTGTCCCAGAGCAGGAGGAAACGCGGGTCCCTGGCACATAGTTGGATGGGGGGATGTCATAGATGGTCAGTCTTCACTGGCCCTCTTGTCCAGCCTCCTCAAACCCTGCTCCCATTCGCCAGCCCTGGCACCACCCTGTGGCTGGCACCCACCAGGAGGGGATGGTCGGGAATGGCTCATCCCTCCTGCTCTATGGTGCACTTTCCCTGCTGCTGGGGGTCAGAGTGCGCCTGCTCCTTCCCCTCTGGGAGGAACTGCAGGGCTTAGCCAGTAGCTCCTGCCCCATCTCCATTCGGCACAGCCCTGCCCCAGACCTGGCTAAACAGGAATCAGCTTTGGAAAACGCTCTTGGTTACATTTCTGGAACAACTGCTAGCAACCTGCCATGATCCCTGCGGCTCCACCAGATCCCCACAGCTTCACCAGACCTCCCCTCCCCCAGGTCTACCAGATCCTCCCTGGTTCCAACAGACCCCGCCCCCCAGGTCTACCAGACCCTTCCCGGTTCTACCAGATCCTCATGGCGCCCCACCAGATCCCCACAGCCACAGCAGACAGATGCCTCTCCCAGACAGCCAAAGCCCTCCTGCCATGGTTCCTCTGTGCACACGCGTGTACAGCACAGGAACCCCTCATGACCGCAGTGGTGCTGCCTGGGTGCTACTGAGAGATTTGGCCATATGGGCATGTGTGTGCATGGATAGTCTATGTCACAGTGTGCATGTGACAAGGTGACGGTGACTATCTACACGTGGGAACGCACAGCGCACGGCTGTCTCTGTGGCCGAGGTGACTGGATGCAGGCGTGTGTGTAGATGACCCTCTGATGGGCCAGGCATGCTGGCACCATACTCTCCGCTCAGGCCAGGAGTGGGGCTAGCAGGCTCCTGGTGGCTCTGCTGTGCCCACTCTTGCTTCCTGGGTGTGTGCCCGGCCGGGGAATCAAGAGCTGTGCAGCGGGGCCATGTGGTGCCAAGCACCCGGCTCAGCTTGTAGAGTTTCCTCAGCTTTGCTTTGGCCCAGCTGCCATTCCCTGGGGAGGGGCGGGGCGAAGGGGCCTTGTTTTGACTAGGAACACTGACTGGAGCTGACCGGGAGGGAGTGCTCCCGCCAGCTGTCGGCCCACCTGCCTGTCCATCACCAGGACACTGCCCCTGCTCCCAGCCCCGTTAGCCAAAGGAACGGGAAGCCAGGCTGGAGTGGGGAGAGAGGGAGTTGGGGGCACGCTGAGGGATGCTGGGGCTTGGGGGGGGCGCAGCAGGATTCTGAGAGGGGGTTAATTGCTCTTTAAGCCCTGTGTCAAAGGCTCTTTCTCAGCGGTGTCCTGCCTAGAAAGGAGCCCCAGTGTCTCAGGGCTGGTGCACCACAAACCACTGTGCTCTGTGGGGCCAGGACTGGCTTGGAATGTCTTTGTACAGTGCCTGGCACCACAGGGCACTACCGTAATACACCTAACAACATACAGCACCCAGGGTCCTGGGCATTACCGTACTACACCTAATAACCTACTGTACGTGGCACCACAGAGTCCTGGCTGCTACCGTAATACACCTAATAACGTACAGTGCCTGGCACCACAGGGTCCTGGGCATTACCGTAATATACCTAATAATGTACAGCGCCTGGCACCATGGGGTCCTGGGCTATTACTGGTGCACTTGGACACAATTAGTAGCGCACGCGTGCACGCGCACACACACACACACACACACACACTCGCTCTCTCTCTCTCTCTCTCTCGCTCTCGCTCTCTCTCTCTCTCTCTCTGCAGAAGGCTGGAACTGGGGGCTCCTTCCAGAACCCCAAAGCCCCAGGCACTGAACACACAACAGCTAACACGACAGGGGTGAATGCGCCCAGGGACGGAGGGCTCCCACCTGTCAGAGATGCCTAGACACTGTGGTGAGGGTCCCCAGTATGAGACTCTGGACACTAAGGTTAAGGAAGCTCTGTCACTGCATGGGGAGGGCAGCAGACCTGCAGCTGCAGGTGTGACACCTTGAAAGCCCCTTTGCACAGATATGGTTTCACAACAGCATCAACTGCACAAGAACTGCTGCAGCCTCCTCCCACCCCCAAAATCTCCAGCAGCTGCATTTCCCGGGGGAGGTGGCACCCAGAGTTCCCCCCCACCCCCGCATGCGATATATCCAGTGCATTCAATCCCTTCCCCATATGGGGGTGCCCCACCCCCACCCATATACAGGCTGGGAATGCCAGGAGTCCCCAGAGAACTGGCACAGTGTGGTGCCCCCCCCCGTCTTCTCCCAGGCTGGCCATGGGCAGAGGTGCTGCTCCTGCTCCACCTGAGCTCCAAACTAGGACTCCTGGTGAACAGGGTTTCTGCGTCTTCTGTGCTCTGCTCTCCTCAACCCTGGGCTCCACGTGCCGGGACAGCTGTCTGTTCCCCCGCCCCCCCCGGCCTCCTTCCCCCAGGATCTGGGAGCAGGGCGCTGGGCTGAGCGTGGTCTTTGGGCAGCTTTTTTCCCCTCAGGCCCCTCCAGAGCTTGTGGAACTCCCTTCCACACCGTCCTGGTTTAAACCCCTCACAGTCTCGCCATGCAGAGGCTGAGCTGGGGCCTGGAGACTACCAAGCACCCAGCGCCCCTGGGGGTGATGCTGTGGTTGGATCCCAAGCCCTGGAAGCCTCATAGACCTGTGAGCCAGACCGGTTCCGTAAACCTCCCTTCGGTGGCCACCACCGCACGGCGTGGTACCACCTGCCGCAGAGCTGGGGCTGGGTATGGACGTCAGCACCTGGAACGCTGCCTGCCCTTACCTGAGCCCAGAGAGGTGCCAGGAGGCAGAAGGCGAGAAGGCAGGAGCTTTCCATCCCGGTTGGTCCGGGCTGGCAGTGTCAGCGCCTCGGGCAGGGACCGCAGGGCTCGGAGTGGGAGCGACTCTCTTGTGTGGAGCTCTCCAGTCCGGAGCTAAAATAAAACTGTTGTCTGGCTGAGTGACAGCACATGTGCTGTGCATGCGGGGGGTGGCGGGTGGGGGATATTAGTGTGGTGGGGAGAGAGCAGCTGTCCCCATTACACAGTGCTTAGGTCAGATATCACCCTGCCCACTGCACTGGGGGTGGGCGGGATGGGCAGGGTTAACCCTTTGTGTGTCAGCTGCAAGCTCCAGACCAGGAACCGAGTGCCAGCCCAAGGGCTGCTAGCCAGGCTGAGCTAAGAGTGTGGTACCAGGCTCATGCCAATCAGCTCAGACACCCGCCCAGCAAAGCCACAGCCGATTTCGCTCCTTTCAGTTTACCGGCTCCTAAGCAACACAGGCTACTGCGCAGCTAGCGCCTTCACCTGCATCAGAGTGTCTGCCAAGCCCTTTGTGCCGGTCAGACCCACCTGGGGATGGGGGCATGCAGGGACCCTGCCCTGGCTGGGCGCCCCACAAGGGCTCCAGGCGCTGGGCTCAGTCACAGCACGTCCCTGCAGGGCCTCAGTTTCCCAGGCGCTTATGCGCGCTGTGTTACAGCCACCCGCCCACAATGGATGAGGCCCGGTTCCATAGCGGTGCCATGGCTTCAGCAGTGTGTGAACAGCAGGGCCTTCGGCTCCCCACACCCTCTACAGCTACAGCCCCTACCCCTGGGGTTACAAACCAGGGCCCACAGAGCGTCCCACACAGCTTTGCCCCAGAGACAGAGCGACACAGACAGCTCACCTCTCCCTTCAAACCCCACCGCCTTCTCTGAGCCCACCTCAGGCAGAGCCCCACCCGGCTCCCGCCCCGTCCCTGCCCTTCTGTCCCTATATGTGCTGTGCATGCGGGGGGGTGGGGGTGGGGGATATTAGCGTGGGGATATCAGCCTGGGGGCCAGTGTGGGTGCTGCCAGTGCCCTGCAAGAGCCTGGAGCTGTGTCGGGCACAGGGGAAATGGCCGGTTCAGGCTGTGGTTCAGACGCTGAGCCGTGTCAGACAGTCCCTGCCCCAGCTAAACTGACCAGACAGACCCAGGGTGGGAGGGAGGTCCCACTGGGGAGCAGCAGCACAGAGAGATGCCCCCTTTGCTTCCTGTTGTTGCAAGGGTGGGGAGCCCAGGGAGGTGTGCAGGAAGCCTGGGCTGGCAGGGACTTCTCCGCTGGCCTCTCTGCCTGGCTCCAGCTCTGGCAGCCAAAGGATGGCTCCAAACAGCTGCTACCAGTGACTCAAAGAACCGCGGGCCAGCCACAGGGAGAGGGGGTGAGTTTGGGCGCATGGGGGGGGCAGAACTGAGGGCAGGGACAGGTGGCAGAGCTGTGTGGGCGCAACAAAGCCGGAATCAGGAGCTGCCTTTATTTCCTGCTGTTCCCTGTGGATCCTCTCATCCCTCCACTCAGGGCCTCTGTCCTTCCAGCCGGTGGGGGGGCTGAGGCTGGCCCCTCTGGAGGGTAGCGCTGCTGCTATGTGCCCTGGCCAGAGGCGGCGCTCTCTCCCCTGGAATCAGAGCACATTGCCTCCATTACCAAGAGTGAGGGGCTGAGTGCCAGGAGTGAGCCCACTGCCTCCCCATCATACCCATCCCTGGCCAGCCAGGGGAGCAGGGCAGGGCTGGAGTCCACCTCTGGAAGGCTGCTCTGATGCTCGGCCTGGCCGTTAGCAGCAAGGGCTCCCTGCGGAGATCCCCACCCTCATGGGTGGCTTTGCACAGCTGGCTGTCCCGTTCCTGGATGGGGCAGCAGGTACCGGGCCATAGCATGGGCAGGAGGAGTATGGCTGCCTGCATGCCTGCCTCCCTATCCCCTGCTGACCTCTGAGCCAGAGTCCACCACTACCATTGCCACCTCCCTGGGGTTCACAGCAGCAGAAATGGCTCATGACTAAATGGTGCCCCAGGTGAGGAGCATCTTCGGTCCCCCCCCCCTTTGTTAAACTTTTGAAAATCTTATTTTTTATTGCATTTGTAGCCCCTTTCATGATGTTGATGCACCATTTATATGCACGCTTTACCCCGTCATATAAGATGATAAATTTGCACGCTCGGATCTGTAAAGCTGCTTTTATTCACACCACATGTAAGCAAATAAAAAGTTTCCTCTAAGCTTATAGAAACTTTTTCATTTCCAGACTAACTGAAACATACAGTAGAACTTCCGCGTTATGAACTGACCAGTCAACCCCCACACCTCATTTGGAACTGGAAGAACGCAATTAGGCAGAGACCAAAAAAATGGTCAATACGGTACAGGGCTATGTTAAATGTAAAAAAAAACAGGGAAAGCAGCATTTCGATTCTGCACAGTAAAGTTTCAAAGCTGTGTTAAGCCAATGTTCAGTTATAAAGAACCAGAACATTTTGATGAGACAACAACCTCCATTCCTGAGGTGTTTGCAATGCTGAGGTTCTGCTGTCTGAACATCAAGACACTGAACTGTCCACCAACGCTGAGTGGCCCAGTAGTAACTAGGATTACGGTAAGTGACAGCTTTAGCATGTTACTTCTTTTGAACTAAAGGACTAGAGTTAACAGTATTTCTTCGCTATTGTTGCGTAGCTAGGGGTTCAATCCCTATCTCTGACGTCTCGTTAATATGTCCTTTATTAGTCTCTACTTACACTCATTAAGTCTTAAAACACACATACACTTCCACAATTACTCACTAAAACACGGTTCACAATATCGCAGCTGGGATCTCATGTCACTTCAGTTCGTTCTTATATCTCACTGCCTGCCCCTTATATACCTGTGAGGGCCTGGCTGGCCATGTTCTAGGAGGGTGTGATGAAGCCGCGGGGGGTTCTTATTATTTCAGTGGTTTGCATGCAGAGGGTGTAGGACTCAGTTTCCCTGCGTGTTACTGGTTTAACGAGGTGGTAGGAGAAGGAGTTTGTTGTTAGGGAAGGCCAATGGTGGCACTTGGGACCCCAGACGACAGCCTGGAGAATGGATTCCTCAGCGACTGGTGACCAGGAGGCCCCACTTGGAGTCACAGCCGGTTCTGGACAGTGAAGAACAAAGGAGGATGAGAGGGGAGGCTGAGAGGACAGGAGGCCCAGGCGGCCTGTTTACAGAAGACAAAGGACAGAGGTGGGGGATGGTGATATCAGATGCCCAGCTGGAAGGAGGGGGGCTCTGGGCTGGGAGCAGAGAGCAGCCAGGGCCCACCTGGAGGCTGGCGAGACCTAGATGTGCTGTGCTAAGGGAGGCCAGGCCTGAGGCCTGGAGAGTTTCCTGTGCTGGGTTCAGACTTTCAATAAACCCTCCTGTGTTACGCTGGCTGAGAGTCGCTCTGGTCTAGCGAACAGGGCTGCATCAACCCCTCTGGGAGTGGGGCCCCGGGGCGAGTGAATGCAGAGGGAGGGGACTCCGAGGGGTCCCACAGCGAGAGACAGGTGTGCTGAAGGCACAGAGAGGCGCAGTTCCAGGATACGGAGGGGCTTATAACTTAACCCCTTTGAGAGAGTGGCCCCCCAGCAGGGCTGTCGCTCTGAAGGGACCGTATGGAGCCGAGAGAGGGCACGAGGCCTGGGGGTCCGTGACAGAGGGTCAAGGAAAATGTCATTCTCAGAAAATCTGGCAGGTTCGACGAGATTCTTCAAAGGTCCAGAACGTGCTGGGAGGTGAGTGAAAAACGAACCCAGCTACGGGACGAACCCAGCTACCTGCAACATGTTCTAGTTTCCCTTTTGTCCTTAACAAGACCAACCCCCCGAGCCTGGCACCCTCAGCCCGGCTCCCCCCGCGCCCAGCACCCCAGGCAGCCACCTGAGTCACCTGCCCCTAACTCCGGCCCCACACCCCGGGCCGCAGAGAGGAGCAGGGACCAGGCACTGGCAGGGTCTGGCATGGAAATGGGCTGGGAGCGAGCAGCACTGCCCCTTGCTGGCAGGAACAGGCCAGGCTCCACCGCCAGGCAGGAACATGGCAGCTGCTGAGGGCTGTGCGCTGTGACCCCGCTCTCTATTCCAGGTATGTGGGAGGAATCTTGCACCGAGCTGGCCAAGCGGCACACGCAGCAGCCAGCTACCCCACAGCCAGCTCCACTCCGGGAACAGCGGGCGGCAGCAGGCCTGCAGATCCAAGTCACCTGCTCCAGCAGCTCCGACCCCAGCCCTGCTGGAAGGGAGAATCGCTGCTGGCAGTACAGAGCCTATGACACAGAGCTGACCCTCCACCCCCGTGAGCAGCCCTATGTGGATGCACACACCCACACCAGCCAGCGCCTGTAGCTCTCCAGGGGCACAGTCGCTACATTAACCACTTCATACATTCACGCTGAGCATGGCTGGGCTGCAGCTCTCCTGTGGGGTGCAGGAAGGGCTGGTGGCCCCGAGCCAGGCATAAGGGAGAATGGCATGGAGGGAAGTGGGCAGTGCTGAGTTCTGGGACTTGCTGCTGCAGTGCACCCATGGCTGCCCATGCACACAACTGCCATTGCACACTGGGCACACACCCTCACCTGCCATTGCACACTGGGCATGCTTACCATCACCCACCATTGCATGCTGGGCACACACATCCTCACAGGCATTGCATGCTGGGCATGCTCACCCCCACCCACCATTGATTGCACACACACCTCCACCTGCCACCGCACCCCCACCCACCATTGCACGCTGGGCACACTCCCCTCCCACCCGCCATTGCACACTGGGCATACTCACTCCCCCTCCCCCCGCACACTGGGTTTTGCTCATACCCACACACGCTCCCTACAGCTCATGAGCCGGAATGAATGAGCCTGAGAGCTCCCGCTCACCTGGCCAGTTCCCTCCCCCTCTCCCCCGACACATTCCTGGGGCAATGCCCCTCCCACTCTCTGTTCCCAGGGCAGTGCCCCTTGTGTGCTGAACACAGACAGCAGAAGCCCCATTCTCAGCCAGCTGGCCAAGCAGAGGGGACCCCTCCATGCATCGCCCTGAGCCCCAGACCCTGTCAGCACAGACTGTCCCAGGTCCTACCCCTCCGGGCAGGGCCACCCTTCCCTGGGCCGCTCGGTGGCAGTGCCCTTCCTTTGCCTGCTCTCCAGAATGCCGAGTCGCTGCACAGGTGCCAGGACCATCTGTCCTCTCGCAGGGCGCTGGAAAGCGTCCAAGGCAGGCGCGGTGGCAACAGGAGCAGGCTGAGTTAGCACAGGCAGACGGTCTGCTGCACAGGGCTGCCGAAGAGGGGGGACGCTATTGCTCCAGCCCGGGTCCCCTCCACACCAAGGGGTTTCATTGCCCCATCTCTACAGGCAGATGGACCAGTCCATCCCACAGCTCCCGCTGCCATTTACATCTTGCATTTGAGGCTGAGACCGGGCACCTACAGCTTTCTGCTCGCAGACTCCTGGCAGCCCTGGGGTGCTGCTGAGTATGAGCACCCACTGGGCATGGCGCCCTCTTGCAGCTGCAGCCTGGCAGGATGGCACGTCTCACTGTAGCACGAACGGCTCAGACATTAACACTCATGGAGAAATCCCTGTTGCTCTTGGCAAGGGGCTCCAATGCCCCCCTCTGCCAGGGCCGTACCCACCTGTTGTGTAAGGGCAGCAAGGGCTTTCCCACCCAGGAGCAGCCCAACTGGGAGGGAGGGTGCTAAGGGAACCCACTGGAATCAACCTGGGGGTGTCTAATTGCACCCCTTCCCCTGGCCTGCGGGGAAGGGGAGCACAGAGCGGCTGACCTTAGGCCCATAGCCTGACTTGGCCAACAAGAGGTCCTCACTCGTCCCCACACATGGTAGAAGCAGGAGGAGTTTTGCTAATTGTCTGGCAGCAGAACCAGGTGAGCCCAGGGGCTGGGAGAGATGCTCAGGGTCGGCTGCAAAGCGCTCACGGGGCAGAAGCCCAGCACACACACACCCCCTCACCCCGCAGGGCCTGCCTGGGGGAGCAGTGGTGGCTGCATGGGCCAAGACCCCCTTCTATCCATGGGGATGAAGTGAGACTGGCCTGTCCCTGAACAGCAGTAGCTGTGTCTTCTCTCAGGTGCAGACCAGAGCATGGGGCGCCAGGCAAGCTTGTCCTGCTGCTGCCCAGGCTGAACCTGCTCTGAGCTGGGGCAGAGCAAGGCAATTTGGGGTGTGAGCATTGCATGATGGGGCCCCATGGCTTCAGCCAGTGGCAGAGCATCCCTCAGGCCTGGGCAGCAGCATGGGCACCTTTCATCCCCTGAGGTACAGCAGCAGGGGCGCTATCCCCTCCGGAGCTGCAGGGGCAAGTCACATCTGAAAGCTATTGTTTCAGGCTCTCTGCAGACTCAGGCAGACGTCTCTGCATCTGTCACACATGTTTTCAAGCTTTCCTTTGTAGCCATCAGGAACAGAAACACACAAACTGAAAGCCTATGTTCTGTAATCGCATGACTCCACTCCCAGAGCTGGGCTCCAAGCCATGGGGCTAGCCTAGGCCTGCATCCATCCCAGGATCTCTAGCCAGGGCACAGTGCTTGGGGCTCTCAATGCAGCTGTGGCATCGGCCTTACATTCACTTTTAATAGTTCAGAGCAGGAGCTAGAGCCAGAGCCGGGTCACAGCCACCACTCCTGTCCTAAGTGAGTCAGAACCAGACCTGGGACTGAGTGGCCACCCTTCTGGAGCCAGGATCAGAACCTGGACCAGGTTACAGCTGTCCCACCTGTGCTGAACCAGCAGCCCTTGTGAAGAGCATCCCGGCCACCCCTGTTCTACCTTCTACTCTGCCCTCAGCCCTTCAAAAAGCAGCCCCTGGCGTCGGGGGCCCTGAGTCATGTCATGGGACAGGTGCCAGGCCATTGCCAGCACTGCCCTCCCCAGCCCCATGCTGCTCTGTCGTGCACCCATTCCTGCATCTCACCACTCACTCTTGCCAGCCTCACGCCCAGAGAACCAGCTTCCTCTCCAGCATCCATCAGGCTAATGAGCAGCTGTGACGAACTGGGAATGGTTTTAATGTCTGCTCTGAATACTGTGTTGGTGCCTCAGTGTCCCCTATGCAGTTCTTAAGTATCTAGGAGGTGGGATAAGGGTGTGTGATTGCTGCAGAGCAATAGGCCCAGTGCACCTAAATGCCTGGCACTCTGTCTCCTAGCAACTGATGGCCTGGGCCCCTCCTCTGCAAAGGTGCCAACTGAAGATGTTGGAGACAAAGGGATCAGGTGACCTCCTGGCCCAGGAAAGAGGCTGAGCAGAAGGAGAGGCTGGAGGGGGTGGTTAGTCTGGATCTGCTGGGACAAGGAGTGAAGTGCAGACCTGGGGGGTCTGCTCACTGCCCCCAGAATGGACCCGGCGAGGGGTCTGGTTTGCTGTATCTACAGGCTCGTGTTTGGACCCTGTTCCTGTCATCGAGTGGGCCTCTATTTGCTGGCTGGCTGAGAGTCACGTCTGACTGCAAAGTGGGGGTGCAGAACCCTGTGGCTTCCCAAGACCCCGTGGGGCGAGATCACTGTGGGAACCGCACGGAGGGGCAGAGGATGCTGAATGCTCCAAAGAGAGACCCAGGAGGTGAAGCCGTGTGAGCTTCTTGCCTGAACAGTCTGCTCCAAGGAGAGGAGGCTCCCCAAAGTCCTGCCTGGCTTGGTGGGGAGCAGTTCGAGAGCGTTGCTTTGGGGATTCCGTGACAACTGGTGCTCTCTCCCCCCTCAAGACAGAACTGAGCCAGGTCACTCCAGCCAGTGACCTGGGGAAGTTCGAACTCACCAACGTTCCTGTGGATGCCCCAGCATCTCTCTCATCCTCGTGTGAGTTTACACCAGGCCTCTTCCAGTCTCACGCCTCCCTTAGGTTGAGTTGTGCTTGATGGCACTTGCAGGCCGCATGTGGGAGGTTTATGTGGCTGAATCCTTTTGCTACCCCAATCCCCTGGGTTCAATCTGGGACGAGGTCCTCTCCCAGCACTCTGGGCTGCGATTGGGATTCCCTTGGTAAAGAGCCCCATCTTGGCCTTGGCCACTCTGGGCTTGGGCAGGCGCTCCCACCTTGTGGCCCGACACAACACCTCTGCCGTCCCCCCTTACACTTTCCAGCTTTTAACGTCAGTCCCACCTCCTTGAGGCAGCCCAGCCCCCTCTTCACCTGGGACACCCTGTTCCTCCCAGGTCTGGCTACAGATGCACATGTTATCATGGTCTTGCCAGGGCCAAGTTCTCCATCGCCCTCAGCTTGTCTAGAATCTCTCAGGCCTAGCATGGGTCGACATGGACACTGTGATGGCTTTAAGTTTACGATAAGCCCCCAGCCACAAAACCAATCATCCTGTCTCCCTGGGATCAGCAACGGGTTGCTTTCCCAGTGACATCTGAACGGGGGAACACCTGATGGGGAGATTGGCTCTCACCTTCAGGGAAAGATCTCACAAGGGGTCTTCCCCCTTTTCTCCCAATCATCCGCTTTTCAAGTCCAGGGGTCCCCTCCTTTCCTCCCTCACAGCAAGCTTGAACAGGGAAGAACCCTGTGGATTCCCTGGGGGCACACCAGCCTGCGTCCCGCTTCCCCCCAGTTCTACTTCCCCTTGGGGAGCCCGTTCCCGGTACAAGGAATCCTTCTTCGCAGGACTGTGTCCCGCACTTCCCCAATGGGGTTTGCCAGCCTGTGGCCAGCAGTTCCCTCAGCTTCTCCAAGGAGGGATCCCGCTGCAGCTCGGATCTGGGAATTCAGCTGCTGGGCAGGAGTGGACTGCTCCCTCTCACTTGGCTGGCCGGGGTCACAGCCCCCGGAGCCCTGTCCGGCTGGCAGCGTCCCTCCCGCTGTGTAATCACTTTCCCAGCAGCACATCCGGACCAGGCCAAACCTGGTTGGCAGCCCGACCTGCCTGCCTGGGCTGTCCCCCCACTCAGCTGGGTCTCAAACCTCCCCCCGGCTCAGCGATGCCCTGGCTGTTCCCAGTGGGGGCAAGGCACGTGAGCTCTCTGCTCTGGTTCAGCATCCAGATGCCAGCGTGAGCCCCTCTCCGGTGTGAGGGGGGCGGGAGCATCTCTCCCTCCCCTCAGCCCCAGGGGCTGGTTAACAGGCAGGCAGGTATTCCTGAGCCCTGCAGCCCCTCCTGCCAGCCAGGTCATTTGCATTTTCACTGACCATTTCTATATCCCAGCCAATTGGTCCCCTGGATTTGTGAATTCAAACCACTCGGCCTACAGAGCAGGGCCTGGATCCCTGTCCCAAGGGAGACAGTCCACCCCCAACAGGGCCTCCAGCCGAAACTCCTGGAAGAACCCCAAGATTCAGCCAAGTCCGACCCCTCCTGCGTCTGCATAGGATCTGGGCCATAGGCAGGGCGAGGGGCTTCCAACCCCGGGACCTTCACCCAGGTCCCACAGTCCCTCAGGCATTCTGGGCTGCACCACCACAGTTTTCTGTCCCGGGTCTCGCCCTGCAGGCGTGTTTCCCACTGACCCCCTGCAAGCCCCCTAATGTCCTCTCCGCTCCCAACCATCGCCAGTCCATAGCTGCTGCATGCCTTCTCCTGCAGCTTGTCCTCGGGCTCTTGCTCTCTCTCACGGTCTCTCAACTCTTTCGAGCTCTGCTCCCATCCCATTCCCCCTCCGATCCCCTGAATGGGAACCGATCATGAAGACCCTCGTCTGGTTATGGGACCAGACTCTTGGAATGCCCTGGCTGCTGCTCCAGCTGCTCCCAGATCCTCTTGTAGCCCCATCTGGGTCAGGAATTCTGCTCCTCAGAGCGGTCCTCCCCTCCAACTGCACGATTAACTGTGCCTTGGTGAACTTCCTCGATACGTAACCCTCTCTTTGTGCACAGGATCACAATGTCCTTCTTAAGGAGATGGTGATAGGCCATCACTTCACTGTTCCCAAGTGGCTCTGGACTCACAGGCCTGTGTGCTCTTGGCTCCCCCATGGTTTCTAGGAAGAACCCCTGGTGTGCCAGCCCTTCTCGTGATCACCACCTCTTTGCCAGGGTCGAGCTGCAGACTCCTCCCACCTGGACTGCTCCTGCAATTCCCCAGGGGGAACCCTGCTACTGCAAAATCCTTCTCTCTCCCAGGGCGAGCGGCAAGCTCCTCCGCCCCAACTGCTCGCTGCTGTCCTCGGGGACCCTGTTACTCCAACAGTCCTTCTCGCTGGTCACACACTCCCAGAGGTTAACCGCTCCCTGAAACCATTCCTTTCTGAGCCTTCAGCACGCCTGGTCCACATTATCCCCCCTTTGTTTTACTGCTGCCCCAGTCACTTACTGCAAGCAGCGCCATTCACTGGATGCAGTACATCCCACGCTAATACCAGTTGTCACAGAGTCCCTGGGTGATGCTCTGGAACTGCTCCCCACAAAGCCAGTCAGGACTTTGAGAGCCTCTTCTCCCTTGGAGCAGACTGTTCAGGGCAGAAGCTCACACGTCTCACTCCTGGTCTCTCTTTGGAGCATTCAGCATCCTCTGCCCCTCCGTCGGGTTCCCACAGCGAGCCCGCCCCAGCGGGGTCTTGGGAAGCCACAGAGGTTTCTGCACCCCCATTTTGCAGTCAGACGTGACTCTCAGCCAGCCAGCAAAATAGAGGCCCACTCGATGACAGGAGCAGGGTCTAAAACAGAGCTTGTAGATACAGCGAACCAGACCTTCTCGGCCGGGTCCATTCTGGGGGGCAGTGAGCCAGACCCCCAAGGTCTGCACTTCACTCCTCATCCCCAGCCAGCTCCAGACTAATAACCCTTCCAGTCCCCTCCTCTCTGCTCAGCATCTTTCCGGGCCAGGAGGTCACCTGACCGTCTTTGTCTCCAACACCTTCAGTTGCACCTTTGCAGAGGGGGGCCCAGGCCATCAGTTGCTAGGAGACAGAGTGCCAGGCATTTAGGTGCACTGGGCCTTTGCTCTGCAGCAATCACACACCCTTATCCCACCTCCTAGATACTTAAGAACTGCATAGGGGACACTGAGGCACCAACCCAGTATTCAGAGCAAACATTAAGAACATTCCCAGTTCATCACAGCAGCTAATTATGGAGGAGAGCTAATTAGCAGCTCAGACAAAGAGCAGAGGGAAGGGAGGGCAGGACACCCCAAGGACTCTGACACTCAAGGTTGTGAGCTACGCAGGCCAGGCTCTTAATGCAGGAGAATCTGGCATTGGGTCAGGCCTTCCCTGGACCCGGGCGAGGAGGGGGTGGATTTTCCTCACACTCCACAGAAAGGCTGGAGCGATCCAGTGAGGAAACTGCTGCAGGCCCCACTGCATTGTGGGATGCAGCGTATGTAGACGGGCTGGGCTGTCCCAGGACAGCTGTATGGCTGATGGCGCCCTGCCCCCACTGGGGATGACAAAGCAGCTAGCACAGCCAATGCCTGCAAAGGACCAGAAACCACAGCTGGGTGTAGACAGGAGCTGAAGGGGCTGCCCTGGACTGGCCCGAGGAGTTCTCAGGCCTTGCAAGGGACAGAGGCGCCAGCTGCTTATTGCAATGCTTCAGCCCAGCCTGGACCCGAGCGACCCAGCCCAAAGAGCCTCGTGTTTCCAGACAAGCTGCCCCGTTACCCATCCCTGGCCCCTTTCCCCATTGGACTGAGACATGCAAATCTCCTGGAGTAAGAACGCTCCTGGCACTGCCCTCCCTGCCCTGTGCCCACACAGCTCTGCCACGTCCGCAGCCCAGGCCCAGCTGCCCAACAACTCTTCTGAGGCCTCCATCTGAGCTCCCTCCCCGGGGCCGTGGGAGGGGGGCACCTCAGACCCTCAGACACAGAGTTCCCAGCAGTGGCTGATCTCAACAGAGCCCTTGGCCAACAGCTTATGTCTTTCCCTCTGATCCCCACCCAGCAGCAGAGCCAGGAGGGGAAGAGCAGCAAAGAGGCTGCAGAGGAGGAAGGAAGGGGGCTGAGCACAACATGAATGGGGAAGCCAAATTCACCCAGTGTCATGCTGGTGGCCCCACAGCCCTGAGCAGCGTGTGGCTTTCAGTGCCAGGGCGCCCAGACCCTCCTCGTGCTGCTGGATGAGGGAATCCTGCCGACCTGAACCTTCCCGCTCAGGGCAGCTTGCTGCTCCCAGGAGCCACTGGGGCTGCAGAGGTGCTGAGCTGGTCGCAGGGCCGCCAGGCTGCCCACGAGCAGGGCCGCTCCCTCCAGGCCTGCCCAGGCTCCGAGCCCTGGCTCGGGCGAGGGCTGTTGCTCTGGCTGTGTCAGAAGCTACTAAAGTTAGATATTTTTAAATCAGCAGAGCCAGATAAATTGGATCCCAGAATTGTAAAAGAGCTGGCCGAGGAGCTCGCTTTTCAGTAAGTCTTGCAGCCCTGGGGAAGTTCCAGAAGATGGGAAGAAAACTAATGTTGGGCCAATTTTTAAAAGGGTAAACGGGATGACCTAGGTAATTATAGGCCTGTCAGCCCAACATTGATCCAGGGCAAGATATTGGAGTGGCTGATATGCGACTCATAGACTTTAAGGTCAGAAGGGACCATTATGATCATCTAGTCTGACCTCCTGCACAACGCAGGCCATAGAATCCTACCCATCCTCTTCTATAACAAACCCCTAACCTATGTCTGAGTTATTGAAGTCTTCAAATTGTGGTTTGAAGACCTCAAGCTGCAGAGAATCCTCCAGCAATATGACCGATGGCCCCACGCTGCAGAGAAAGGGGAAAAACTCCAGGGCCCTCTGCCAATCTGCCCCGGAGGAAATCCTTCCCGACCCCAAATATGGCGATCAGCTAAACCCTGAGCATGTGGGCAAGATCACCAGCCAGCACACAGGGAAAGATTCTCTGTAGTAACTTCAGATCCCACCCATATAACATCCCATCACAGACATTGGCATACTTACCTGCTGATAATCAAAGATCAGATTGTCAAAATTAAGCTATCCCATCATAGCATCCCTTCCATAAACTTATCAAGCTTAGTCTTAAAGCCAGATATGTCTTCTGCCCCCATACTCCCCTTGGAAGGCTTTCCACAACTTCACTCCTCTGATGGTAGAAACCTTCATCTAATTTTGAGTCTAAACGTTCCTACTGTCAGTTTATACCCATTTGTTCTTGTGTCCACATTGGTACTAAGCTTAAATAATTCCTCTCCCTCCCTATTTAATCCTCTGATATATTTATAAAGAGCAAGCATATCCCCCCTCAACCTTCTTTGGTTAGGCTAAACAAGCCAAGCTCTTTGAGTCGCCTTTCATAGGCAGGTTTTCCATTCCTTGGATCATCCTAGTAGCCCGTTCTGAAACCTGTTCCAGTTTGAATTCATCCTTCTTAAACATGGGAGACCAGAACTGCACACAGTATTCCAGATGAGGTCTCACCAGTGCCTTGTATAACGGTACTAACACCTCCTTATCTTTGCTGGAAATACGTTGCCTGATGCATCCTAAAACTGCATTAATTAATAATCAATTAATAAAGAATTAAAGGAGGATAATGCAATTAATTGCACTCAACAACAGTTTATGGAAAATAGATTCCTCTCAATCGAGCTCAGGTTTTTTTGATGGGATTACACGTTTAAATGAGAAAGGTAATAGTATTCACTTAATATCTGTTGACTTGGTACCACACAATATTTTGATTAGAAAAAGTCTAAAATGCTATAAAATGAACCTGGCACATATTAAATGGATTAAAAACTGGCCACCCGAGAGTCTCAAAATGTAACTATAAATGGGGACTTGTCCTTGAGCAGGGTCATTTCCAGCGCGATCCTGAAGGGATTCGTTCTTGGCCCTATAACATTTAACATTGTTATCCGTGACCTGGAAGAAAACATAAAATCATCCCTGCTAAAGTCTGCAGGTGACAGAAACATGGGAGGAGTGGTAAATAGTGAAGCAGACAGGTCACTGATTCAGTCTTCTGGATCGCTTGGTAAACTGGGAACAAGCAGGGCTGGCTCCAGGCACCAGTGAAGGAAGCACGTGCCTGGGGTGGCACACGTTAAGGGGCTGCACAGTGCGGGCGTTTTGGATTTTTTTGTTGCTTGGGGTGGCAAAAATGGTAGAGCTGGCCCTGGGAGCAAGCAAATCCTATGCTGCTAAGTGTAAACGTACATATCCAGGAACAAAAACGTAGGCCACACTTGCAAGATGTGCAATTCTATCCAGGGAAGCAGTGACCCTGAAAAAGATTTGAGGGTCATGGTGGATAATGAGCTGAACAGGAACTGCCAGTGCGATGCTTTGGACAAAAGACTATTGCAATCCTGGGATGCATGAAGAGGGGAATGTGGAGAAGGAGTAGAGAGGTGATGTGATCCATTTGGCACTGGTGTGACGGCTGCTGGAATCCCGTGTCCAGTGGTGCTCACATTTCAAGAAGGATGTTGATAAATTGGAGAGGGGCCAGAGAAGACCCAGGAGAATGATGAAAGGATTAGAAAACCTGCCCTAGAGAGATGGGCTCAAAAAGCTCAGTTGATTTAGCATAACAAAGGGAAGGTTGAAGGGGTGACTGATGGGTCTATTGGTATCTACACGGGGACAAATAATTGAGTAATGGGCTCTTCCCTCTTGCAGAGGAAGGTCTAACACAAGCCAACTGTTGGAAGTTGAAGCTAGAGAAATTCAGATTAGACATAAGGCATATTTTTAACTATGAGAGTAATTAAGCACTGGAACAGTCTCCCAAGACTTGGGGTGAATTCTCCGTCCCTGGCAATGTTTAAATCAAGAGTGAGTGTTTTTCTGAGTTCTGCTCTGGGGATTATTTGGGGCAGGTCTCTGGCCTGTCTGTCCAGCAGCTCAGACTGGATGATTCACAGATTATGCTCTCAGCAATGGTCCTTTCTGGCCTTTGAACCTCTGAGTCAGCGCTCGGGAGCCAAGCTCCAGGAGCTGAAGCAGCTGCCAAGTGTGGCCGAACAGCACAGGCGAGGCAGGCAGGGCCGGATGGCCGTAAGGCCTTTTCAAAGGGCAAGAGCAGGACGCCTGCAGGAGCCCCATCCCCTTCCACGGACCTGCCCCTGCTCTGCGTTTTCCCCCCAGGTCCCTGCCCATTGGCCAGGCCAGAAGCTGGAGCTGGGCTGGGATAAGAGCCGCCCAGGGAGCCCAGGATGCTGTGGGGAGCCCCAGACCCTTCCCCTGCCCTGGGTGGGTGGCTGAGTGCCCAAGAGCAGCCCCCGGCCCATGTCCCCACCCTCTGGGGTGCACCAGCCAGGGCAGCTGGAGGGTCCGGGGCTCCCCCCAGCAGCCTGGGCAGCTCTTACCGCAGCCTGGCTCCGGCCTGGCCGGGGTGGGGCCTCGGGGAGGAGAGGAGGGGCAGCGGCTGGGCCTCCTGGTGAGGGGGGGCTAAGGCCCCCCTCAGGCCCCATCCCAAAGGGAAGAGGCTGGGGTCACCCCTGCACCTCGGGCAGGCATGGAGCGGTGCCGCAGGGAATCCAGGAGAAAGACTGTCCTGGAGTCATTCAGCCTGAGACCGGGACTCGAACTCTGCACGTTGGGACTGTCCCGCCCACTCGGGAAGGGTGGACACCCTCAGCACGCAGCACCCGGGATGCTATTTTCAGACCAAGCTCAGTTCCAGCCTCACCGTGTAAAAACAGGAGCCACCCCAGGGGAGATTACAGGTGCCTCTCTGGTCTGATGCCCATGAGACTGATATCTGGGTCCAGCCCCTTGGGTACCTGGCACTCCCCAAAGCAACACAGACACCCTCGGTGCTTGCCCCCCAAGCGCACAGCCCCAGCTGCTCACACACAAGCAGCACCGGAGAACAGCACCAGGCACGCGCAAGGGGGGCGGGGACAGTGGGTGGACAGAATCTGGCCCTGCTGCAGCAGCTCTGCCTGTCCCCTACCCAGCCACGAATCCTGTCCCCAACCCCCAAATCATCCCCTCCCCCCAGCCTGCACATAGCCCCCCACCTGTTCAGCCCCCACCTTCCCTCTGCTCTTCCTAGAGTTCCTCACTGCTCCCCAGGCATGGGGTCCCCTCTCCCCCTTCCAGGCTGGGGAGAGCAGATTCATGGGCTCTTTATCCTCCTCTGTCCCTGCCCAGGTGGGTGCTGGGAGTGAGGTGGCCTGTTCCAGCTGCTGGGGTTGCAGAGGAGCAGCGATGCCCCGGCCATGCACCCACTGAAGGGAAGGGTGGTGATGCAGAACAGACTCTCCCAGAAGAGGGTCCCCTACGCAGGGGAGATCCCCAGGAGCCAGGTAAGCTGGCGTCAGAGCAGCCGTGCACCAGCAGTGCAATAGGCGGCCCCCACAAATACTGCCCCCTCCTCACGCCACGTGGCCAAGACCTCACCTGTGCAGACAAACTTCCTGACTCTTAGGCCATAGTGGGGCATGACCCTGAGTGAGGGTCTGACATGGCTGTTTTTAGCATACTCCGTCTCCGTGGGTGGTCTAGACATGCCCTTGGAGGTTGCTTGCGCATGTCCTGACGCAGGCAGCTGGGCACAATGGGAGGCAGCAGGAGCAGCAGGGTTGGTGAATGAGGGAGCGAGCTGCCAGGTGGTTACAACGAAGGAGAGCCCAAAGCAGCGACTGGCAAGACGGGGGCAAAGAAACAGAGCAAAACAGAGCTGTAGAGCCATATGGTTAGAAGGAACCCCAGGGCCATCTGGTCTAGCCCCCTGCCAAGATGCAGGATTTAGAGCAGGTTAGACAAACACCTGCCAGGGATGGACTAGATAATTAGTCCTCTCATGAGGGCAGGGGACTGGACTAGATGACCTCTCGAGTCCCTTCCAGTCCTGTGATTTAGATTTGTTGTGTCTAAACCATCCCAGGCAGATGGGTCCAGCCTCCTTTGGAAAACCTCCAGCAAAGGAGCTTCCATGACCTCCTGAAGCATCTGTTCCATTATTCTACTGTTCTTACAGGGAGGAAGTTCCTCCTGAGGTTTAATCTAAATCTGCTCTGATGTAGTTTGGTCCTGTCCTCCGCGGCAAGAGAGAACAACTTTTCTCCGGCTTTTTTATGGGAACCTTTCAAGTATTTGAAGTCCAGTATCATGTCCCCCTTAATCTCCTCTTTTCTAAACTAAACATTCCCAGTTCCTTCAGCCTGTGCTCGCATGGCTTGTGTTCCATCCCTGTGATCATCTTTGTTGCTTGCCTCTGGGTTCTTTCCAGTTTCTCTATATCCTTTCTGTACAGCAATGACCAAAACTGGGCACAGTTCTCCAGCTGAGGCCTAACCAGCGCTGAGCAGAGCGGTACTAGCACCTCCCGTGACTTGTGTGCTCTGCCTCTGTTACTGCAACTCAAAATTGCATTCGCTTTTTTTTTTTGCAACAGCATCACAGTGTTAACTCATGTTGAGGTTGTGATCCACAACACCCAGATCCATCTTAGCAGCACTGCTGCAAGCCACTTATCCCTCGTTCTGTACTGGTATATTTGCCTTTTCTTCCCTATGTGCAGCACCTCACATTTGTACTCGCTGAACTGTTTGTTTGTTTGTTTTCTACTGGCCGGCTCTCCAATTTATCAAGATCACCTTCCAACGGCGATGGGAATGGGAGGGATGCAATGGGCTGGCGAGCTCTTGGTGCTCCTGTCTCTTTGGGGCCTGCAGCAGGTGGCGCTACAAGTATCTTGGGAAACAGAGGCCCAAATGAACAGAACAACATCTGGACCCCCTGTCACAGACTCACAGCTCGTTCCCACTCGTGGCCCCGTATGGTCCATGGGGGGTGCCCCTTCCAGTGCAATAGCCCGTCTTGGGGGTCCACTCTTTCTTGGGGTCAGGCCCCTCCACCTCTTGCAGCCACAACTCTCTGAGCCTTGGCATCTCTGCCTCTCGCCGTGAGCCCCCTCAGGGAGTCCCCTCACTCTGGACCCCTGGGGCCTCCTCACCCTCGAAGGGGTTGATGCAACCCTGTTCTCTAGACCGGAGTGACTCTCAGCCAGCATAAAACAGGAGAGGTTATTGAGCATCTGACCTCAGCACAGGAAACTCTCAGGGCCTCAGGCCTGGCCTCCTTCAGCACAGCCTATCTCAGTCCCCCTGCATCCAGGTGGGCTCTGCCTGCTCCACCTCTCCAGCCCCGAGCCCCCCTGCTTCCCAGCTGGGCCTCCGATATTCCGGCCCCAAGCCCCCTCTGTCCATTGTCTTCTTTCCAGGTAAACAGGGTCGAAAACAGGATGGTCTGGGTCTCCTCTCAGCCCTCCTCTGGCTGGAACTGGCTGGTCAGGTCACTAGGGTCCTCTCTTTGCAGGCCATTGTCCTCCCACAGGCCAGAACCGGCTGTGATTCCTGAGCTGTGTCTCCAGGGCACCAGGTCACCAGTTGCTGGGGTCTCCATCCTCCAGGCCATCGGCTGGGGTCTCGAGTTCCCTCTCCAGTCCTCTGTACCAACAAACTCCCTCTTCCCTCACCTCGTTAAACCAGTAGCACCCGGGGACACTGAGTCCCACCCCCTGTGCATGCAACCCCCTGGAAAACAGAAACCCCAAGAAATGCCCCCACTTCGTCACCTCCCCAGTCACAATATCCGAGTGACATGCAGCAGCACCAGGCTACAAGGGCTGCTGAAGAGCAAAGACCCCAGAGATCTGGCTGGAATCTCAGCCCCGTCACCGACTCAACTGAGGCAAGTTCCTCAGCTCTCTCCCTGCTAAAGGGGTGACCTGGCTGGGCAGCTGTGGGGTTTCATTCATTCCTAGTTGCAGAGTGCTAGGTGATCCTCGAACGGAAGGCACTATGCCGACTGCACCCAGCTTTACCATCTGCTCGCCAGGGGCCCTTAATACCAACCGAGTCTATAAAACAAAGAAACCCCCCCAGTACCGCCCAGCACCAGCCACAGACCAGCGCCAACCTGCCCCACAATCAACAGGAGCAGCTCCCCAGCTGCCCTGCCGGGGGCTATGCTTGTGAGCAGGCAGCAGGTGGCAGCATTGCACTGGCAAACCAGGCCTGGCCCGAGACTGACCTGGGCTGGTGCCACTCAGCCCCCAGCAAGGTCCCCCGGGTGCTGCCCGCTGCAGGGCCCTCTGGGAGCGGGGGGACAGCAGCGTGTGTCCCGCTCCTGGCGGGTGAGCACGGACCTCACACCCAGCTTGGCCGCCCAGGCCGCTGTGGGTCCGCCCTGTTCATCTCCGGGGCCCATCGCCAAGCCCAGCGGACGTGCAGAGCTGGCGAGCTGCACCCCACGGCTCTGCTCTTGGGTCATAGGCTGATCCAAGAGGAGCTGCACCCCGTAACCCCCGCTGGAGCCTCTGGGAGCTGCCGGCCCTCAGCACCAGGCTGGATCCGGCCCTCATGGGTTAGCACATGAGCGGCGCTGGGCACTTCAGCTGTCAGACCTGGGTTGGGGGGGCTGGTGCCTGACTAACCTAGAGGGGCCTGGGTGCAGCCTTCGCTGCTGCCCCTGCTCCGTTGCCCTCAGGTGTTGGAGAGCTCAACACGGCTGCACAGCACGTAGCTGTCTGGGTCCTGCTCCGGGCCATCCAGCGCCCAGCACTGGAAGCAGCTAAAGCCAGGATCCGCCCTCCCCACGTGGGTCTGCTTTCCCCTGCCTGCGAGCCAGTGGCTTAGCAACTTAGGGCCCGTCGACGCCAGAGCAAAGGACCTGCTGCACAGCCGCGGCTGGCTCGGGTCAGCTGAGTCGGGCTTGCGGGGCTGTCAGACTGCCGTGCAGACAGTCGGGCTGAAGCTGGGCTCCGGGCCTCTCCTGCCTCATGGGGTCCCAGAACTCAGACTCCAGCCGGAATAACTCCACAGGCCCTTCCATTGCTACTCACCCTGAGTGGGGCTTTACTCTGAGTGACACCAGAGGGGACTGGGGCGCAGGGCACTCTGCGGTGGAGAACTGGCCTGCTCGTCGGCCCTCCTAGCTGGTGATCTGCTGGCATCGAGGTGCCCAGAAGTGAACGTGACTATTCCCTGAACAGCGACGCTGGAACAGGAGCTGCTGCGGGCGGGATGGCGCTGCACTAGCTGCCCCAGGAGCAGTTCTGGTCACTTTCCCAATGCTAGTGAACCAGAGAAACGCCGTCCCCCACGACGTTCCTCACACCTTCTCTGCCCAACGGAGAGCCTGGGCTGTGGGGTAAGCTGAGCAGCACCCACCCCACTGTGTTAACCTCTGGAGAGTTTAAGAGGAATTGCTTCCTCTGGGCCCTAAATAACACACACAACTGTGCCCAATCTTTCCACGTACGCAGAACACTCAAAACCAGCCGTGGCCAGAGCTCAGCCGGGAACCACAGTGGTGTCAGGGACCGGGACGTGGGCAGTTCTGCCCAGTGACTGTGCCTCTCCTCTCCCAGAGGTGTCTGCTCTGCAGCATTGGGCTAAGTGATTCCTATGTGCCGCTCCTTGTGGGATCTGCAAGGCCTGTTTCAAGTGAGGGATTTGGGTGCCTTTGACCCCTCCCAGCCCCCACCCCAGTGCAAACGATGACACATGGGCGAAGGCGGAGAGAATTAGACCCAGTTCATATGCTCCTTTAGTAAAGCTCTGTGTGATGCTTCTCAATGAAACGTTCCAGAAATGCAAGACTGCTCTGAGTATAATTAACATTAGGTAAACTAAGTACAGGAATCCAGGAAGAAGCATGGTCTAACAGCTAGAGCAAGGGGGCCTGGGAGTCAGGACTCCTGGCTCAGCCACCAACTTGCAATCTTAGGTAAACCACTGAACCTTTTTGTCTCAGTTTGCTTATCTGTGTAATGAAAACCATACCCATCTCACCAGGGAGATGAGAGGCACGTTTGGAGAGCCATGGGCAAAAGGTGCTATGGAGGTGCCAAAATGTTATTTATCCACCACTGCACAGCAGCCACCTCTGGGATGAAAAAGGGCAGCTGTTGAAGAACACACAGCAACCACAAAGTGGGATAGGATAGGAAGTGTCAGGACAGCCTGCACACACCCATCAGTTACCAACTTGCAGTCTGGAGACATGCAGTGGAGTCTGGTTGAGCTGCATGAGGGCACCAGCGAGTCACAGGCACGTGCCAGATTACAGACAGGAGGCAAGTAGCCGAGTCAGGAACAAACCAGGACCAGAAGCTGTTGGAGTCTGGGGCCCACAGCAGGGCAAGATCAGAACCAGAAGCAAGCAGCCAGCTCCCTGGTTTATATACCAGCATGGGCCAATCAATGAACTACAGAGGGCTGCCACTCAGGCCCCACTGGGTGGTACTTCCTGCAGTGCCTGGGGCCGATCAATGGGCTGTGGGGGGCTGCCCCTCAGGTCCCACTGGGCGGTACTTCCTGCAGTGTCTGGGGCCAATCAATGGGCTGTGGGGTGGGTTGCCACTCAGACCCCACTAGGCGATACTTCCTGCAGTGTCTAGATCTGCAGGGTCTCCCAGCACAGCAGGCACCTAGTGTGACTCTTTGAATGGCAGTGTGGTAGCTTTCATGGCCTGGAACCCCCATAGTCCCTGGTTCTAATCCTGTAGCCTCTTGCACCACATGCAGAAGACTATTGTCTCCAGCTGAAATGCTAGAGGGGGGCAGGCTGGAATGGCAGGGTTAATGCCCCCTGCTTGGGGGAAAAGCCCTGGGATCTTTACTACTCCTAAACCCCATCTCTGCTTCCCCACCTTAGCCAAGAGGGCAGCCCAGTTTCAGCCAGGCCAAGGGCTCAGCTCCAGGGTTCTCCCCATGCACATCCTGGCCTGACTCTGTCTTGCTTCCCAGGCTGTGTGGCTCCAGTGACTGCTCAGTACTCCACCTGGGCATGGAGGTATTCATTCATAAACGCTTGGCACGTGCTCTGGGATCCTCAGACAAGCACTGCTTTAGAAGAGTAAATGAATCCCTTAGGGTAGAGACAGGCACAAGCTTTAGGAGCAGGGTTGGGCCTGATTTTGGCCTGGGAAGTTGACGGCGCCATGGCCCTGATATTACAGAAATAGCACATATGCAGGAGCATGGGCCACGCAGATCGATGCCTGAGTGGGACCCTAAGAAGCAATTGCCCTTGGTATGTCTGGTGCTGAAAGGTCCAAATGCCCTTCCCCAGGGTCAGAGTGAAACTCACCCAGCCTCTGAAATTCAGGGAGGATTCTGGGCTGGGGAGGGGATGGAGGGGTAATTACTGCTGCAAACTCCATCCCGCTGTGTGTGGGTGATGGCTCAGGGCCCGCACAAAGGCAGCGCGTAGCATTTAAAGGCCATCGGTTGCTTCTCCGCTGCCCAGAATCTCTGCTCCGCTGTCACAAGCCATGTTGTCAAAACAAGCCACTGAGCCGTGGAGAGTGGCTAGTGGCAATGCCAGCTTGTCAGCCTACATATGCTCATCTCGTGTGATGTGAAACCAAACCCAACCCTGGCATCCGTCTAGCTGGGGCAGATGGGCTGCTACAGTGCCAGTGCCCGGAGAGCCCGACTGGCAGAGACACAGTCGCTGCCGCTCTGCAATCCCCAGCAGAGTTTGGGGCTGGACTCACGGCTCAGAGCCCACGGTGGGGAGGGGGCGTCAAGGCAGCTCTAAGCCACCTTCACGCTCCCCCGATTCCGAGGCCGATCAGCTCCTGGCGCAGGTCAGAGCTGCCCCAGGAGGTTTCCCTTTATCCCTGGAGCTGGGAGCCCGTCCGCTGGCCTGCTGGTGCTGTCTCGGTCCCAGCCTGGACGGGCAGGGTTTGGCACTCAGGCTGTGCATGGATGAGTTTGGGGATGGCCCTTGGCTGGGATCCCAGCAGCTCACTCTGGCCAGGGAGTGCTGAGGCTGGAGGAGGGGAGCCTCCGTTCCCTGTCTGGGGGAGGTGCTGGCTCCCCATCACTCCTCACTCGGCTCTGGTGCATGATGGAGAGGGTGGAAGGTCCAGGCAGGGCGTGGTTCTGGGCTGGACAGGGAATCCCCTCCGATCATGTGCCGTGGCTTGGGAAGGCAGGGCCTGGCTGCTGGGAAGCCAGAAAGTGAGTGAGGGGTGGGGGCCACAGTGGGTCCCTTAGGTTCCTCGCTCCCTGGTGGGTCAGGTCCTGGACACTAACACTGCAAAGTGGGGGGCTGTGCTCCTGCCTGGGGCCTGCAGCCAGATGCCCACCCCCTGGCCAGAGCGTTATAGGTGGGGAATGAGGTGAGCGGAGCAAACCTGTCCCAGGCATGTTGGGCACCCAGGCGGACTCACCCCACCCCTCACCCTGACTTTGGGCCTGGCATGTTCCCTCTCCCAGGCCGACCCACCAGGCCCTTGCCCCTTCTCAGAACCTTGAGACCCCTGTTCCCTCCCCAAAGGCACGTGCACGTCCCTGCCCACATGCGGGGTTTGTTCCAGCTCTCAGCAAGGTGTCTCTTTCCATAGCTTGTGCGCTCTCCGGGGTGGGGGCAGGGACTCTGACCTGCCCGCACAGCCCCATGTCCCTCTACGGAGCACTGTGCACAATCAGTGATGCAGCCAGACCCTCCAGCAGACGCAGGGTTAATACGGGACACCGGGACAATGTCTGTCCCAGCTGCTTTTCCAGCGTCAGCCCCACCCTGGCTGAGCAGCACCCCCTCCACGTTGCACTGACACCGATGACACATTGGGGCTGTCTCCTGGTCCCCAGGCAGGGTGGTACCATTCCCAGGGCTCTGGGTCTACAGCAGGGGGGATCTCAGAAGAGCAGGGTGATGGGGTGGTGCTGGAGGGCACCAGGGAGCCTAGACGCTCTCTCATGGGGTGGGGCAGGGCTGGTCCCGGCCAGGCTCAGGACAGAGGATAATTGTGCCTGCAGCACTAGCCTTACCTGGCATTGGTGCCTTGCGCCAGCGCTTGTGGAGCTTGTGATGCTGGAGACGGTGAGGCCTGCCCGCCTGTCTGTCTGCATCTATCTGTCTCTCCCTCGCTCTGATGCCCTTGATGAATGTCAAGGCAGCCACTGATTTTTCTGGCAGGGGATGGAAGTGTTTCCACTTCACTGCATCACCCCACTGCCCGCCTGCAGCCGGCACAGCCCCCCTACCCACAGGCCCCTCCAAAGCAGGCCCCTTGACTAGCTGGCTCCTGCCTCACCCTAATGTGCTGTGGCAGGAGGGGGCAGCCGAGCAGATGTTCCCTGCCACTGGCATCGTGGGACTTGGGCGAAAAGGGGTGGGCTGGGCTTGTTTGCAGGGGGTTAGATATGTGGGAGAAAGATATCAAATCAGATCATCTGCGACAACGTGACCGACACAGGTCACACGCAAGGCTCTGCTGAACAAAGTGCGTTTTCTCTGGCCTGGGCGCCAGCTTGTGCATCCAAGCCGCCCCTGGTGTCTCTGGACATCCCCCCGTCTCGGCATCTCTTACACACACACACAGAGCCGGTCACCTACTTGCCCCTGTCCCGGCACCAGCGTTAACCTGACCAGGCCTGAGCAGTGGATTCCATCTCACCACCCTCTGTGAGGCAAGGCAGGGCTTGGACAGACGGGACCCACGGCACAGACATAAAGGACTTGCACATGGGGAGCCTGTGGCAGGGGGAGGAATTGATGCTAGGGCTCCTGGGTCCCAGTCTAGAGCCCTCCCTGCTAGCTTGCCCTTCCTTCCTCACAGGAGGCCTCTCACCTCCTTCCCCCAGCGCTGGCTACAGGGTTTGGCACCTGTTCTGGAACCAAAGGGCTCTGAGCTCCCCCAGCCTGGTGAGCAAGCTGTGGCCTCAGGTGAGGAGCGAATGCATGGAGCTGGGGTGTGCCGCATGACAGGGCAGGACAGGCCCTGCGGGCTGCGCTGACAGAGACAAAAACCAAAGCATCGCAGCTGGGCACGGCCCCAGCCCTGGGCAGAAGCAGGAGTCGGGTGCCAGCCCTTTGCGTGGCAGGCCCAGTGCCAGCCCCATCCTGTCCCGTCCCCCCGAGGCTGAGAGCGCAGCCCCACTAAACTCAAGAGCCAAACTCCACTTGGCCTCAGTGGGGCCTGGAGTCCCTGTTTGCTTTGCAGACAGCACCTATTCCCATTCCACATGACACCTACTGATCCACTGCCCGGGGCAGTGGGGCGCCCCTTTGGGACCATCCCAAGGGCCCCCCAGTGTGGAGGCAATGGGCCTGGCCAGCCCCCCGGACTGGGTGCTCTGCTGCTCTGGTAGGCAGCGTCAGGACTCTTGGGCGCACTTTGGCAGCGTAGCCGCGGCGGTGCAAGCAGTGGTGGGGTGGGGTGGGGTAGCCACTTCGGTATAACCCCAGCGGCTCAGGCAGGCTCCGGTTCGGGGTGGCGACACGATTTTAGTGCACTAGAGGGCTTGCTCCGAACTAGGGAGTGGGTGCACGACTGGGGCACGTCTCTGCCAGCAGTGCTGAGGGCTGGGGGATCAGGGACGACAGAACTAGCCCACCAGTGAGGCGAGAAGAACTCCAGACTCCATGGCTTAGAAGGCTCCATTTTTCTGCCAGAGAAGCTGATGTAACATCTGCCCCCCTCCCCCTTTAACGAAATGAGGTAAAATCCTCACTGCAAAATCTGCAGGAGTGTGGGAGGGATTTCACCTCTCCTCTCCTCCCCTCAAATATCCACCCCCACCAGCGAAGGGGGCGAGTGGCAAGCGGTGCCTGGGAGGACCCAGTTGCTGAATGCTGGAGAAGCTGCAGTAAAGCCATCAGAGCCTGGGACTTGATAAGGCCATAAAAGAGAATGTCAGCTCTGAAGCGTGGGAGCGGGTCCCAGCGACAGCGCCTGAGTGCCAAGACGGGAGACAGCTGCCTGGTATTTACCCGTGTGGAGCACAAGCTGCCGCTGCCTCTGCCCAGTGACCAACGGCAGGACCCAGGGGCTAGGCCCTGGCAACAGAGCGAGAAATCTCACAGGGAATGAAGCTGGTGGCTCTTTCTGGTGCGGTTCCTGCAGCGCTCAGTGCCCTGAGGGGATGGCTGTGTGACCAGGCTGATTTGGGCTTCCCCTCCAAGGCTGGCCTGGCTCGTGCAGGGCTGAACACCTGCCAGGCCGGCAAACGTACGGGCCGTTTACAAACACAAAGCCTGGGCCCCAGCCCTTAGCGACTATGGGTAGGAGTCTGCTCTTGCTGTCAAGTCCGGCCGGTGTCCTGGGGAGATTTCGGCCCCTGGGAGCCAGCAGAGCCCCCAGCTGTTCTGGGGCTGGGGAGTGATCTGGTGCTAAGACCAAGGGCTGGACTATCCCTGCCCTGTCATTATTCACACCTGTGCGAAGTGCTGCTCGCTAGGGCCAGGCGGATGATCGGGGGCTCCCTGCTCACTGAGCCAGCCCAGCCCAGGTCCCTGTGCCACCGCACACCGGACACAACACGGGCCATCCCCTCGTTCCCCACCCTCCCCCACACCACCCCTCTTTCTCCCACCACACCTAGCCTGACCTACAGCCTCCTGGTTTCTGCCCCTTCCCTTCCATTCCCTGTGGCCAGGCCTGGCTGACCTCTCGCCACGATGGCCGCTTGGCATTAGTGTTCGCTGTTACTAGTACTGTGCTAGTCCAGTCCTGGACCCAGCACCATGGGGATTAGGGGTTGGAGGGGCTTGAGGCTGGGGCAGTGGGGTTGGAGCTGGAGGGCTGGAGATGTGGAGCAGGGGGATTATGGGGGTTGGAGCTGCAGGGATCATGAGATTGGAGCTGGGGCAGTGGGAGTTGGAGCTGGGGGCCTGTAGGACTGGAGGAGGGTGGGGAACGAGGGGATGGCCCGTGTTGTGTCCGGTGTGCGGTGGCACAGGGACCTGGGCTGGGCTGGCTCAGTGAGCAGGGAGCCCCCGATCATCCGCCTGGCCCAAGCGAGCAGCACTTCGCACAGGTGTGAATAATGACAGGGCAGGGATAGTCCAGCCCTTGGTCTTAGCACCAGATCACTCCCCAGCCCCAGAACAGCTGGGGGCTCTGCTGGCTCCCAGGGGCCGAAATCTCCCCAGGACACCGGCCGGACTTGACAGCAAGAGCAGACTCCTACCCATAGTCGCTAAGGGCTGGGGCCCAGGCTTTGTGTTTGTAAACGGCCCGTACGTTTGCCGGCCTGGCAGGTGTTCAGCCCTGCACGAGCCAGGCCAGCCTTGGAGGGGAAGCCCAAATCAGCCTGGTCACACAGCCATCCCCTCAGGGCACTGAGCGCTGCAGGAACCGCACCAGAAAGAGCCACCAGCTTCATTCCCTGTGAGATTTCTCGCTCTGTTGCCAGGGCCTAGCCCCTGGGTCCTGCTGGAGCCAATTCTGGCAGGACCCAACTGAGAGTGCCAATCAGGATCAATTGCTCAAACAGGGCAGTCACAGCCCAAGGCTGGGGTTTTTCCACCTCTAAGGCAAACCAAACCAGCCAGACAAAAGGACTTCAGTTTCACCCACTGGCTAACTGCAAGTCACACAAGCAATTTCCTTAGACACTCCAGTCTCCCAGTATCACCACCAGTCCCACCCATTCCTGGGGGATGAATGGTTATGAAAACCAACACCCAGTAGCAAAAAGAAAAAAGGTTCTCTCGATCCCAAAGGACCAAGCCCCAGACCCAGGTCAATATACACCTCAGATCTTACCCACAAATCACGCTGTTGCCAATCCTTTAGAATCTAAAATCTAAAGGTTTATTCATAAAAGGAAAAAAGATAGAGGATGAGAGCTAGAATTGGTTTTAAACTGAATCAATTACATACAGTAATGGCAAAGTCTTAGTTCAGGCTTGTAGCAGTGAGATGAAGTAAACTGCAGGTTCAAATTCAAGTCTCTGGAGAACATCCCCGCTGGGATGGGTCATTCAGTCCCTTGTGTAGAGCTTCAGCTTGTAGCAAAGTCCCTCCAGAGGTAAGAAGCAGGATTGAAGACAAAATGGAGATGAGGCCTTCGCCTTATATAGACTTTTCCAGGTGTAAGAAACACTCCTTTGTTCCTACTGTGGAAAGTTACAGCAAAATGGAGTTTGCAGTCACATGGGCCAGTTTCTGCTCACTCCCTGCTGAGTCACAGGGCGTATTCGCCTTCTCTCGATGGGTCAATTGTGTAGTGATGGTCCTTAATGGGCCATCAAGCAGGCTAAGCAGAGCTGACACCAGCCTGTCTGGGACTTTTTCCAGTAACACAGAACAAGTTTGAAATACAGACAATACACAGCCAATATTCATAACTTCAACTACAGAAATGATACAGACATAAGACAGCATAATCATAACCAGTAACCCGTAACCTGGTCTTAGACACCTTATATGACCCCCTTTACATAGGATTTGGTGCCACTTCAGAACCGTGGTTGCAACCCATGTTCTATATGGTCCCAGTTAATATCAATAACGTCACAGGGGGATCGTGGGATTGGAGCTTGGGAGTGGAGGTTGGAGCTGGGGCATTGTAGGTTTGGAGCTGGGGGATCATGGGATTGGAGCTGGGGAGTGGAGGTTGGAGCTGGGGCAGAGGGGGTTGGCGCTGGGGGGCTGGGGGATCGTGGGATTGGAGCTGGGGGTTGTGGGGCTGGAGCTCGGAGCTGCAGGGATGCAGTGTGAGACTCACAGGCTCCAGCGCCACGTTCTCATTTGAGCCCTGGCGGAGCGGGTGGCTGTGCCACTCCCCTCCAGGCAGCCCGGGTTCACAGCAGCAGTCGCAGTCCGGGGGGCGTCCTGCCCCTTGTCACTGCTGCCCAGGGAGAAGCCGCTCCTCCGATGGGCACGGCCTGGGCCCTCTGCGCTGCCCCTGCTCCAAAGGACCCATGTGGGGGCAGCAGTGGGATGCTGGGGGATGGGCCAAGGGCAATGGGGGAGCCCAGGATTTGAGAGCCAGGCCTGCGGTTGGGCCCCAACAGGGCTGCCCTGCTCACTGCCGCCTGGCACTGCCTCCATCTCTCTGGCCAGCTGAGACGCCTGCCTCAGGCCGGCCCCAGGAATGAGCCCCACAGAAGGGCGGGAGCCGGGCAATGGAGGTGAAATGCAATAACTCAGGGCATCCTTGGCTGAAATTGATTCTATTACAGCCATCGATCGCCTCGGAACGGCCCCTCATTTCATTTAGTCGGCTGCTTCCGATCCTTTGCTCCTAAATGGGTCGTCAGTTCACTTGCTATTGATTGAGAGATAATGGCTCCAGGGGGCGAGCCCCCCTCCCCCCCCGTGAGCCCCTGGCCAGCTGGTTGGCAGCGGCAGGAGGGGCCGGGGGAGCATTACACTCCTGGATCAGCCCCTGGATTTGCCCCCTGGGGGTGGAGATGTGTAGCCATGAAGGAACCCTTTGAACATGGGGGGGCGGGATATGGGACCCCCGAGTGTTTGTCAGATTTCACTGGGTCCTTTGCACACCCCAGCCCTTTTTAAGAGGAAGTTTGCGCACCACCTAGTCTTTTCTGCTGTCTTCACCTAGTGTAGCCCCACCCACACGGGGAGCAGGCTGCCACTCCCCCGCCCCACCAGCCCCATGCTCACTGACCCATGCCCACAGCTCTGCCCATGTGAACGCTGCATGGTGTGGCCATCCTGTGCCCCCTGCTATATAAAAGCCTGGGTGTTCTTGGCTGTAGATCCCGTCCCTGCTGCAGTGAGGGGGAGAACCGAGCTCCCATCCAGCCAAGGGTGGCAAAGCTTCCAGCGGGTGGCACCGGGCGTGAGGGTCTCTGCGGTTCCCAGAGGGAGCAGGGTGGGCCTGGCAGCGTCAGACGGCTGTGCTCCCCTCTCTCTATGGCTGGTGTATCCACAGGAGGGTGTGCGGAGCTGGGGCAGGACCAGATCCAAAGGGAAAGGGAGCGCTTCTAAGGGGTGAGTCCGTTAGAGGGCTCCCAGCTCCCTGCCGTCTCTGTGCTCCCATGGCAATAATCTCTGAAAAATGGGTCACTAGCCGCAGTTAAGGCCCATTTGGCTAATGGTGGCTAACGAGGTAATTGGTGGAGTCTCACAGCACAGGCCATTCAGGCCTCGCGACAGCGTCGTTTCTTCCATTAACATCCGCGGTGCAACTGCAACTGCGACGGGGCTGGTGACCCCGTCTTTACAGGCTGGGAACCAGAGGGTTCTGCCAATCAGCGCTTGCTCCAAGCCCACTGGAAGGCGCGCTGAGGTGGGCAGGCTCACACTCATGTCAGCCGGGCAAATTGCCATTCACAGCAGAAAATGGGGCAATTTGATCTAAGGAGACAGACGGAGGGAACAGCTTTGCAGCGAGGGAGGGCAGGGACAGAGCGCAGCCGACTTTCCTCTCAGCAAGAAAACGGCCCCTAATTCCCCCAGGATGATTACCCCGGCTTTGTAGTCTCTCCTCAGTGCCCGAATCTGTGCACTCAGCACCTCTGTCCAAGTGCCCGTCTGTCCAATGGGGCTGCCTGGCCGGATCCAACTCTGCTTTGCTAGTGGAGTCGGCTGGTCTGTGCACACGCCGGAGAGCTGGGAATCCCTGTGTGACGGTGCTGCCCGTGGGAGCCAGCTGAGATCACTCAATCAGGGTGAACTGCAAACAAAACGGGGCAGACAAACCCCAAACACTGATGGTTATTCTAGTACTTAGATTTACCAACCAGCATAAAACAGCTTCTATAGTACCTCACTGATTACTTAGAAGTTTAAACCACACAGTTCCCTTAAAGTGCCCAGCCTCAGCCCTCCATCCAGACACACCTGTCAGATATGATGATTCCTGAAAATCTTACTTCATCATATAAAAGAAAAGGTTCTTCCGTTCCCAAAGGATCAGCCACATACCCAGGTCCAGTTATAACTTAGATCTTACCCAAAATACACGCTATAGCCAATTCTTGTTAACTAAGCTAAAATTTATTAGAAAAGAAAAGAGAGAGAGAGTTGGTTAAAAGATCAGTATACATATAGACTTGAATTCAATTCTTGAGGTTCAGATACATAGCAGAGGTGAGCTTGTAGTTGCCAAAAGTCCTTTTAGAAATAGTCCATAGGTTATAGTCCAATGTCCATATTCAGGGTGGCTCCAGTCAATGACTGGGGATCTCAATCCTTGTGGCTTAAGGTTTCCCCCCTCTTGAAACCCAAAGCAGATCTGAGATGAAGAAGGATCGTATCCCAGGGTTTTTATACATTTCCAGCAGCCTTTTGGCCTGAGAAAACAATCGGCTTAACTCCTTCTCCCAAACATTAGCACAGAGTAATTTATCCATTAAACAGTTCAGATACAGGTTACAGCAACCTTCAAAGAGACACACAGACAATAACACTATTTCACTCCAGTATCATCTTAAATGTTAATATTCCTTTTTTTGATCTTTGAATTAAAAACTATAGCAATAGACAAGACTTGTTTGCTGGCATCACAAGACCTGAGCAAACATCCACCTTTCCACTGCTAACAATGCAGACTTGCATTTCAAAGCTCTGTTCATTTACATATCTTCCTAACTAGTCCTTAAGCTTCACCCATGGGTCAGGTCAGTCGGTGAGGTGAGCTAATTAACTCTTTCTGGCCCTGTCACCTTTCAATGAGATATTATATTATACTCATAAGGTCACACCCTGCGTTCCAGTCCTGGCTTGGACACTCAATCCTTGATGGCCTCTCTGAGCCTGTTTCCCCATCGGTTTGGGAGCAACTGCAGCCCATCTCACAGGCTGATCCTGAGCTTTATTTTGCCCACCACTTTCTGCCTGCCATGGATAGACTCTCCCCTTCAATAGCCACGGCTCCATCATCCTTGCACGTGTGGAGGGCTAGGAGCCAGCCAGGGCACGTGGATGTGGGCTCTGCAGAGCCTCTGCCCCTTCCCCTACTCCATGGAGTGAGGGGGCAGGAGTCTGGGGGGCGGCTGGCAGCATTTGGGTGCAGAACTCACCAGTGAACAGCCCAACTCCTTACCCTGAGCTGGGATCTGCTCCTCGCCCCAAACTAATTTTTCCCACGCCATTAGCAACGTGCCACTGACACTAGCGAAAGTCCAGGGCTGCAACTATGTACCCCACTGAGCAGTGTCCTGCCAGGTGTGTGGCCACCGTTACCAACACACAGAGCAAGGGGTTAACCTGGTCCTTCGGTCAGAAATGCAAGGCAGGGACAGAAAATGCTGCAAGAGGCGCAACATAGCCAAGTTTATGCCGGTGCTGGCATCTTCTGGTGTGAAATTTCTTTTAAGTGTGCAGCGGTAACGTTGCATTAACTCAGCTTTTCATCCTGAATTTCCTAGAGATGTTTAGAAAGCCAGCACTCTTCAGCTCAGGGAGGCTACAGACTCTGATAGCAGATCTCTCTGCACTCAGCATCCTCAGTTCCTACTGAAATCTGGGATAGTGGCAGAGACAGGCCCCAGTCCTTCCTAGAATGAGCTCCGACCATCCAGACCTAGTGTGATTTTCAAATGCTCACAGCTTTGTTAAACCCGGGTCCTCAGGGAGGACTGTGTCTGCACCAAGCTTCACGTGTCAGCCATTTTCCTTCTGAAAGATCTGTGGAGTGATCTGTTCCCAACACAGTTACTGGGCTCAACATGCCAGTGACTGGTTGAAATGCTCTGGCCTGGGAAACGCTGAGGAGCTCAGACTTGATGACCTAGGCTGCTTCCGGCCTTAAAACAAATCTATGAAAACAAGAAAACTCCTTTGCTTTAGGCTGCCCTCGAGTGATTAATTAACAGCAAGTGCCCAGCCCATAGGCCTCTGTGCGAAGAGTGAAGACAGGAAAAGTTCCGCTCCAAAGGTGAATTTTTGAAAAGCTCGGAGCCAACGAAAACAGGGGCTTAGCAAAGAGTTCGGGGACCTTCACGCCAGTTATGGCCACCAGGTCCTTGCTAGAGTCTCCCTCTGGTAGGAGAATGACAGCTCAGGAGACCTGCAAGGGAGGCGCTCGGATTCCAGAGAACCAGAACAACCCTGCCTGCTCTCACAATGGGGGAGAGAGGGCCCAGAATACAGCACCAGGAAGCAAAGGGAGAGCTAGCGACGGCTGCTAGGACATGGGGAGGGCAGTAGCTACTTACACTGTGTAAGGGGCTCAGACAGGGGATAGGCATCATATAAAAACCCAGACAGTGGACAGATCCCTACAATTACCCTGGATCCCACAGGGGTCCCTTTGTGCTGCTGGGGTGTTATATGGAGGGGCCATGTCCCGCATCCTAAAGCTGCATTAGTCGCCTCGGTGGCGGGGTGAGGCGGGGTCTGGAGCGGCCCAGCCTAGGCCATTTCCAGACAAACGCTGCCACTTGTGTGGCATGGGAGAGCCAAGCGCCAGTGCACTAGCCAGCTCTGTGTACTTTAACCACGCTGCGGCCTGTAGCTAGTAAATCAGGTATTAAGGGGAATGGCGCCGGTGCATTAAAGATGCTACTTCTGGTGGTTGCTGTTGTTGTAATGGGTTTTATTGCAGGGTGCTGGGGAAAGGCCTGGCAGGCTGGAATGAAGTAGACTGATGACTTAACAGCCTGTGGCCATTCCAGAGTAATTGAATGGTTGTGTACACATGATCAGACTGTCAATGGCGAACGTGAATCGCAAGCGAATCAAAGGGAGAGGGAGAGAATCGAACTGGGAGAGACACAGGCAGAGGTGATGGTGGAGGGAGGGGGCTTCTGGCTGCTCAGACACAGAATGGGGCCCTCAGTGGGTCCATCCCCCAGCCATGCCTCCGACCCATATGCGTAGGTGGAGTCTTCACCCTCTTGCCCCCCCAGAGCACCTGGCTAGAGAGCTCAGGGTGCAGGCTCCTCCTCCTGTGTCGGACGTCCGCCACCTGGCCCCTGGGCTGGAAAGGACTCGCAGTGCAAGGTATTATCAGCCCTCGGGGGGCCCCTGTCCCAGCAGAGCCAATGGCAGATGGGGGTGCTCAGTACCTTGCAGGGTGCACTGCAGGGTCTTCTGGTTCATCTCCTGCTGCTGCTGCTGGCATGCTGGGAGTACACCCACTTTCCCAGCCTGCTCGCCTTCCAGTGCTGGGATCTGGGGCACTCTGATCAGCTGCTTTCCCGAGGTGTTTCATAAGTGACTCCACTCTCTAGGCAGGACCAGCTTGGCAGATGGTGGTGAGCTGGGGGTGGGAGCTGTAATAAGCCTGTCTTTCCGAGAGCCAAAGGTGGAAGTGTCTCCAGACAGATGTGAGACCTGGGGCGCTGGACCGGGTACCTGCCAACATCAGCAGATGCGTGTTGTGTGTGAACGCTCATTTCAAATGCCCTGAGCCATTCGGATGCTGGAAGAGACTTCAGGCTCCTTTTACCCTTTCCTGGAGGGCCATTCCCTCCAACAACGGCACCAGCTAACGAACGGACCAGCACATTCTCCCACCAGGCAGCGGCACTTCAACAGGGAAATACAACCTGGTTAGCAGCACCCTACAGCTGGGATCAAACCCCCTGATGTCTGGCCAAGAGACCTGAAGGAAACACAGCTGTGCCTGGATGAGGGAGAGGGGGTTCTCCCAGTGACACCTGGTCTGGGCTGGACCCTAACTCAGGCTGTGCAGAGTATGCAGGGTGATGGCGACAGAGGTAAATGAGAGTGGCTGACAGAACGGCTCCATAACTGCTGCTGGCTTTCTTCCCGCGGGGCCGGTAGCCATGTGGTGTGCCCAGCAGCACATGCATCTAACCCTTGGCCAGCAGCCAAACCTACCCCATAGCACACCTGACATCCAACTGAGCCCAGTGCACCTGGTAGCCACCCCTAGCACCTGCCCCCAGCAGCAGTACACCTGGTAACACCGGGACACAGCCCCAGGAAGTTTCTTGTCCCTAGTGAAGAACAGATTTGCCTGAAGCCCACCAGCAGTGAGCAGCAAAAGGGTCCTACAGGCGCATCCTAAAGTGTGAAGCTGGGGCAGTCCCTTTTGTCTGATCCAGCTCTTCTGCCCAACGTTTCCAGGCATAGACACCGACTTCGTGCGTGCTCCGGGGCTGGAGCACCCACAGGGAAAAATTAATGGGTGCTCTGCACCCACAAGCAGCCAAGCTCCCCTCCCCCCCCCGAGCAAGCCACATCCCTGCTCCTTCACCAACCTTCCAGTGCTTCCTGCCGAGCCACCGCCAAACAGCTGTTTGACAGCGCTTAACATGTTCCGGGAGGGGGTAGGGAGGAGTGGGAACATGGCGTGCTCAGAGGAAGAGGTGGGGCCAGGGCAGGGATTTGGGGAAGGAGTTGGAATGGGGGCAGGGAGGGGGCAGGGACGTTGGGGAAGGGGTTGGAATGGGGGCGGGGAAGGGGTGGGAAGGAGTGGGACGGCTGGGGTATCATGGAAGGGGTGGAGTGGGGGCAGGACAAGCAGCGGGTGAGGGTTGAGCATCCACGTGAAAGAGGGGAAGTTGGTGCCTATGTTCCCCGGCTGGCGTGTTGTTTCTCTCAATCCTGTAAAAGTGCAGCCTCTGAAAGCGCAGGCTACATGCCGCATGCTACAGAGATGGGTGAGCTAGAAACACGACTCAGAGACGAGGGGCAGCGAGAGCTGGGCGGACAGGTGGAGACAGATAACCTGAACCAGGCACGTACAGTCGTACAATAGGTCGAGACCTTCTAGCCCCGTTGGTAGAGGGAGTTCCCTTCCCTGCCTGGGTCTAGCCCATCATTTGCCCCAGGCTGATCTCTCCTGGGAACTCCTGACTCTGGGGGACAGCCAAGTCCTGCCGCTGCTGGGCGTCAGCTTCAGCAACCACCTGCTATTGCGGCCTACTCTGTGCACACACGAGCAAACCCATGCATGGGGTTCCCTGCCACCCACGTCAGGCCCCGCGTGCTGTTCGCACCTCTGGCTTCTGGGCAAGGCAGTTGCCCTGCCCGCAACAGGCACCCAGGGTGCCCCAGGGAAGTGGTGGAAGAGCTTGCAGGGATCCAGGGAGATGTCACTGGTTGCATTTTCCCTCAGAGACAGAGGGGGAGACCTGCCACCTTGGGAGAAAACCACTTAGGGATGTGCCTACAGCCTCCCAGGAGCAGGGCCAGACAAGGTCATGAGCAACTGGGAACTAACCCTTCGCTGTTTGCACTGCACCGTCCCTGCCAGTGCTGCGCCATTGGGACCAGCACAGGGGGAGGCTGTCCCTGGTACTTGCTGCAGCAGAACAGGTGCGTCTGCCTGGGCACAGCTGGGACACCTGGCAGCGCAGGGGGCATGTTCTGCCTGGATGCGTCTGGTTCTTTCAGCCACGTGCTGTCCCACTCTGGCTGGACCGAGCAGCAGTCAAGTGGCTTAGCCATAAACCCTGGCAGGGGATAAGCATGCAGACAGCCCAGGCCCTGCCATGAGCGGCAGCAGCTGGAAAACCCATACTCAGACAATAACAACTCTGTGGCTCAGGAACAGGGGCGTTTACTGGTTAAGTAGCCAGATGGGGCTCAGTGGCTGCCTCCGCCCATGGCCTCCTGGTCTCCTACACATCTCTCCATACCAAGCCTCATCTCCAGCTCTCAGTTTGTAGCTGCCTTCACTGCTCCACTCCCCAACCTCTGCAAAGTCCGGCAATGGCCTTCTTCCTGGAGGGATCCTCACCCCCAAGCTTATGACCCCCTCCTCATCCCAGGGAGCCCTGCCATGGAACGTGGGGTGCCAGGCCCTCCCACCCCTCGAGCCTGTCGGGAGTGCTCCAGAGACATGCATCTCCCACTGGTGAATGTGCCCTGCTCTAGCCATGCATGGGAGCTCTGTGTGGTGCAACATGCCTGGTTCCACAGGGGCCCAGCACACACTGCTGCCCTTAGCAAGCTGCTTAGTGCCCAGCCCACCCAGACCCAGGACAGCCCCCAAAAGCAGCCCCCTCCACACTGGGCTTCCTTCTGCAGCCCCTCCCCCTTCCCAAACTGCAGCGCTGGCCAGGATCTACCCAAGGACTGGAGCGCATGCAGGCTGGGAAAACAAAGCAGAGCAGCTGGGATTGGTCCTGTGTCACATGCTGCTGCACCGTCCCTGCTCTCTATGCCATGCTGAGGCCCTATTGCCAGCTGCCTGTTCCGGGCACCACAGAGGCGAAGGCTGAGAAGACGCTGCAGCAAACTGTAGGTAGGTGAGAGGGGAGGGCCTGGCCTTGCCAGCCCTGTCCCTGCTGGCTGTGCCTGGCAGCAAGAGCCAGGCCTGCAGGATGGCATCTGTGTCATGAACTTGGCATTGGCCCCACTGTTTCTTGCCCCTCTTTTCTGACTTGTCTCGGCCTCAGAGTGAGCGTCTGGAGCGCTGCAGAGCCGGGAGCTTGGACTGGCTCAGCCCCCTCCCCTTTCCCTCGGGCCCCATCCGAGCCCCCGGGGTGCTGGGCCAAAGTGCTGAGTTCCAAGGTTCGTTGATCAGCCCCGAAACACTTCTAAAGAGTCAATCCCCCAAAGACAAACCACAAGTGAGAGTCCCCCTCCCCCACCTAGCTGGCGTCACCACCACTCATTTTAGTGGGTGACAGCCAGGTGTTTTACAGTATTTGCTACCTGTGATCATCCATCAAAGCAATCGATAGCGTTCCTGCAGAGTTTTATTAATGATCTTGTCAGGTGCCTGGTGCTGGATGCCTGGGGTTGTCGAGAATGATAGATCATTAAGAGCTTTTGCTGCTATTTATTCTCCAGTGACCTTGTCTCTCCCCATTGTTGCTTGCTTAAGAGTTATGAATGTGAGACATGATAATTTGATATTGATCTATTTGGTAAGTTAAAAAATTTACTGCATCGTTGATGTTTTAACAAAGGCTCAACACCGCTCTCCTGCAGAACGGCTACGGCTCTTCTCCCTCCCACACACACAGCCAGGCTGCAAACAGCGAGGGGGACAGTGCTGGCTGCTGCTCTGACTTTGCACCCCATGGCTGAAGGATGCAGACCCCCAGGGCTCATGTGGGGCAGGGTGGGGGAGTCTCTCATTACCCTGCTGTGGTACTGCAATAGATCAGAGCCATGTGCTAGGGCTGGGGTGTTTCTGGGACTTTCGCTTCTTGCGATGGGGGCAGGGAGGTGTTTCTAGCAGGATCAGTGAGCGTGGCCAGGAGTAATGGGCTGAAGTTGCCGGCTGGGCAGTGCAATGCATCAGCGGCTGGGAGGCAGCAGGGGACTGCCCCACAGCAGTGGCCTAGCCGCGCCCAATGCACTCCTGCTGGACAAGAGTCACAGGGCTCAAAACCTCAGCAGAAAAAGCTGCCTAAACCCAGGTGACTGAGAGCCATTCTCATGCCCAGGGCCTCTGTGCTGCACGTGTGCATTGCAGGCCCCTGCCCAGCAGCGACAGGACAGCACATCTGGGGGGAGCCCCCGTGGCCAGTCAGAAATCCCTGCATCACCTTCCCCATGAGCCACTCAACCCACTCGCTTGCTCCAGCCTGCCCCCTGGCAGACCCCGCATGCTTTCAGCCTGGCCTTCTGCTGGCCAATCCAGTCGGGGAGGCATGGGCAGTTGTGGGATCAGAGAGGGCCAGGTGCTTGCTCTTTGCCCCCAGGAGGGGGATCGCGAGTGTCAGAGGAGAGGTGGGGTGGGGAAGGCAAAGAGGGTGACCACATGGTACTCAGAATAAAGGGCTGAGAATGCCAAAGGCCTTGTCTCTGTGCCGCTCTCTGTTGTGCCGGATGCAGGGCATGGGGCCCATGCGTGAAGGGGAATTACTCACCCCGCCAGCCTGCCTGGGGCATTGCAGCCACTGCTAGATGGGACCCCTGCCTGCTGCCATTTCACCCTCACTGCCACGGGGAAGGGAGCCCAGACCCCATGCGACTTCTGCAGCAGAAACACCTCAACAGCTGGGCTGGGTAGACGGACAGGCCGGGCGGGGTGTTCACAACAGTGCCACAGACAAGTGCTTATAGTGTCTCAAGTGGTGACCTCCACAGATGTTTCAGGGCAGAAAAAGATACCGTCCTGTTACCTGCAATAGACTGGCCGCCTCCGACAACGGCCCCAAAGGAGAGGCAGCTGGTTCCCCGGAGCGGGGACGGAAGAGGCTAAGGGCTTTTGAGGCCAGCAGGGACCATTGTGATGATCTACTCTGACCTCCTGCACCTCGCAGGCCACAGAGCCTCCCCCGCCCACCCCTGTGATCGCCCCCTGACCTCTGGCTGAGCCACTGAAGGCCTCAAATCATGGTTTCAAGATTTCAAGTTACAGAGAATCCACCACTGACACTAGTTCAAACCAGCAAGTGACCCGAGCCCCATGATGCAGAGGAAGGTGAAACCCCCCCAAGGTCTTGGCCAATTTGAACCGGGGGAAATTCCTTCCCGGCCCCAAATATAGTGATCAGTTAGACCCCGAGCATGTGGGCAAGACCCACCAGGCAGATCCCTGGGAAAGAATTCTCTGGAGTAACTCCGAGCCCTCCCCACCTAGTTTCCTGTCTCTGGCCGTTGAAGATATTCGCTGTTAGCAGTCACAGATCGGCTACATGCCATCACAGGCAGCCCCATCAGACCATCCCCTCCATAAATTTACCAAGCTCAGTCTTGAAGCCAATTAGGTTTTTGCCCCTCCTTGAGAAGCTGCTCCAGAACTTCACTCCCCTGATGGTTAGAAACCTTCACCTCATTTCAAGCTTAAACTCACTGATGGCCAGTTTATATCCATTTGTTCTTGTGTCCACACTGGCTTTTAACTGAAATAACTCCTCCTGCTCCCTACTGTTCATTCCTCTGATGCATTTGTATAGAGCAAATCATATCTTCTCAGTGTTTGGTTAGGCTAAACAAGCCAAGCTCCTTAAGTCTCTCTTGTCAGGGAGGTTCTCCAGTCCTCTGATCATCCTAGCAGCTCTTCTCTGCACCTCTTCCAGTTTGAATTCATCTCTCTTTAAACGTGGGACACCAGAACTGCACACACTATTCCAGATGAGGTCTCACCAGCGCCTTGTACAATGGTAACAACACTTTCCTGTCTCTACTGGAAATACCTCGCCTGGTGCATCCCAGGACTGCATTAGCCTTTTTCACGGCCACATCACATTGACGGCTCAAAGTTACCTTGTAATTGACCAATACAGAGATCTTCCTTCTCCCCCTTGGTTCCAACTGATACATCCACAGCTTAGAGCAAACATTCTCATTGTCCCTAAGTGCATGACCTTGTATTTCGTACTATTAAATTTCATCCCATTTCTATTACTCGTTTTCAAGATCATCCGAATCTTCTTGTATGATCCTCCTCTGTATTGACAATAGCTCCCAGCTTTGTGTCATCTGCAAATTTTGTTAGCACATTACCAATGGGCCAGTTCACACGCATGGAACCGGTCAAAGGGACTGAGATGGTGGAAGCCTTTTTCAGATGACTGGAACGACTTGGGATCACATGACCCGAGTTAGTTCAGTGCACCAAAGAGGACATGAACAGAGCTGCTTATGAGGAGTTACCAAGCGGAGGCTAGAAAGTAGCAATGGACAAGGATGCCACAGCATACGGCTGTGCACAGCACAAACATCATGCCAGCAGACACCCATCTTAGTAGGGGGACATAGGGGCCATGCCCACATTGCTCGACACCTGTTCCCCCTGTGTAATGTGCTTTGAGATCCCTGGCTGAAAATCACTTCCCAAGGGCATATTATTATTATTCTATTCTAATGGATGCACTAAACGGCCTGCGTCTGCTCTTCCTTGCCTCACACTAGCTGGGGCCACCGCCACATGTGCAAAGCGGGTGTCAAACTGCTATGAGATCAGAGCATCTGAGTTACCTGTATCAAACAACAGGGATCTCCTGTGTCCACTGAGGTGTTTCTACTGTGCCAATCACCAGGGCATCTGAACACTTATGTGCATAGCTTCACAAGTCATAGTGCAATACAAGCGGTGCAAAGGGCTCCTGTTGAAGGGAACGTGCTAATGGATGGCCCGGGGCATGCAGAAGGTAGGGGCATGGGACTCCGGAATTGCACAGCTGATGCACCCCAATAGCCCTGTTTTGTTTCACCCTGTGCATGTCACCAGATGTGCTCTAGATGTTCACTAATTGTGCTTCCTAGAATCATAGAATATCAGGGTTGGAAGGGACCTCAGGAGGTATCTAGTCCAACCCTCTGCTCAGAGCAGGACCAACCCCAAACAAATCATCCCAGCCAGGACTTTGTCAAGCCTGACCTTAAAAACCTCTAAGGAAGGAGATTCCACCATCTCTCTAAGTAACCCATTCCAGTGCTTCACCACCCTCCTAGTGAAATAGTTTCCTAATATCCAACCTAGACGTCCCCCACTGCAACTTGAGACCATTACTCCTTGCAATGTCTATAGGACTGCCTCACTCTAAATTATTCCATACAGTTACTTGTGGAATTTTTTTCCAGAGACCCCCGAGACTTCAGAACTAGGGCTCCCCTTCCTTGCTCAATGGCTCCCAAATCCACGTGCCAGGCAGCCCCAGAGAGAAATGTGTAGTCCCCCCACACCAGCATCCCCATCAAAGCCTTGCATCCCGCAGCCTCTTGCTCCCCACCCTGAGTTTGCTGAAAGAGAAGAGACTTTCCCCTCTGGAGATGCCCCTCTCCCCCCAACACAAGCTCCGCCCTGCCACCACCCAGCCAGCGCTCTCTTGTGCAAGATGACAGGAGAAGTGGTTCATGCTACAGCTCTGTGATCTTTCAGTGCCTTCTCTACAGCTGACAGCACAGCCGCGGAGCTGGACTAGGCTGCTCTGAGCTCTGCCCCAGCTATTTTGCAGGAGACCGGAACAATAAAAAGCCCCAGATATCCAGGAGCTGCCTTCCCCACTGATGTCTGACTCCAGCCAAGATGCAAGGGGACATGTTCCAGCAAGAAATAGAGCGCAAGTGTGTGTGGGGGGGGAGCTGGGGTGAGTGGCTCTCATGTTTGTTTTCAGGCCCACACCTCGGAGAGAGCACTGACCTTCTGCTTTGGCAGAAAACTCCGAGGAGGAAGCTGGGATTGCGGTGTTTGTGTTCCTTAACGCCTGGGTCGAGCTCCCTGATGCTTGAAATGATGCGTTCGCAGAGGATGAACTTCCTGCCTCCTCTTCGCATGGCCCTGGAGCAGCCGCAGCTTTGCAAAGGGCCTGGGAACTTAACAGGTGTTCTCACTCCTAGAGGTCAATGAAGGCCTGTACGCAGCCCTGGGCTGGAGAGAGACGCCATGTGATGGGGAGTAACAGGCTGCTTTAATTAAAACTAATCCAGTGCTTGGATCGTTTGGGTAACTTCCTCTAAGCAGCCTGTTGTACGTTGATCTGCTTAGAGAGGCAATGGCCCTAATCTATGTGGACTGCCAGGAGCAGGCGGGGCTGTGCAGAATACATTTCTGGGGACAATCAGAGATGGGGAGTGTGTTGGGGTCACCCTGCGAGTAGTGACCAAGGCTGCTGGAAGCCAGCGTGTGACTGGTGTCTCCTGACAGGCTGCGGGACCAGGGCTGTGACTAGACAGAGACTCAGGGGTGACCAGCTGCTGTCAGACTGTATGAGGAGCCCAGGTGGGAGCTGCGGCAGCAAAGGATTGGGAGACAGCCCAGGCTGCAGGGCAAGTGGTGACAGCTCCCCAGTGGCCTGGATGCCCCCCCCGGACTGCCACAGGAGCTGTGGGTGAGTCTGCCCTGCCCTGCCCACCCCCGGTATTTTGAACCAGGTGCAGAGTCAACTGTGGGATCTCTGCAAAGCAGGTGCAAAGGTCACTCTCCCCTGCATCCTCTCTCTTCTCTTTCGTCCCCTCGCACCAGCCCTGGAAGCCTCAGCCTCCACGCTCCAGCGGGCTGGCTGAATTCCCACAGACGCTCACCCAGCAGTATCCAGGGCCACAGAGATGAGCTGGGACGCTCCATCATCCTCACAGCAAGGGGCCTGATTACTCCTCCCCTCCAGCCTCCACCCCAGCCCCCCGAGCCGCCAGTTCAGTTCCCACCCGCCATCCATCCTGCCTGCGCTCTAGCTGCTGGCACAAAGATGGATGGGCCTCAGCCTTTAATCAGGTCCCATATGGGCAGGAAAATCTGCCACGCAGGTGCCTCTGTTTACTGCCCCCTCTCCCACTCTTGTGTCTCGGCCTCCCTGCTGTTCATGGCGAGAGTATTCCCTCCGCCTCCCAGAGCTTATTGATTCCTCTCCCCCCTTAGGAGCCTCCGGGTTTGTTTTCCAGAGCACATCCGAGGTCAAACAGGGACAAAACTCCGTTTACAAAGGTCCAGCCTATCAATACTACCTGTCCTCCAGGAAACCGAGGGCTCGTGGCGCCCTACGCCCGCTGCGCGATTTGGGCGGCTGCTCCAGAGGCCCCATCGCCCCTCACACCAATTTCACTGCAGCACAGACCCATTCCTGTCAGAGCTCCAGACAGCCACACCCATGCCCAGTGTCCGCGGCAGCTGCCCAGCACAGGCTAGGGAGAAAGCCCAGGTTGAAAGTGGGGAGCAGGAGCGTGGGGGGCTGCTCTGCGGTGGCCATGTGGCCCCATCTCATGGCAGCCTCAGCCTCCAGCAAGCCAGCAGACATTTTGCTCAGAAGCAGCAGAGCTTATGCTGCTGGAGCCATGGGCTGGGGAGTGACCCAGACAGGCCAGTCGGCGAATCTCCCGCACTGCTCAGCACCCGTGGCAGGCATGGAAAGCTGGAGGGAACTGGAGCCTGAGCACCAGGCCCTTGATTCTGCAGTGCAGCCAACCCAGGCACAGTTCAGAGGAGCCACTTGTAACCTGTGAGTGGCGCTTGCTGGCCCTGCCGGGCAGGTCTGAACTCTGCAGGGCACAGAGGCAGTAGGAGAGGTTTGTAGATCCCCATTTTCATTCAGCCATGAGCAACCCAGCACATCTGATGGGACAGCGCCTGCCTTTGTGCTTCACACAACTTCAGCTCTACCTATACACCTGTGTTCTGCAAGCCTCCATTGCCAGAACCACTGTGTGACAACACCCCCACTTTGGCCGGTGGGCTCGGGGCTGTGCAGACAGAAAGCCCTTGCCCCAGAGAGCTCAGTCTAGCCCAGCCAGAGCCAGGGGAGAGGAAGGGGTCACTCCCTTCATCTTACAGCCCATCTTTCAACTACCCGCTAGCCTCTAGATGTTACTGCAGCCAAAGGGCTGCTTTCAGCCATGTCCTCGCTGCGCTCTAGCCTGGGGACCTTCAGTGACCTCCCTAGGACCCAGACAGGGATTTCATCCCCCTTCCGTTCTGGCAGGATGTGCGCCTGTTCTGGGGCCAGCTGCACCCCTCACTGCTCCATCAGCTGCTCCTGGGTCTCACTCGAAACTCACCACACACAGCTGGCACAGAAACGGGAACAGAGCAATTCCTGAGCAGAGTCCATCCCGGCCACCTACCTGCATGCTCCCCCTCTCCTGTTTATCTCCTTGGACTTTCTCTGCACTAACATAATGCTCAGTCGCTCTCCCCGAATACCAGTCACAGGTAGCATTCCCCCAGCACCCCCTCCCATGCATGCTCTCTTCCTTCATGTCTGAGCCAGACTATCAGCAGACACAGGAACAATCGCTCGACAATGGCCAGTGGTGGCGCAGCCGATGGCAGCCGCTGTTCTCTCTAGAAGCCAAGTGCGAAGAGTTATTCGACGTCAGAGCACACAAAAGAGCCGGCTTATCAGGCGTGTGCAGAGAGGGCTGCGTGGAGCAGCACTGAACTCCGAGCGGAGGCCCCGGCCTCCCTTGGAGTAGGGCTGCAGATAGCATGCACGGGCCGGGCAGGGAGCACAGCTCCACTACGGCCCCCACTGAGCCCAAATGGAATCCGGAATGATGCGTTGGTGCCTGGAGCAGACAGGACACTCAGTGCACAATCCCTTTGACCGCTCAGGAGCGCATCCCCCACACACCAGCTGTATCACCTTGGGTGGCAGAGAGCTTCTACCCCAAGCACGTTCAGTGCCTGCGCAGACAAGGGACTAAGAGCAGTGGGGAGATGGAACGCAGCTTTGCCAGTGCCCCCCGGCACAGCATCCCACCTCCCAGCACAAATCCCCACCACCACTGGCCAGCTCTGCCAACGCCCCTCAATCCTGACCTGCAGCACCCCCCGTGTGTACTGTTGAAACAATGCCTCCCGCCTCATGAATCTTGGTAACACACACCAGGCCTGCCGGGAGTTTGCTACATTAACCGAATCTCTCCTTACGGGGCCTTCCCCACACATCCCCGTTGTGTGTGCGCTGTGATGCAGAAATTTGCAGTGAAGTGCGGCTTGCCTTCCTGCTTCCTGTACACCTGGGGGTGAGCAGGGCCCAGCCGGGGTGCACCACTGACCTGCATTAACAGGCCACCGGCTCCCCTCCAGTACCAGCCTTGACCTTTCCTGGGATGGCTGAGCGGGCAGGTGGGCGAGGGTGGGAAGGAGAGAGAATGGGGTTTCCTGCCACCTTTATGAGAGAGATTCCCATCAGGGCAGCCTGGCCAGCCACACTTCCTCAGAGCACAGCGACTCTCTATCAAGCAGCCCAGCAGCTGAGATTAAAGCCTTTTAGTGACTGTTTTTTCCCCGTAGCCAGGTGAGCGTGAGAGGAGGAAGCAGCAAACAGGTTTTTATCGAACTGTCAGCAGCGCAGCTCCCCCGGCGCCTGGCTCCTGTTTTTAATTTGAGAGTGGAGTGTAAGATCTCAGTGGGGTCTGCTCTGCGCAGGCTGCAGCATCTGAAATGAGCCCAGTGTTTGCACAGAGGTGTGGGGGCTCCAGTACAGCTGTCAGCAGCTCTGACGGATGATGAGGAAAGAAGGCTGGTGCAACCTGCTGTGAAGCAGGGAGGGAGAAGCAGCAGCTCAGCACAGGGACTCGGGAACTGGAAGCTCTTGCTGGAAACCAAGAGGATGGACTTGGTGCGTTACCAAAGGGGTCGGAGGCAGGGAGCTAAGGGATGGGCTCAGGGATGTCCTCTGCAAACGAGAGGACGGATCAGCTGGGATGTCACCAGGCAAAACATTAAGGAGCCATCTCCAGCCAGATTTCAAAAGCCTATTTTACAGGTGCCTAACCTGCAGGCCATGCACATGGCCCCGGCCTCAACCCCGACCCCGACCCACACAGATGTTGGCTTTTGGAAACCTGGCCCCTGCTACGACTATTCCCGTGGGAGGTACAGTCCTGGTGTTACATTACATCTCCCAAGTGCCGCTCGGCTAGAATGGGGAGTGATCGCTCCCTGACGCCCTGCGTGCCACCTCCGCAGGCTGGTTCCTGGCGGGTGATCTTTCCTTCCCGGGTGCTGGGTATTACCCTGGGGGGTTAGCCTCCGCATGCTTCAGACAAGCTAAACCTCCCTCCCCCACCTCGACTCTGTATATTGTGTTTTGCTTTTAAAACAAACTCTTCAAAGAAAACAAATCAAGGCTCAGATCTGTCCCCAGCCCCCAACCAGCTCCCTTCCTCTCCTGGCAGTGGTGGAAGCCCCCGCCCTGCCCCCACCAGCAAGCAGTGTGTTTTCCCCCCAGCAAGCAGGTGAGGCAGCCTGTGGACCCTGCCACCCCTCCGGCGCATGGGGTGCTCTGGATTATTTCCTCTCAGCTGGCAGGCATGGCCAGGTGCTGTTCCTGACACGCTGGCAAATGGCAATAGTGCCCCATAAATCTGCCAGGCAGAACACCCCCAGACACAGCCCCTCGCACAGCCTGGGCTTGTTACAGGCCACGAGCCCTTTGGAGTCCACTCTGCATGAAGAAGGGAAGCCTGGGGTCAACTCAAAGCACATGGGCCACCATAAACCCTACACCTGGATGGGCACCACCATCATGTCTGCACTTAGCCAGCCCAGGGCAGCCATGAGGAGAGAGCATTTCCTGGGCACGGAGCGGGGACGAGAGAGAGAGCTGCGCATGGGTTATTAAGAGCAGTTTGTATTTATCTGTGCTTCTCTAATTACTGCTTCTTCACATCTGCAGGAAGACAGGAGGTGGCATGTGGTGAAGCATGCCAAAGGACAGATATCAATTTACAGAAGGTTATTAGATGCTCCCACAAAGAGATAAGACTCCCCTAAATGACGGACTCTTTAACTGCTCCATAAAAACAAAACAAAGCACAACAGAAATCCCACCACGGAGGGAAAGTCACAGGGAAGCGTGGAAAGCAAGGCAGAATTAACAGGCATCATTGCGGATGGCTGAAGAGAGGAGTTTAATTTAAAGAGTAATTTCATCTGGGATGAGATGCATATGGCCTGAGGCTGAGAGATAGAGAATAGCGAGGATGATCATGCAGAGACACAAAGACAGGGAGGGGGGAGTTCAGCGGTTCCTGTACAGACTTTCCCGTCCATGCCAAGACAGTGTAAAGTCCCTTCTAGCCATGTGTCACTCTTACCTGGGAACGACACAGGGTTCAGTAGATTCTCTGCATAGGACCTAGCTGCTGACTATCTGTGCGGACTGCATGGTACAGGGACTACACCTGTTGGGTATTAAGGCCATTTCCATGTCACTTAGGTTCTGGTTTAGAAGAGACAAATAATTCTGTGTCCCCCTTGCAATTTCCCGACGCTTACCCTGTAAATTCCCCGAAACTCCTGGAGAATTGTCGGCTGAGGCAATGGCGAAGCAGCCCGTAGCCAGGCGCTGTGGTGAACAGCCATTCAGCCCACATTTACTGGGAAGGACCTGTTGTCACAAACTGGCTCCTACAGCCTAGGCACAGGTGGGTAGGTCCTCGTCTGTCTTGTGCCGAGTGCCATCAGCTCCTGTTGGTTTGCAGGGTTATGGTGGAAGGGACAGCTGATGGCAGCCCGGAGCAGGAAGCTAGGTGGAAACCCCTTCAAAACCAGGCTCTGCCTGGACAATGACTGCAGGGCTCTTGGCAATGAGGCTGGCTCCATTTCACTCCAGCCCACATGGCTGCTCCCTGGGTGCAGAATGGATCCTGTCAGCCTGGGGCTGCTGGAGTGAAAGATGGGACACGCATGGCAGCATTCTGCTTCTCCCCTCAGCCCAGCCCCCAACACAGCATGCTCCCCCGGCCATTTCCTATCCATCTAAACAGGGCTTTGGAGCTGTGCTCTGGCTCTGCTCCAGCTTCAGGCAAAAACCTGCAGCTCCACTGCTCCGGAGCTGCTCTGCGCTCCGGCTCCGGGTTCCGCTCCAAAGCCCTGCATCTAAACACTAACTCAGTGAACTAGGGACCTGCCCAGCAAGTCCTCAGGAGTCCGAAGTCCTCCAATATCAGCCCTTACGCATGTAGGACACTCCTCTTACTTGCAAATATTTCAGACCTCCCTGGTATTCACATACACAATTTAATCCTGGGCCTGGCTCCTCAGCGTCTCTCGGGGGTGGCTCTGAGATTCTTGAGAGTGGCTCCTACAGAAGGAACATAACCCTGCTCTTCTCCAGGCTCTGCTCAGCCAATCAGGAGATCATGTGGAATGAAACCAGATTTTATTGACTGACAATCCCAGCATGATGAGCACAGAAATCACAGACAGCACCTGATTAGTATCATTTTCATGCAAACCCATTGCACTAGGATGCATTAAAGCTCCTCAAAGAGACTCCATTCAGGCAGCAGGCATTGTGGGGGAGCCATTTTGGTTGGCTCCTGCTCTCAGCCTGATGCCTCACTAGGTTGGGTAGAAGTGCTTGAGAAGTTGCTTCTTGTTGATTTTTCCCATCTGATTGCGTGGGATCTCCTCCACCAGGAGCAGCTCTGTGGGGATGGTGTAGTTCGCCATGGATTCCCTGGAACACAGACACATACTTTTTCAATAAATCCTCACTATCACAGAGGTACCTCCCTTCCAGAGCCACCAGACGGTATGCTCCTCTCTCTTTGGGGACAGCGCAGTAAAAGGAAGATGAATCCTGAAGAAGTGCTCCCTCAAGTCACGGGATGGTGGCACATATGGGAGTTCAGGGATTAAGAAACCTGTGATAAGAACATCCAACAAAGCAGAAAGGGAAGAGGTCTCTGAATCTATGCCTACACCTAATGCACACACACAGAGCGAGGCCTGCCTTTCCGGGAATGGGAAGGGTTAACCCAGCTCTGGCAGATGACTCAAGTTCTACAGCCAGCAATAGAACGCAGCTGAGAAATCCCAGTCCCGGCCTTAACTGACTGCACTACTGGGGGATACACACGATCCTCTTAGTCCAGCAGGACCAAGCAGCTCTGTCCACAACTAGCTACCCAGCGAAGCACACCAGAGACACCCTGTAACGGGGCCATTACGGGGGGACAGGGCAGGGCTCTGGCAAGGCTCACAGAGGAAACAAAGGGTCCTGGCAACACAGCAAGATCGTGGCGTGGAAGGTTCAGCTGATCTGAGTGTGATGGACGCATCTGTGAAATCCCGCTCAGAGGAGGGTCATTTCAGGAAGACCATGGGACAGGCAGCCTCCCGTTAACGTGTGACATCTGCCCTCCCTGGACCCACGACTCGCCACTTCCTAAGGATTCACCAACATTGCTGCCTCATCACTGCGATTTCCATAAGGGATCTGGAGTCAGCAAACCAATTCATTCCACTGTGGGGCTGGCCATGATGTCACAATCACAGGAGTGTGACGTTACTGGTGTGCCAGCTCCAGGAAGGTCCTGCCTAACTCAGACACACACAAGCCCAGGGAAGCGCTGTAGAGAGACCCTCAGGGAAGGAGTTCCACACCTGGGGCTTGACAAAAGACGTGGGTTTGCAGGGGGAATTTGACGCATGGGCAGTAAGAGCCTCTTCCTAGCACAGGGAACTGGAAATCAGGTCCCTCCCGGTAGTGTCTGTGCAGACCCAAGGAGATGGGGGAGCAGTGAGGATAACAGTGCCAAAAGCACCGGGAGAGGGGTAGGGTGTTTGAGTGAGATGCCTCTGCAGCAGCTGGCCCTTCACGAGTTTGCTGGAGTGACAGCCATGGATTCACTTTCAGCTGGGGACATCCCCTCTACCATGTAGAGTGAGACTCACGTCACTTACGACCCAAACCAGATGTTGGCTGGGGACAGATGAGACAATCACAGTCCTACTGGGCTCCCCAGTCCCTTCACACCCTCATTGTCTGTGCACACTGGTTGGTTAAAAAACGCACCACAAACCTCTGAGCATGCCCCCAGAGAGGGGAGGATGAACTGCCTTCAGTGAGCAGAATGGATAGCTCCGAATGGATACTAATCAATCCTTAACGATTAGCAGTGGCAGGGAAAACAAATGATAAATGCAGAGTAATATCATTAAGGAAGCAAAAGCATGCAAATTACACAGTTCTGAGTGGGTCTCCTCGTTACTAGTCGCTTTGCCTAGAACGTTACAGATGAGCTCGCAGGCCAGCCAGCTATGCCCAAACGCTAACTCTGCCCAGGCTCACCTGTGTGCCTCTCACACACAGACGTGTACGCTCTTACACACGCAGGCCCATGTTCCTTCTCTCTTTCACAGGAGGGAGTTTCAGCACGGAACTAGCTCAGGAACCAAGTTCTTTGGCCTTTGAAGAGCAGGGGGCTTGTCTCCCGCCTTCTGCTGCCTGCATGTCACCAACCTTGGGCCATACCCAGCTCCGACAGGCAGCTCCCTGGCACTGATTCTAATGCAACATGCCAAGTCCACTGAGCTCTTCAACCGTCATCCTTCCTCCCCCCTCCAAACCCAACGATCAACACATCCTACCATATGGACGGCTCTAACTCAGGATGGCGCCTGTCACCAGGAAACGAGATTGGAGGCGAAAGCTGCAAAATGAATCACTCTGAAGAGGGACATGTGTCGCCTGCCAGTGAGTGCGAGAAAGGGGCAAAACAAACGTAAGTGACATATAAAATAAAGGGAGAGACAGAGCGCGAGGGAACCATGCGGACTGAGGGGAAAAGCCAGTGTGAGCGTGGTGCCTGGGAGACAGCGCATGGGTGAGGGGCAGGGACGCTTCCTGGGGCTCTTGCTGCCCCTTCTAAGGCACAGCAGGCAGTGGCTGGATTTCTCCTCTCTTCACATTTCAGCGGCTTAATTTGAAGGGCTCCTACCTTTGGTGCGCACGGGCAAAGAATCACAGTGTAAGCTGGCGAGGGTCTAAGCACTGTGAACAGAGGAGATGGGAGAGCTCTCTCCCTACGGACTGCCTTGATTGACGGGCAGACTGTGACTAGACAAAGGCGAATGAAGCCCAGGCAAAGACAAAAGCAGAGAGGTCACAGAGCAGCACAGAGCTCCCTGCCAGTGCTTTGGGAAGACGCACTAGCTGGAGACAGTAAGGGAGGGCTGGTCGGAGCATCTGGGCACACCTGCATGTGCTGGTCCAGACAGTGCCGCAGGAAACATCTGTGACTGCAGGCCTCACGCTAACAGAGTAATTATAACAGCAACGCATCCTGGCATTCTGGGGACTGCACCGCATTGGGCTCCAGCTTAAAGTCAAGGACTTAACTCAACACAGACCAGGATGGTCTTTCTGAGCTGCCGTCTAGACAGTATGCGGGATGGCGGCTGTGTGGGGAAGGGCTGTAATAGGTAAGGATAAAGGGAACTGCTGGAGACAATGCCAGTCCTATCAGTAAGACAAGCACAGTGGCTATCAAACACACACTCTGTGGTGCCTTCATCTCCAACTCCCTGTCTCCACGCCTCATACATTCCTTTTTTGCAAGCAGAGCTAGTGTAGATTTGCAGACACATTAGAACTGCTTCCCCCTCTCCGGGAGGTGAGTCCCAGCCATAATTCCAAGAGCCCAGCAATTTAAAGGCACGGAGAAGACTGCCAGGTACCTTCAGCCCCACTGGGAAAAGCAGGATTCCCAGACTAGTGGGTGGAAAAGGAGTAATATGAAGCAGTGCCGGCAGGAGGCAGGATGCTGGGGCTCAGACTTGGCTGCGCTGACGGACCAGCCAGTGTAGGTTTGGTTCCTTTGTTTGATTTTTTTTCTCCCACTAAGTAATTGTTTAATCAGAGCAGCAGCTGGCCAACTAGAATCTTCCTTGCATTTGCTAAATTGTAGTCTTCCAACTGCGATTCTGCAAATCCAGGGGAATCTTTAATTGGCCAGCTGTGCAGCCCTTGATGAAACAAGTGTTCCTACTGTTTGTGAAATAGCGCCAGCCTCCCCAGAATGATCCACAGCCCTAGGGAGAGGAGTCTCCAGGAAAACAAATGGCTCCACTACTATATACTTTGCTAGTGGAATAATAAAATAAATAATAATCAACAAAAGTGATCCTGCTTCTCCACCTCTCAGCTGCTGCGGAGGCTCCCAGAGTCCTCGGGGGTTGAGTGCAGAAATGCTGTGCCACTGTCTGCCTCTGAGCTACCGGCACCTTTATCACGCCTGCACGTGCAAAGGGTGTTGGAGGGGCTCTCTTGGCTGTGCTGGGCCTTACAGCACCCCCGCTGGGATGGACGGGCTTCCCAAGGCTGACGAACAAATGGCAGGAAGGAGGATGGGGGGAGATAGCAGCATTATAGGCCGAGACCTGAGCAAAGGTCCCTGCTTTGGTGGAAACAACTAGGGAGGAAACATGATGCTTCTCCCCCAGCGTCCCTGCTTTAGCCCCTGTTCTCTGCCACACCGTGTGTTCCATGAGTGACTGTGCTTTGGGGCCTCTTCCCCCTCTCCCCTGCACAGCCCCTTCTGGCTACAGATGGTGCAACTTCCATTAGTGCGGCAGAGAACCAGCTCGTTACCGCACCATTCGTCAAGCGCACTCCTGGGGAGTGCAGCCCATTCCCTTCCATTACCTCTTCCGCGGCGAGTAGTTAGCACTGGGTCTCAGGACCTGCTGAGCTTTCTGCATCCCCAAGCCTGTGGCACACAGCCCGGCTCTAACCTAACACGTAACTTTGATTTTGTTTGGGTTCAGTTAGTTCATTCCTTCTGGTGACCAACGCCCCAAACTACCAGACCGCCTGACGCCCTGAGTGTGTTTTCACTGCTCCCAGCTGTTCACACCAGACGTCCCTTTGAGACCACAGCTGTCTGTGAGTGACCTCCAAATGAAACCATGTCTTACTACTGAACTCTTCCATCACAGGACCCACGCAGCCTCTCCTCCACTCTGCACCTATGTCAATAATGACACACAACCAGACTATGTTACAAGCCCTTCCAACTGGCAGTCACACTGAGAAGCAGAGAGGGTCAGCGCAGGCCAGGGAGGGTGGAATCTTTTGGGATTTCAGTTGCTGATCTCTAAACAGTCTCTGCTGAGCACAGACTCAGGGAAATGTCGGGCTGGAAGAGATCAGGACACCTACTCCATCCCCCCATGTGGAGCCAGGACCAAGTGAACCTAGGCCACCTGTGACAGCCACTTTTCTAACCTATTCTGAAAAACCTCCAAGGACGGGGATTCCGCAGCCTCCCTTTGTAACCGATTCTAGGGGTACGTCTAGACTCCCTGCTGGTAACCGACCCATGAATCGATGCCTGTACTCCACCTCGGCAGGGGGAGTAAGCAGCGTCGACGGGGGAGCAGCGGCAGTTGACTCGCCACTGTGAGAACGGCCAGGTAAGTTGAACTAAGATACTTTGACTGCACCCCCCAGTGTAGACCAGCCCTAGCACTTACCTCCCCTTACTGTTCCTAAGTTTTTTCCTAATATGTAATCTAAAATCTCCCTTGCTGCAAATTAAGGCCATTACTTCTTGTCCAACCATCAGTGGATATGGAGAACAATTGACCACTGTCCTCTTTATAACGACCTTTCATATATCTGAAGACTGGAATCAGGTTCCCCTCTCAGCCATCTTTTCTCTAGACTAAACTCTCCTAATTCTTCCAAATTTCCTCGTAGATTGTATTTTCTAAACCTCTTATTTTCGTTGCTTTCCTCTGGACGCTCTCTAATTAGTTCATGTCTTTTTTAAAGTGTGGTGCCCCAAACAGGACACAGTTCCCCAGCTGGGGCCTCACCAGTGCCAAGAAGAGCAAGATAATTACCTTGTGTGTCTCAGATGTAACACTCCTGTTAATATGCCCCAGAATGATATTTGCCTTTTCCACAGTAGCATCACACTGTTCACTTGTGTTCGATTTGTGATCCACCAGAACCCCCAGATCCTTTTCTGCAGTACTGTTGCCTAGCCAGTTATTTCCCACTTTGTAGTTGTGCATATTTTTGCTTCCCAGGTGCAGTACTTTGTACTTGCTTTTATTGAAACGCATTTGTTGATTTCATGCCAATTCTCCAATTTATCAAGATCATTTTGAGTTCTAATCCTGTCCTCCAAAGTGCCTGCCGCCCCAGTTTGGGGTCACCTGCACATTTTGAAGCATACTCTCCACTCTATCATCATCAACATTAATGAAAATGTTGACTAGTGCTATCCCCAAGACAATCCCCTGCAGGACTCCACTTGGTCTGTCCTCTCAGTTTGACAACGCGTGAACTGAGTTTTTTCAGAGGTCTATAACTGGGCCAAATCTGAGTGGATTTTCATGGGAACAGCAAAAGGCACATTCCTGACTCAGTGGCCAACTCTGGCTACATTTCAGAGCCCTGCTCCAAAGCACATGGGCACTAGAGTTTCTCAAAGAAAAGGTTGCCAGGATTTTTTTTTTTATGGTAAATCAATGTATCTTCTCTCCCCATAACTTGTTCTTGGAAATAGATGAACCATATTGGCTGAAACTTTCCAAAATAATTCATCATACAAGTCCCATGGAAACTGCAGCCCAAAGAGCTGATGTTTGGCAAAGTTATAAGCAAATGAAAAGGGGTATTATAAAGGAAAGTATCAGACAACCTTAAGAGCAGGTGGTGCTCTCAGCCCCAACAACAGTAGACTGGAGCATTTGCTGTGCACTGTCCCATGACTGGCACTCACCTTGCCCAGTCCCTCAGGTCTTTGAGAGACAGCATCTCACCCTCCTGCAATTTCACCACAGCACTGACCCGCTGGCCCCAAGTCATGTCTGGAGGTCCTATCACAGCCACATCTGGAAAAAGAGCAAAACTCAGCCTGAAGAAACTCAGACCCATTTCCAAGAGACCAGGAGAAGAGCTAACTCTGTGCAAGCTGGTGAGACAATGGCCAGGTAGGCAGGGCAGCCACGTACAGGGGAGGAGAGGATCGACTGAGGGAAGAATTACTAGGAGTACCAGGGTAGAGCTGACAGAAGAATATCAGGAGCTCTTCCAATGGCAGGGTCTAACAGAGAGCGGAAAAGCTCCCCAAGTAGCCTGGATAAAGAAAGAACTGTCCTGCCCCGCACTTATTTCATCCCCTACTGGGCAACCCTTCCCTGGCGGCGCACTGATTCCCTCCTCTAATGAAGAGTCAGCAAGGAGGTCAGGAAGATTTAATGAAAATTTCTTATTTCCAAAATCTGACATGAGCTGCTGCTGAATCTGCACCTGGCTGTGAGTTTCCTGGCTTCAGCCAGAGGCTCTGCAGCGCTGGGCTGTGAATTCAGTCTGCTCGTCACTCCCACCCAACCCTGCTAAAGGAAAGGCTGTGAAACGGCCTCCAGGCAAGAACCCTCAGGCAGTCTCACATCGGCTTCTTCTGGGCTACCGCTGAAACCCAAGCAAGGCTCCCTATGGCACCTCCTTCATATGCCTTCTACCCTCATTACTGCACAGCACGGAGGCAAAGCCAAACCAACATGGCAGCTAACCCGGCCGCAATGGAGCTCTGCGAGTAACAAAAGCTCATGTGGCATTGGTACAGGGTGGCCATGGGTGCACATGCTCAGAAACCTGGGCTTCAACATAATTCTGGCCCAATTCCGCACCTTTGCCAGTCTCCTATCAGCTGCAGGCCTGGGGGGCACTGCAAGCTGGGACAGAGCTGCCTGGGGGAAGCTTGCCAAGCGCCTGCCTGCCCTGAGACTGTCTCCAGGTACAGCTCTTCACCTGGAACAATAACACTTTAATTTGCCCGCCCCCCACCAAAGCCAAAAACAGCGAAGACCAGGTGCTGCACCTTACCTGCAATACTAGGGTGTGCTAGCAGATGGCGCTCGACTTCTAGGGCGCTAATTTTATAGCCTCCGCTTTTGATGATGTCCACAGAGGTGCGGCCCTTGATCCAGTACGTGCCCTCCTTGTACACCGCTGTGTCTCCTGCAAACAGAGCAAACGCTGCTTAGCAGCCATTTCCTCTTCATGGCCCTGCCTGTTTTCCCAGGCCCGCCACTCTCACACGGCTCAGTTCAGATAGCACCCCTCCATGCTGCCAGGCCTGGATCCAGTGGGTCCTACCGCTGCTGCTCAGCACGTGCCACCGCGCCTATGGCGCCATAGCCAGAGTACTGGTCAAAACTCCTCGCTGGGAAGAGATCTTGGGCCGGTGTTTGCAGGACATCTGCTGTTGGCCAGCGAGCATTAGAAGAGACTCTCTGTTGAGCATCTTAGGGCTCCAGACAGCCCCATTGGGATGACACAAGCTGTTCCCAGGGCTTGGCCTGGAGATCTCAGACATAGGTGTTCCTGTTTTCGCAGGGATACCGATAGACTGAGAGCAGACTAGCTAGCCTAGCTTCGCCTCCCTCCCAGAAAGGACTGTCCTGCCCACCAGAACGAAAAGTAAAGAGCAGTGCTCTGCCCTGCTAAATAAAAATGCTTGAATCTGAAAGCAGTGCAGAAAAGAGGATGCATGATCTCTGCTGTGGGCTGGTTCCTTTCCCAACGTGCTCGGACACAATCCATGCACTAGATCAATTGCCAACTCACTCCCTCCTGCTTTTACTAGCAATTCACAATGATTAAGCATGAGGTTCATCTCAGACCTTCTCCCTGGGCTTGGCTGTTCCTAGGTCTCCGCACCAGGACTGCTCAGCCCATACCCTAGATCAGAGCTGGGCAAACTACAGCCCGCAGGACCATCCTGCCCGGCTCCTGAGCCCCCGGCCAGGGAAGCTACCCCTGGCCCCTCCCCCGCTGTCCCCCTTCCCCCGGAGCCTCAGCTTGCCATGCCACCTGTACTCTGGTCTGCCGCTCCTGCCGGGGCAGTGCGGGCGGCGTGGGCTGCAAGCTCCTGCTGCTCTAAGTAGCATGGTAAGGGGGTAGGGAGTGTGGGGGGGGTGTTGGATAAGGGGCAAGAGGTTCCAGGGGGCAGTTAGGGGACAGGGAGCAGGGGACAGTTGGATGGGTCGGAGGTTTGGGGTGGTGGTCAGGGGACGGGGAACGGGGGGGCGGGGTTGGATAGGTGTGGGAGTACAGGGGGCCTGTCAGCGGAGGGGTGTGGCTAGGGTCAGGACAGTCGGGGAACAGGGAGCAGGGGCAGTTGATGGGCTGGAGGTTTGAGGGTGGTGGTCAGGGGATGGGGGAACGGGGGGGTGTTGGATAGGTGTGGCAGTCCCGGGGGGCCTGTCAGGGGTGGGGGTGTGGCTAGGGGTCAGGGAGCAGTTGGATGAGTTGGAGGTTTGGGGGGGGCAGTCAGGGGATGGTGACGGGGCGGGGGGTTGATAGGTGTGGGAGTCCCAGGGGGCTGTCAGGGGTGGGGGTGTGGCTAGGGTCAGGGAAGTCAGGGGTCAGGGAGCAAGGGGTCCAGATGAGGCTGGGGGGTCTGGGGAGGGGGCAGTGAAGGGACTAGGAGCAGGGAGGGCTGGATGGGTCAGGAGTTTTGAGGGGGGCAGTCAGGGGGCAGATGGGGGCAGGGGCGAGGCTGTTTGGGGAGGCACAGCCTTCCCTACCCGGCCCACCATACAATTCCGCAACCCCGATGTGGCCCTCGGGCCAAAAAGTTTGCCCACCCCTGCCCTAGATCTTTCCTCACTCTCTCTAGACAGCCACCTCCACCTCTTGCACGTCTGGTTAGGGTAACGAGTTACCTGCCTCAGGGAGTCAGCAGAACCCACCTAATCCTCTCCCAGCGGGACCCGCACCTGCTACAAGGTGTAGTTGGTGTGTGTGGGGAGGTGCTGCCTGCTACATCCACCGCAACAGACACTGCTGGAGGCTTTAGAGAGGAGTTTGATTTCTAAAACTGGGGTTAACCCCACCCACACCCGGCTTGGGCAGGATGAAAAGAGAGGGCTGGTGCTATTACATTAAAAGGATGAGATTTTTACCAAACAGCGACTCGAATTAGAATGGTCCTTTCTGGAGGGTTCACAGACAGAGCCTGATTTGACAGGTGTGATCAATAATTAGCCACTTGTACTGCAGCCTGGGAAGATTGAGAGAGGTCATCCCAGCACAGCCTGGCTAAATGCTTAACAAGCTGTGCTGCACTTTGGTAGCTACTTAAGATGATTAGTCACATTCTGCTAACAGAGGCTTTGCCACCCTTTGGGCTGGGCAGGGCGGTCTCAGGACTACTGATTTCAATTGCAGACTCTTGATGGGAGCACAAGAGAGCTCTTAGCCTTAACCTGTCATCAATCTCCATTCTCTCGTTAATGACACACTGTTGCATTGTGTCCACACACTGAACTTGACTCCCCGCTGTGGTGTCACTGATGGACCTGATTGCACTGCTGGCTGGAAAGCTCAAACAGGAAGGAGACAGCTCATGAAACAGGAGCCTCAGACAAAGGCCTGAGTGGTTGGAATCAGCACTGCTGTGCTTCAAGGGCCCTCCCTCGCTAGCTCTCTGGTGCTAACCTGCTTCCCCTGCTGGTTTGGAAAGTGGAACTCGGATAACAGGGAGCCACAGTGGTCAGAACAACATCCTAGCTGTGGGATGGCTGCAGAATGGACTGGCCACCGAAAAGCTTCAGGAGCAGAGAGACTGTAGCCACTATCGTGTGGCTCAGGAAACTCAGCCAGCCACGCTGCAAAGCCTGCAGCAAGAAGTGAGCCGATGGGACTGCTCTGATTCTCCTGGGTGCTCAGCTCTGGGTATCTTGGTGCATGGCCCCAGGCTGGGCACAGACCCATCGGTGTCATGATGCGCGATGGCGAGCTCTGGGCTTGCAAACAGTTTCTTCCAGAGATGAACAGCTCTAGTTCTCCATGAGTAGGGCCTTGCCAAATTCACGGTCATAGGATTTTAAAAATAATAAATTTAATGATTTCAGATATTTATATCTGTCCTGACCCAAAAAGGAGTTGGTGTGTGTGTGTGGTACTGTTACCCTTACTTCTGCACTGCTGCTGGCAATGGTGCTGCCTTCAGAGCTGGGCAGCTGGAGAGTAGCTGCTGCTGGCTGGGAGCCCAGCTCTGAAGGCAGAGCCGCCACCAGCAGCAGCACAGAAGTAAGGATGGCATGGGATGGTACTGCCACCCTTACTTCTGTGCTGCTGCCTGCAGAGCTGGGCCCTCACTCAGCAGCTGCCGCTCTCCAGCCGCCCAGCTCTGAAGGTCGCAGCGCAGAAGGATGGCATGGGATGGTATAGCCACTCTTACTTCTGCACTGCTGCTGGTGGGGTGCTGCCTTCAGAGCTGGGCACCAGGCCAACAGCCGCCGCTCTCCAGCCGCCCAGCTCTGAAGACAGCACAGAAGTAAGAGTGGCAATACTGTGATGCCCCTGCAAGTCCCCTTTTGGGTCAGGACCCCTGTTTAAGAAACGCTGGTCTCCCTCTGTGAAATCTATAGGGAAACAGTATAGGGTAAAAGCACACAAAAGGTCTGATTTCGCAGAGGCAGAACAGATTTCATGGTCCGTGATGTGTTTTTCATGGTTGTGAATTTGGTAGGGCCCTAAGCAGGACGATTCTCTCTTCACTGCCCACCATGGAGCCCTTAGGAACACCCTTCCTCTCTAATTATGCCATACTTCTGGACTGGCCTTTCTCTGAAGCCAGGCACCATGCACCTGAGTCTGCTGGAGTAGTTGCTGTTGAGTGTCACAGGACCACTCTTCCTCCTGGAAATTGATCAGCTAGACCCAGGCTTTGAATCTGGCTCAATTCCAACAACATTTCCACCCAATTGGGCGTCTACATGCCGTATCTGCATGTGTCACTTCCCTCAGTTTAGTCAGGAATCAATATATTATCTCCAGATTTTCCTGTCTTGAGTTTAGTTTCTCACGTGCAATAATCAAAGTGTGCCCATGTATATCAAGAACTGTTTGGAATATTTTAAAGAGATGGGAATTTTTTTTAAGTGGGAACTCTCCTGATCTTTGACTCTTGGAGGTTGAAAGGAATTCACGCCCCATATGATAAATGACCCTGTGTTTTCTAGACCTGAGTGCAGTCTATGGGATTGACAGACGTGTAGAACGGAACATTAACTGAAATGTGACTTGAGGAGTGAGGAGCGGGTGCGGAGAACCATGTGCTTGCAGCCACCGACCGGGGGTGTATTCATAAAGAGAAGACAGGAAGAGAGGAATTTTGACCTAGTTCAACAGCAAACAGCGGTGTCCGTGTCACCTGAAACTATTCACACAAAGTGGGGCTGCCATTTTTCCGCACACAGTGCCGGTTTGTGACACAGACAGCTGTCCAACAGGAACACGTTAAGTCCACCCAGTGAATTCAGCTGGAGATGTGACACGTGTCTGAACCCAGGTCTCCATGTCAGTAGTGAAAATGCCTTGTGACTGATGAGATCATTCATTCCCCCATAGCTATATCTCCAGCAGGAAGACGGCCCCGTTTGCAGTGCAGCGTTCCAGTGTGTGGGGGTTTGGCCACTCCTGCCAGGGGAGCTCCTCTGGAATGACAGAAAGCACTGGGGGTTCAGAACGGGGGCTGATACACAAAATGTTTTTGCATTAGCTGTGCACTGGGGAAGGCTGAGTTCACAACTATGGGCTGGGCTTAAGTTGACCCAGGGCAAGGGATAGTGTTCGTGCCCAGCTTTGAGAAAATACCACATGCAGCGTGAAAGACTGGAGTGGACCCAGTTCCCCGATGGCTGCTATCTGGGACAAGGAACTGATGCTAATGGTTTGGTGAAAGGTCTACTAGAAAATCTGATAAAAAGTTTCTCTGCTTCTTTAGCTGATTGGAAATGGTGCCCCGATCACTCCTGTAAAGGTCGTGAGATAGGAAATAATACAATTGCAGATTTCTCTGCCGGGTGGAGATCTAGCTCTCTGTTCTAAAGCATCTCTGCTATCCCCTTGATGTGGCACAATCTCAAGGCACATGGGTCCACAAGGAAGACTTCTCAGCTCTCCAGCCTTCCTCATGACCATCTCCTTAAAAAATACAAGTAGCAATGTCATTGGGAAAGCCATTGGTTTTCCTCCTTGAGGCTGGCCCAACAGGAGGGAGCAGCGTGCCTTCTCAGTATCAAAAATGTGATCTTAGGGTAGCACCCTCTGATAATTAGTGGGTTTCCTGCTCACCCTCCTCCTGGAACTTCATTGTCTTCTCCTTGTGATGTCAAGACCAACCCTCCTGTCATATGTGGCCAGACATTAGTTACTCCCCCTCGTCTTGAGCCAGGAGCAGTGTGTGCGCATGGGTAGATTCTGTTCTCTCCCCCTCGTGCAGGTAGCCCTTGCAAGCTGGGTCACCTAAGTACTGGGGCAGCTTTGATCTCTCAAATGCCCCCAGTCACTCTTTTCAGCAAGGTAAGTACTTGCTCTTGCTCTGGTTGGCCAGTAGCCGGATCCCAGCTGGATTCCATGTTGCCATTTTTGGAAGGTTCTCAAAAAGCTTCTGCTTCTTACTATTCGCACCCGGGGCTGCTACTTCCCAGAGAGTCACTAAGCAGTAAGAAAAAGGAGGTAATAGTAACCTCAGATTGAACAAAACCATGGGTGGGGGCAGGGAGGGGGCTCAGTGGAAGAAGGGAGTGGGAGCCCCCACTCTCCACTTCTCTGCCACATGATGGCTCCTGTCCCACCAGTATCACCAACACCCCTCTGATGCAAACACTCTTTGGCCTCAGACAGCAGCGCTGCTGAGGCAGCTTTGTATGATTGTTATTACTGCTGTTAACCCCAGGGACATGCTCTGTAATTTCTCCCTGTCTCTGTGTTTCTCTCCCTTCCCATTTCTTCTCTCTAAATCCTGAGCTGCCGAGACTTGATATCCCTTCCACCATTGACAGGACAGGCCATACTGTGCGTGTCACTCCTCCAGAGCTCCGGGGAATGGTGGTGCACAGAGGACAGGCACATTACCCTCTGCCCTGTGCCATCTGCTACCAGCCTATCAAGTAAGCCAGCATATCCAGCACAACAGAGCACTCGATGGCTCCCAAGCCAAGAGGGCTTTCCTACTCCAGTGAGACTAGTTAAGAGGATGCTGCTGTTTGTTTAATGACGGTCCTCATCCCACAGGCAGACTGGAAACAAAATAATGGCTTCCCCTCAGACCCTGAAACCATATCTGGCGCCAGCAGCGCTGGAAGCTTGTTGAGGCATGCATGGGCCTCCGTGCATCTCTAAACGCTGGGCACTACACCATATCCTGCGAATCCATTCAGCGCCTGCAGAACATGAAAAACACACCGGCTGACTCACCCTCACAGGTCGATTTTTCAGAGCAGAGGATCTGTCTGTGTCAATGTCTGAATGAGTTTATGACCACAGACTGAATAAGTGTCATTAACATTCTTTTCTGAGCGTATCTACACTTACTAGATTTCTCACACCTAACGCTGTTCATCACATTGAGCACTGATTCTATTGGATCACTTGTTCCTGGTAAACACAGAGACACTTCTACAGGGGATAGCCATGTGTCACGAACAAACATTTTGTGCTTATAAAACAACAAACATTTTGGCTGGTGAAATGAAACACATGGACATTTTGTGTTTCCTGGAAGACGTTTCTGGGACATTAGGAATGCATAGGAAAAACTGTCCTGATAAAACTGGGATGGAGGGTGTCTTTGCCACTGGCAGACCCCTCTGCCAGAGCCAGAACTGTGTTACAAGTTGGTAGAAAAATAATGGAATTATTAGGTCAACTTTATCACCCATTACAGAATGTTAGCAATACTGTTGACTGATATACGCTGGGCTAATATAGATCATATTATTAATATGTATTATTCAGATCACGTGGATGAATATGCAATAAGCACATATCACACTCTATCATTATACACCTCTACCCCGTTATAATGCCACCTGATATAACATGAATTTGGATATAACGCGGTAAAGCAGTGCTCAGGGGGGGCAGGGCTTCACGCTCTGGCGGATCAAATCAAATTCGATATAATGCAGTTTCACCTATAACGCAGTAAGATTTTTTGGCTCCTGAGAACAGCATTTTATCGAGGTAGAGGTGTATTGCATACATATGTATTTCTAGCAGTTACGTGAACTAAATTGGCCTATGTTCTTCTACAATCCCATTCACTTATGCTAAGTATCCCATAACACTTTTGCAAAGCTGAAGTCAGCTTTGGCATTAGACAATAAGAAATTTGTCAAAGGCAAAATACATGAATGTTCTGCCCTGGTATAAGTGGAGAAGGTATCTTTACATACCGGTCCCTGGAATTCTAGTATCCAAAACAAAGACAGAGAGAATAACAAGTTAAGGAACTGGTACAAACAGATGGGTTGGATTTTAATGATGTGTAGAGTTCTGTAACTTGTAAAGTCATCCTACAAATACTGCTAGCTGAAACGTGTAACTCCTGTGTAAGGTGAATTTAACATGGGACAGCTTCCCAGAAACTGGTATTGTATTGAGCCTTTCTTCCTGGATTACACGATTATTGACTTTCAGCAATAAACCTGACTGACAGTAGTTACCTGGTCTTTTGAATATATTTCATACCGAACCAAAGCGTGGTCAAGCAATTAACTACACAATTTTCCAACAATTCTGACAGTTCCACCTCCTGATGCCCTGGGGGTTACACCAAAGATGGATTTGACCCACAGTGCACAATTAAAAAGAGGAATTAAATTAGAGGTCTAGCGGTTGAGAAATGTTTGCTCAGTGACATCGTTCATCAGCCCTGCAGAATGGTGTTAAGCAGCGCCTGCCAACAAAGCAAGTCCTGCATCAGGACGGCTTCGTGATAGAGACACTCTCCACTGGGGACTAGAGTGAGAGCACTAATCTCATTTCACTGCTGACCTTGGGCACATTTGAGCCCAGGTATCTGGAAATAAAAGGCACATGTGGGCAGGAGGAGGCAGGAGCCCTCAGAAACATATGTTGCAATCTTTGATGTAATGACAGTGTCAGCGTTAAGTCCCCAGTGGGGACGCGAACTGGTGGTGCTGAGAGTGCAGAGCTGACCCACCAGTGAGCACTGAGTCACCACACCAGCTTGTCAATTACAATCTGGACTTTCCTGGCTTTTGTCAGTTTCCTTCACAAACAATGTTAATTTACAAATATTTTCTTTTGCATTAATGGTCCTTCTAAGATAAATGCCAGCCTTATTCCAACACGCGCTGACACGTGCATTCCCATTAGCCCCGAGAAGGGACGTTCCTGGCCAGCTCCAGATGCATTCTCCATTAGGTTTATCAATCAAAGACATGCTCTCTATCTGCCAGCACCGTAAACAATGTTCCCTCTAATTTTTTCCATCCATGTGCAGAATAAATGTTGTTATGTGCACCGAGGTACGTGCGGCTGTGTGCCATCGGTACAGACAAAAAACCCAGATATAAGATATTTTTTAACAAGTTACCACAGGGATAATTACAGCTGCCAGGACAGGGTTAGACATTTTAGAACTCACTACTCAAAGAATTAAGTTTAAGTGTAAGAGAAATAAAAATTATGAAATGCACAGAGCAGTCAACACACTAAAATAACACACATTGGAAGTGTAAAATCGCAGAGAATATATGTGCATTGCAGAAAGTACCAAGAAGTAAAAACAATAACAATACAAGCATGTGTTGGGAGGTGAGTGTGAAAGAGACAGTGTGTGTGTGTGTGTGTGAGACACAGACTGTGTGTGTGACAAGACTGTGTGTGTCAAAGAGACTGTGTCACAAAGAGACTGTGTCACACACACACAGTCACTGTGTCACAAAAACACTGTCACACACACTGTCACTGTGTCACAAAAACACTGTGTCACACACACACTGTGACAGTGTGTGTGAGACACACAGTGTGTGTGTGAGAGATCCAGAGACTGTGAGCGGAGCTGTTGGGGAAATCTCAGAAACAGTGCACTGTGTCTTTAAGAAAGGCACTCAGCCACTCACCGTTCACCACAGCAGCTCCAAGTCCTGAGCCAAGCTGTCCCCTCTCCCCTGCTCTATGGAGATGGGGTACAGGGGCAGGGGGACACCCTGACATCAGCACCCTCCCCCCACTCTGCACAGCCAGCAGGAAGGTCCCGGGAGCAGCTGCAGGATGAAGCAACGTGGAGGGAGGGGCACCTGAGCACACGCTGCTGGCTGTGAGCACTCACTAACCAGCTGCGCAGCATTTGAATCTCTCCTGGGCGGCTGCCCAAGCGCGCAGCTTACAGGGAACACAGCCCGGAAACCCAGCCGGCACGTGAAACCCAGGCTGCAGGCTTTCTGCTTCAGACAGTAGCAACATGAAAGAACCTGGAATCAGAACCTCCCTGCCTCTTTCACCAAGGCCCCAGCCCTGCTCCGGTAGCTAGACTGGCTCTGCAGGATTGAAAAGCTAGTACAAATTGTAGGGAAAAAACCAGCGGAGAACTGCTGCCAGGAAAGTAGGACGTTAGGACACAGCTGGCCTGATTAAACCCAGCCTTACTCTGCTCTCTCCTTTTGCATCAGCAGCGTTCAGCCATGTGCTGAAATCGAACATCCAATGTTCAGCCTTTGCAACCACTTGATGACACTTCTACTTCCAATTATGCACAGAGGGTGCTGGTGCAGTGGGGAGCTGCCCACAAAGGCCCAACTAGTCACCTTGCAAAGGGGAAGGCAAGGCAATGGGCACTGATGGCTTCAGAGGAGGAGACAACTACTTCAAAGCTGTATTTTCCAAGCCCTTTGTTATAAAGGCACAGCTCTCCCTGTAGGAATCAGAGGAAGCTCCACTCACAATTCAGACATGGGGACAGGAAGCCTTGTCATTGCTCTGTGAGCCTACAGCCCGTAGTCAGAACCAGATATAAGGCCCACTTTAATTTCTATAAAGGTGACCTCTAAGTGGCATTAGAACTTCTGATAATTCACCCAGTGAAGAACAGGGCTTATGGCCATTCCCTTGTGCCATTACATTAGTAAGCAGCGAAACAGCAGCTTGAAAGGAAACGTATATTGTAGGTAACCAAAAAGAAAAAGGTGAGTGACTTTAACCCCCTGCCACAGTGGCAGCTAATACTGTGACCAGCTGTTCCAAAGGCTCTCAAGTTCTCTTGGTGGTTCTTAGTGCCGTTCTGCTCCTGCAGTGCTCACAGGGTGAAATTCACCCCTCTGCAGAGGGCCTCGGTGATGAAGCAGGACATGAGCAGCACATGGGCCTTGAGCTGGGTTGAATTTCACTCTCTCAGAGGTGCGAGGCTCTAGGCTTATTCTTCCTTAGCTCCCTCGCTACCTCACTCAGTTATTTGTTTCTGGTGGAAGAAGGTGGCAGATCAGCTGTCGAAAATCTATGGGGGAAAAACGCACTAGAGGGAAAGAGGAGTGGGAGAAAGGAGCACTGTTTGGGCCAAGTGGGGCGATCAGCATGAAACCCAGTGTGAGCTGACCTGAGGCCACCCTGCAAAGCCCGTCCAACTGCAATACTCCACCTGTGAGAGAGACACGCCAGGCGCTTGGCTCTATGGAGATATTTCACTCACCAGAAGCTAGTGACAGCGGCTGCTCAGTCTAAGCCATTTCTGTGGATGCCTTGCTAGATCAGCTCCGTGATACGAAGAGCTTCCCCCTAAACATCTCCCTGGCAATGCTCATTAGCCAGCCCCAGCCACTCTGTGACACCGGACCAGGGTTTGCCATTTAACGGCATGAGACAAACAGGGTTAGACCTAGACGTTCCCAGCTGTCAAGCCGGGGCACCAAGCTGGAAATGTTAAGCTCCGGACTGAAGGCTTTAGCCACTCTGGGGCCTCATGTGTAAAGTGGCCCTGTGGTAAAGCCTCCTTTCCCAAACCTGGACTTTAGCGTCCAAAATCTGGGTGCTTACCTGAAACTCCCCCAAGCTCACTACCAGCTTGGATCTTCTCGCTGCCACCAGCCAGGAATTTACAGGGCCTGACTCCCTTTCCCTCTCTCTGGTCTCCCCAACCCTTCCCTGGGGGGACCCCAACAACCCTTTTCCCCTTGGTGGGGGACCCCAAAAACCCAAATCTCCTTGGAATTTTCTTAAAGCAGGAGAAATAACCATTCCCCCCTCCCTTTTTTTCTCCTTCCCCAGGGACGGCTTCCCCCACCCGTCTCTGCCCCTAAACCTGCGAGTTTATCAGAAACCATGTTTCTCTGTCTTCTTCTTCTCCAGAGATTACGCAAAACTTGTCAATGACCGGGGACAACTTGAAGAGATGCAAATACACCTCTCTCTTTCTTTCCCCATTAACTTCTTTCCCGTGCCTGCCTTGGAGCCACTGAGGGGAACGTACCAACATAACCACTAGAGCCTGGTATCTTTAGCCTTTCAAACCCAATGTACACCAGAGGGCTTTCCTGGCACAGGAAAATCTCACAGCTTCTTCCTTTCCCATTTGCCTCCACATTAGGAAAGAAAACCCTTCCACAAGTTATTAACAAAGAAGAAAGTTATATAAAAAGAACGGAAAGAAAATACAGGAACAATAAATCTTGGCAATTAAAGACTCCAACTCAATAACAGCTCTTGGGGCTTATAAGAAAAAATATGAATATAAACAGTCCCCTGATTTAAAAAAAGAATAGCCCCGTTCTTACCAGGGTCAACAAAATCAACACACCTGTGAAATCACAAACAGCCAAAGCTTCTTTCACAAGGGCTGGAAATTAAACTTTTGCTTTCCTTTTAAGTACTTTCACGAGATGTTTTAAGGAGAAGGACTTGAAAGCCAAAAGAGGAGTTTAGGTGAGAAAGCTTGGGGTTTCTTCTCACAGCCCGAGGGGAACAAACAGAAGAAAGGATCCCAGCCAAAGTCCAACATCCACTATGTAACAATAACAACACGAAGCTTCCTCCACTATGCTTCGAATTTGCTTTGGTTTTCGTTGTTACTCCACAGACTTTGGCTTTAAGTATAATATTGAGATTTTAAGATGGGAGTTAGGAAGAAAAGGCCTGGTTGACCCAACCAAGCGCGAGGGAAAACAAACAAAGAACCCCTTCCAGAGTATACCATAATTCCCGCCCCTGACTTTTAGAGAACAATTTCCAGTTTTTCTCTGATTGATCCTCTGGTTTCAGGGGTGTTTGGTCGATTTCCAGAACCCTTTTGTCACTTACAGGCCCAAAAGACAATTAACGCCTTTACCTTAAAAAACCTATTTTTTACCTTTGACACGGGCCCCCCAATTCAAACTCGACAGTGTGAAATTTTCCACTGGAGTTGATTTTCTAACCTAGGGGCTTGTTTAAACTAACTTCAGGAGTAATACAAACCCATGTTGGCCACCTTTGAAACAATACCTTTTTAATCAGCAATGGAAAACTTACCCAAGGGACTTTCTTAACATTTTCTTTAAGGGGAAGAGAGTTATTAAACAAGTGTAATTCCGGGAAAAACCTCTGCACGGAAAGGGTGCATTCGCTGAATTGTGGTAAGACACGCTATCTTGAAATGTAGTGTTGGGATTTAAAAAATTCAAAATTCTTGGACAGCTAGTAGACTCCAACGACGAGGAGTTTCTTGTTTGTTTCCCTTTTGGCTGTTTATGAAAAGGCACTTCTCAAGCGCAGGGGCCATGGTCCAGGTTTTGTTAAAGCTGGTAATCCGCTGTTTCCCCAAACCGTAATGGGTCTAATGAGCTTTTTTCCCACAGCGTTACCAACAATGTGGCATGAATAGCATTGCCTTTTCACTTGAACTTGACCCGTATCGGAGGGCCACCTTTACCTTGTGCGAAAAGGTCTTGTTTGTTGGGGCCTGGTTCTACCCCCGGATGCTTTAATAGCCGTGGTGGTTGCGTAGGGGCGAACTTGCGGTCTTGGGCCCATGGTTGGGTGCCAAAAAAATTTTCCAACGAACAGTTCAGTAATCGTAAAAACTGCTTTTCCCCTGGGGTGTTCGCTTCCCTCTGGAAAGAAGGCTCAAGAAGGGGGGATCCCACAGACATTCCAAGCTTGCCTTGTTGAAATGGTTAACTAACCTCCAAATAGGGGAGTGGCCTTGGAAGAGGGGGGCCCTTGGATACCGGGATCTGAGGCTTTCCCCACTTCTTTTTTGCCCACACTCCACAAAGGACTGGGACATAACTGGGCAACTTCCTTTTGCCCATTCCCCTCCAAGTAGAAGGATTTGCCCCCCACGCTTGTTCTATTTGTATCCTGTTTCACCCACCCCGCATGGCCAACTTGGAGATGAAATCATAGGGCTAAAGCTTCAGATGCTTTTCCCCCTGCTGTTTTTAAGTTTGGAACCACCAACACCCGTTTTTGTTGCGGGCTTGCCCCTTTTTTTTTCCTGGCGTTCCGCACCGGAAGGATTCACCGGAGTATAACAAAAGTCCGTTGGTCTAATTACGAAGGAACCTGTAGTCGGGTTCGGAAAGAGGCTCGAAAGAGGCGTGTGTATTGGGCTCCGTGTGCCGGGTCACCAACCAAGCTTCCCTAGGAAGGCTGTTTTTTCTCATCTGCTTTCCTTTTGCCGTCCCCAGTTCCCTGGGAAGACTGTTCCCCCTTATGAAGCTTAGAGGGACCACAAAGTTTCTCCCCATTAGGACCCTGGGGGACTTTGGGGCTTGGTCCCCTCCCTGGAATGGGGATTTTTTGTTAGATTGAAATTGGTGGTTTTCTGGTATATGTCGTGGGTGATGTACGCTCTTTCCGCTCTGGTTGCAAAAACCTGGGTGGGTATTTTCAGGCTCTTCCTGCCCCTGAAAGCCTCTTTTCGGGTTATGGTTTTGTCCCCCCTGTTTTGGCCTTCTGCCCAGTTTTTCAGGCTTCTAGTTTGTGTCCCTTCCTGGCTGTTGGGGGATTGGAAGATGTGTCGCCCGTGGCACTTTGCTTGTGGCTTGGTGCGCGGGTTGCTGTTCCAAGTTCGGGGGTTCTTGGGGACTGGACGGTGGTACGTGGCTGGGTTTTAAGCCCCGCTTGACCATGGGTATTTTTCCCGGAGTTTTTTTTCCAACTAAACCTCCAAGTCTGGGTGTTCTTTTTTCTGGTTAGCATCAAGGGGACCAGGTTTGTCCCCCCCTTTGTGGTCCAATCAACCTTTCCCTTTGTAGTTGGGGAAAATGTCCCTGTTTGCGGTTGAAACCAACCAACCTGGTTGTTTCAGAGGGTTGTAGGAGTGGTTGGAGGCAAATTTTGGGCCTTAGGCCAGGCTCCATCCACCAAGTTCTTCAATGCCTTTCCTCTTGTGTTGTTCCCTTCTCTTGCCACTTTAACTCTTCGGGAGGGAGGGGCTTTGCCCTTTTTCTTGGCTTGTTTCGTGTTTTATTTGGGGCGGGGCCCTGCCCTTGTCGTTCTTGGGAAAAGTTTGTTTCTTCGTGGTCTGCCCTTTTTGGCTCTTTGTTATTCCTTCCATGTGCAGTTGCATCCAGGGCATCTTGTGTTTGGGCCTTTATTTATGTTCCCAGTTGGTTCCTTCTTCTGTTTAATTTTTTCGTTTGTTTCGTAGGCCCCTTGTTGCCCGGGGCTCTTTTTCCTTTATTATTCAGCTCCACATCTTTGGGAAAATCATTTTGTTGCCTGTCGTTTCCTTGTTGTTTGGGGTGCCCCCTTGGTGTTTGGGTGGCCTGAAATTGCCGGTCCCTTTTTCCCTGGTCTTCTTGAAAGATTTTGCCTAGGCAAACTGAATTTGACCTTGGGGGCTTCCTGGGGCTCTTGTTTTTTGAATAGCGCAAATTGAAAGGGCCAAACAAACCTACGGTAAAAGAGTTTCACTGTTGTGCGTTTTTGCCTGGGGGCTGAGTTTATAAGTTTTCCATTTGTTTAACAAAGGGCTGTTAATGGTTTTCTCGTCTTTGGAGCTCTGCGTTAACAATTGCCAAGGTTTGCTAAGGGATTAGCAAGCAAGAGCCAAAAAAAAATTGTGTCTTTTCTCTCCTAAACAATTTTGGTCGAAAACCGGACCTCCCTTTTTCCCTCCCTTTTTTTCCCTTAGCAGTAAAGATGGGAATAAATATTAAGGTAGGCTTACTGGTTTGGTTGATCTTTTTAGTAATCCCACCGGCAAACCAACCGACAGTTGGTGGGTAAAAGAGCCTCCCCTTTTTCCCCCAAACCTTGGGACTTTAAAGCGAGTCTCAAAAATCTGGGTGCATCCTGGGGTTGATCCATGAAACTCCCCTCAAGGCTCGCAACATTTTTAACCAGCTGGGGATCTTCCCTCTCGGCTGCCCACCAGACCAGGGGAATTTTACAGGGCCTTTTCTGAACCTCCCTTTCCCTCTCCTTGCTAGGAATTTACAGGGCCTGACTCCCTTTCCCTCTCTCTGGTCTCCCCAACCCTTCCCTGGGGGGACCCCAAGAACCCAAATCCCTTGGATTCTTAAAACCAGGAGAAATAACCCATTCCCCCCTCCTTTTTCTCCTCCCAGGCTTTCCTCTTTACCTTATCTATCTACTTATGACAGGCCCTCAACCCCGCCCTGTAATTTTGCCAGCACAACTTTACACTCACAATAAATTTTGCCTGCATTTTGTGCTCACCATTAATTGTGGGGGCAAGCGACATGAGTTAGCCATTTAACTCCCTGATCTGTGGGTCCAGTCAGGTGTTGCAGGTGCAAAGCTAAATCTTCCTATTTGCTTAAACAAATTAGAGGCGGACTTTCAAAATCAGGCCCAGTGGCTGTTTTGACAGGTGTCATGTCATTCATTGTATGACCGAACTGTTCCCGATTAGAGCTTTGGCTTGCTGCCCGTGTGGAACATTTTGAATCCGATATAATTTGTTCGGCGTAAGGACAGGGTCCAAACTGCTGTACGATCACAGTGAAAGATGAACGTTTACTATTTCAGGTGCATCTCCTGTGCTGGTCCTGACACCAGCTACATCTCCTTTGACACACACACTTTCCAGTGGAATTTAAATGGCATTTAAAAGATCTCCATCATCCCCAGGTTACTGGAGCTGTAGTGAACTCCACAAGCAATGGCGTTGCCAACACAAGACTCCAGCCGACGTGATGGGAAATTATTTCTGATCCAAGCTGGAAGTCCCCTGTGGATTGAGCCCCGAACTGCTGGCTGCTAGCAGGAAATCTCTGTGTCTCTGCTGAAGCGGTGATGATACTAGGATCCTGATGGGTCTGCAGCCTGCTCTTTTCGGAGCCTTGAAGCTTTTCTTTACAAGTTCTGATAGGAATTCCCTGCTGCTGGCTGCTTGGCTGGCACAGCGATCTCTCAGCTCGAGGGGGCAAAGACAGAATGAGGCATCCTCCCTACTGGATTCCTTTGCACAGACCCTACCTGGAGAATCACAGGGCTCATCAAATTTGCATGTCAGCGAGACAATTGGTATCCCTGCTGTGAGACCCTCGAGAAGCCCTTCTTTGAGGCCGTCAGAAATAACGACACTTTGTCCTTCTTCAGCGCCTTTCATCTGAGGATCTCAAACGGCTTTGCAAACAAGAACTAATTAGGCAGAAAAAGGAAGAGCAGGTGGGACACTCTGGCACGCTGAGGGGGTGGAACATGGTGTGTCTCTTTTCCATGGTACAGGCATTACATGGTGCGTGGCAGGCTTTGAACAGGAGCTGCTTCACCCTGTTGGTGACTCTTGTGCTACCTTTCCTTTGATGGTTTCATCTGACTTTGTGTTTGTGCTACCGGTGGCAGGCAGGGTCACGCTACGGCAGTCGCAGGTTACCGGTTAATATATTGACTGATTTTACAAGGCAGGATGGGCCAGCACACTAAGTACGTGGCTAGGAACCAGGAATTCCTGAACGCTAATCCCAGCACTACCATCATGTCCAGTTGGGAGTGTTTCTGAGCAGGACACTCGGGGCTCAGTCCTCTCCTAGAGCTGAGGGGTGTGAGGTGAACAAAGGGCACCAGAGAATCTGGGACTCAGGGCCAGATTTTCACAAATGGACATGCAACTGCACATGCATATGTCTGCAGACACAACAGGTAACTGGGCAGAGCACAGGCCATTAGAGACGTACCCGGCTCTTTGTATTCTCCAGATACCTGAGCTGTGCAAAGCAACAGTGGATAGTGAAAATCAGGCTGCCAACATCATTGTGCCTCAGTTTCCCCATCTCTTATTCTGGTCTGTAAAATACCTAAGAACACAGGAATTGCCAGACTGGACCAGACCCCAGGTCCATCTAGTCCAGTGTTCTGGCTCTGCCAGTGGCCAGTGCCAGATGCTTCAGCAGAAGATGCAAGCAATCTGCATTAGGCAGTTGTGGGCTAATCTGCCTCTCACACTACATCTCATCCTTGTCTCTTAAGATTGTCTTATACCCTGAAACAGGAGGTTTAGTAGCCCTCCAAACTGTTGCTGTCATTTATTATAACTCTGGAGATTCTGGTCATCAAGTTCTCGGCCTCCACAACTTCCTGTAGCAGCGAGTTCCACAGTTTAAATCACAAGTTGTGAGAAGAACATTTCCTTTTGTCAGTTTTGAATTTCCAACCTTTTAATTTCATTGACTGTCTTCTTATTCTTGTGTTAGCAGACAGGAAGCGCACAAATTCCTGATCTCCCTTCTCTACACCATTCATTTTTTTATATACTTTTATGATCCAACTCAGGTGAGAGAAAGAAGTTAACTTGCACCTCAGAGTTTTAAAAGACCTTGCTGAGGACCTCACTGGGCTGTTAAAGTTGATTTTCCGTAAATCTTGGAGCCCTGGGAAGTTCCAGATGGGAAGAAAGCTGATGTTGGGCCAATTTTAAAAAGGGTAAACAGGATCATCCAAGTAATTATAGCCCTGTCAGCCTGACATCGATCCCAGGCAAGATAATGGAGCAGCTGATCTGGGACTTGATTAATAAAGAACGCAAATCAACATGGGTTTATGGAAAATAGATCCTGTCAAACTAGTCTGATATCTTTTTTTGATGGGATTGCAAGTTTGGTTGATAAAGATAATAGTGCTCATGTAACATACTTAGAGTTCAGATAGGCATTTAACTTGGTACCTCATGACATTTTGATTAAACAAACTAGAATGATATAAAATTAACATGGCACACATTAAATGGATTTAAAACTGGCTACCTGATAGTCTCAAAATGTAACTGTAAATGGGGAATTATCATTGAGCAGGTGTATTCCAGCATGGTCCCGTGGTGATCATTTCTTGGCCCTACAATATTTAATGTTTTTATCAGTGACCTTGAGGAAAACACAACACCATCACTGATAAAGTTACAGATGACACAAACATTGGTGGAGTAAAGTATCAGAGGGGTAGCCATGTTAGTCTGGATCTGTAAAAGCAGCAAAGACGAAGTGGGTATTCACCCACGAAAGCTCATGCTCCAAAACGTCTGTTAGTCTATAAGGTGCCACAGGATTCTCTGCTGCTTTTACAGATTCAGACTAACCCGGCTACACCTCTGATATATGAAAAAATTGTGTTGCCTCTTCCCATATTGTTTCCTGGCCGCAGAAAAAATATCCTAAGAATTACAAGAAGTATAAAATCTAAGAGACGGGCATCCAGTTCCTACTACCACCCAGGCGAGAGAAACATTCTTGCAAATCAACTGTCTATAAAAAGTACAGGAAGCAGACAGTGAACTAAAGGGATTTTCCTCTGTTTTGGCTACAGAACTCCCAGTGTGTGGGGAACCCACAGAGATGATTTTTGTAGGTAACGCAGAAACATCAATAGCTTAAAGTTCTGGAGCTTGGCATAGCGGGATGCTACTCCAGCCTCCCAGCTGACTGAGGCCAGGGTGGGAGAAGTGGAGGCCTTGTTATTTTACTGAGTTTGAATCATGATTGCTGCTCTCAGTTGGACATCAAGCTCAAGGTCTAACATCGAAAAGGAACAGCCGGCTACAACTACAGGATTCCGGATCTCCGGAACAGGGGAGGAAGAGAGCATGGCGTGGCACCATTCGATGAAAGAGCCAAAGACTAACAATGGAATTCAGCTCTGCCATGCTCACAGAAGCAAAGTGTGCATTTCCTGGTATGAAGGGATGTGCAGGCGTGTGTGTGTATCTGAGATGGACATAAACTGCCCCCTCCCCCCACACACAATGAAAACTGCATCAATAGTTCTCCCATCTGCTCACATACATCACACACTTCATTCCAGTTTATTAGCTGGAATAAATCATAAATATTTCATTATACATCAACGACGCTCGACTCTGGGAAGGCACAATCCATCACCTCGACACTCCTTGCGACCTGCCGCCATGCAATAAGCTTTCCAGTCTATTAAACAAGATTGATACAGTGTGCTAGGATGGACTCAGAGAATTTATTTATTGTGCCCTGGGAAAGGGAGAGCACTGAATGCACACCGACAAGCCTGAGTTTCTCATGTCAGCTCCCCAGCACCTGGCCTACACAACTGCAAAGTCCTTAAATGGTAGCATGAATCTGATCCCATTTCTCTTGAACCCAGTGTAAACTGTCCATGGAGCTGGAGGCTTGGTGGCACAGCTATTCAATGCATTGACTTTTTACCTTTGGAGACCTACAATAGTTTAGCAGCTGCCTTGATATCAGAAACACAAGTTTCCTGGGCTCAGCCCAGGCTCCAGTGACTGCTTATCCTTGTTAGTTATCAGCACAGGATAATACAGCCCAATTGAGCATGACTGGCAGCTTCTGCTCAGGAGAGAAGGCCAGGACTAGCATAGCAGGAGTTACACATGAGGAATGAGAAGCAACAGCAGAAGTAGGAGAGAGGCCGGAACTGAAGTGGCCTGGCAGAGCAGCTGGGGGAGGTGGGGGGAGAAGGGAACAGCCGAAGACTGGAATAACAAGTCAGAACTGGCAGAGCTGCGTGGCAGAAGTTACACAGCTCCAGCCCTGGTCAGGGCTATTAATTCCTCACCCAGAACACCACAAGGCAGCCCGGAGCACAGTATTATTGGGCAGCAGCTCTCTATCTTGCTTTGGCTATTTTAGGCCCCTCTAGGGGACTGGTCCCAAGTTTGCCCCAGAAGTGATGCATTTCCCTCAGGGCTTGCCATGGCACGGCTGTATTGGCCATTCCTCATGTCCCCCTAGCCTTGCTCTGGCTTATTCTAATGCCAGGTTTTTCTTTGTCTCTCCCCCCCAGCAAACATTTCTGGCCATAGTTAAAGAAAGTGTAAATGTTTCAGCCTCAATTAAAATTTGTGGCAAGCAGAGCTGACCTGTCTGAAGCACTGGGGCAGATTTTACTGCCAGCAAATCCCCATGTGTCTGACCGAAAAGGAGTCAGAGACCTGCTGGCCACCACTTGCCCTTATTTTCACTCCCATCACAACACTGGTAAATGGATAATGGATAACCTCCAAGGGGGAACTAGCACAGCAGCTGGATTGTCTCTCTCACCCAACGAACCTTCTTTCCAGTCCCTACAAAGTTCGGCAACAAGTCAGCAGCTCATTTTACAGCCCCTATCTGCACTGCGTTGATGTACCACATCATGGCATGTTCTGCCCCTTTCCACTGAGAGTGAGTTGTGGGACTTGGGGTTCCGAGCGACTGACTGACGTCATCTAGCCATCCACAGAGCAGGTGCAGCATGCGCTGCCTCTCTGCCCTTGCCAATGAGACACTGAGACTCGGCGCCACCAGAGGGGTGAGATCAGTCACCCATTCAGTCCTTGGCGTCTCTTTGCCAATAAGGTTTCTAGCTGTCACAGAAGTTTTTCCAAAGTTGGAGCAGAGCTCTACCCACTAGTCCATCACACACAACACCTGGAAGTCACCACACAGTAACACCATTCAGTCCTTCTCAGCCTAGCTGGATTCCAGTTGGCAACCTGCATGTGACAGGGCCTAGCTACCCATCCTCTTATCCAACCGCCCCCCACCTCCCTCCAGTTTGGACTGTGCTCCAACATAGAGTGGGACGTGTCTCACTTCTGCACAGCTGAACACAGTTTTATTTCTGCTTCAGACCCCAACTACAATTCGCACTTTTCTAGAGTCGTCATTTTGCAAGAATTATCATCTAGCAAATTGTTTTACTGACTCCACAGTAGAAGTGAGCTGCTGTCGTAGATCCTCTAAATGAGGGTTTGTGGAGAACAGCATCAATCTAATTAGGGGCATGCCCCCCCCCACCATTGTATTTGAACCCCTTGACCTGTGAAGTAGGGAGTATTATTCCCAATTTAAAGAGGGAAACTGAGGCCAAAAGCATGACTTGTTCAAGGTCCTACAGGGGGTCTGTGCCACATGACCTCAACTCAGCTCTCCTGAATGCCAGTCCAGTGCCTTAAACACAATGCCAGCCTTCCTCCCTCCCTTCTCCCAAAGTTGCTGCTGTTTAGCAGAGCAGAGCCCAAGGAAACCCCAATGCTAAACCACCTGGTGAATTTAAGAGGCGGTTAATTAAGAGGGGAAATCTGCTTTCACTGAAACTGACCTATTATCAAGAGAAGTTGGGCTCTGATCTTCTACCATGAGTGATATCAAAAGTTCTGCTAGCAGCTATGAGGCTGGACTCCACTCACACAAGATGAACAATCTCAATGAACCGACTCATCATACACACCTGATCGTTCACTGGAGATGCTAACCTAATGTGCAGTGAATTCTGAACATTTGCATAGCATGCTGCATTCCTGGAATTGATTAGAGACGGCCTTTCTCCTGAAGGGGATTCATACAGCCTTGCCAATGATGATGTATTGGGATATATCTAGTCAATGAAATGCTAGATGAGAGACAACTTTAGCATGATTTAATACATGGAAATGAGTAACATTTGTCAGAGGTGATGGAGCAAACTGTAGCTAAAAATCAGTAATTAGGCTCTCCGGAATTCTACATTTCTACACGCAGGCAGTAGATTGTCCCCACTTGTGTAAGCGCCATGCTTAACAAAACAACTTGGGCTGTGGGTAGGACACACTGTACCCTTCTATACCAACTTTCACCCAAGTGTATCAAAGTGCTCAACAAACAGTAATTAATTAAAACTCACCTATGAACTATTATCCCCATTTTACAGCTGGAGAAGCAAGGGCACAGACAGGTTAAGTGACTTGCAAGCCAGAAGCAGATCCAGGAATAATATAACCAGGAGCCTTGACTTCCACTCCCGTGCTCTTGATCTGTAAACCCCACACCACCAGCTTCCTCGTCTGCTCATGATTTTTCCTAGCCCAATGTGCTATCATATCAGGTGACATTTTAATTCTTTCCACAGGGTATCTACATGGGGAAGAAATATTTAACGATGGGCTCTTCAGTCTAGCAGAGAAAGGTCTAACACGACACGATGGCTGGAAGATGAACCTAGACAAATTCAGTCTGGAAATAAGGTGTGAAGTTTTAACGGTGAGAGTAGTTAACCATTAGAACAATTTACCAAGGGTTGCGGTGACTCTCCATAACTGACAATGTTTAAATCAGGATTGGATGTTTGGATAAAAACTCTGTTCTAGGTATGATTTGGGGGCAGGTCTCCAGCCTGCGCTATGCAGGAGGTCAGAGGAGATGATCACAATTGTCCCTTCTGGCCTCTAAACCTAGGAATCCACTCAAGAACATTCCTGCAGCCTCAGGGGACAAGGCCTAGGACAAGACCATTAGGAAAGATGTCAAACGCATGGTAGTGGCATCTCTCCTGTGCACAACAGCAGACCTGCAGCTCCAAATAACTTGCAGCCCAGTCTTACAGCTAGGATGACCATGGAAAATCTGCACAAGCATGCGCTCAGAAACAGTAAGTCCTAGCTACCTGAATAGACTGCTCAATGTCTCTCGGATAACCTGGCAGAGTCTATTCTGTCTGTTAATGGAGAGGAGGAGATTGTTTTTGTCTAAGTGTATTTCACTGTTGCTGGCTGCTCTGTTTAACAAAGCTGGACAGACCCTGGTGTACACAGGATTCCCAGTGGAGGCCAGTGAGCCCTGAGCATGTATTGGGGCCACAGGATCAGACATGCTGAAATGAGACAGTGTAACTTCTTACAGTTACTGGGAACCCCCCAACTCTATATTAGGAGTGCCTGAAATTTACACATCAGAAACCAGCTTTGCTTGTCTGTTTCTACATCTCATCTTCCTCACTTGATCCTCCATTGCTGCTCGTCAGCTTCTCTCAGCTCATTTGGCTGCTACTGTCATGGCCAACTTTTTTTGCAACATAAGCCTGGGTTCACACTCGAATCCTTCCTGCTTTGTTGTTAACTAGCAGCAATACCCAACACCCCAAATTCCATAGGTGCTTATTGGGTCATAACCATCGCCCATCCTCTAAGCTCAATCCCCACTGGCCTGGGCTGTAAAGCCAGAAATCTCTTTCTGAATCCTATTTTTTGGACAGCTCCCACCACATGCAGACTGACTGTATGGCCTGTAAAGTGACCAGAGAGCACAGGCAATGTGGTGCCAAGGACCTGCTACCTCACATATCCCTCGCAAAAACCAGGTGCTGCATCTGAGGATCCTCTCTGGGATTTGTCCCTGCCATGAGGAGTGAAACTTGTTCACACAGATTTGCAGGATGACTTCCCTGAATGCAATGGCCCCAATAACCATTTGGTTTTGCATTAGGAGCCGATCTGTTCAAAGGCTCCATTGGCGTTCCTGTCTATTGAGGGATCGTGTCTGACTGGTTTCCACTACAATCTTTAATAAAGCATCAAAGCGTGCTGAGAGGAGAGGAAGAGAGGGAGAGTTGGAAACTTCTTTAAAAAACACATGCATATTAATAATGTACAAATTATTCATAAGGAAGCCGCTTCCCGTCCCCCAACCTTCCCTGAGTCCCCTTTCCTGGGACACCGATTGAGTGATGTGAGGAGCCTTCACACCATGCCTCTCGCCTGGGACTAGATTTGCACAGGGCAAATATGCAGACATCTCCCTTCCTGAGTACAGAAGCCCAAGGGGAAGAACTGAAATGTACAATATGGATGTTCCATATATCGTTGGACTCTGATGGCAAAGAAACACTGCCTGAGTGGTCCCACTGGCAGCAGTTGTCCTTAAACGTAATCCATTTGACTGCCAAAGAACTCCAGCGCTCCCACCGAATGGAAGGGAGGCATGAGCGCTGTAATCACAGCTACAGCTAAGAGAGACATTTCTATGGTCAGGAAATGGGCACATAGTTTTTCAGAGGAGCTGGCTGCTTTCCTTGCAGGTGCCATCAATAACTGAACAGCATTAGAGAGCCAGAAGAGCCTCTGGTGATCCTTTGCACTGGAGGCAGGGGCAAGGGGAGGATGAAATTCAGGGTGAAATGTTAAGGGGCAAATTTCATCCTTGGTTAAAGTAAATTAAGCCAGATTTCTGAGGTGGGGAGGGATAGGGAGGGGGGAGCTGGATTACATGAGCAGATTCTGGTTTTCCAATAACTCACTTCAGATTTGACCTAGCTCTCAGCAGCGTTAACGAGAGAGTTGCTACTGATTTAATGCAGAGCAGAATCTGACCCTCAGCAGTTCAAGTTCTGTAGCAGGTGCAGATGTCCCAAGAAGCCAATACATTAAGGACAATACAGGTTACTAAACCCCCCAAACAATATCTGAAAATAATAGCCAGCTGTCATGTTTTGGGGGTCAGAGTCCGTCAAGGCCGAGTGCAATCTTTACACCGCTACAGATTTGTACCTGCATAGAGTCAGGAGGTAATGTAATGGCTCAGAAGAAAGGAAATAAATCTATTGGAAGGGAATAGCTGTTTGTTTACATATCTTGCCATGAACATTACCACCAGCAGCAGCAGCAGGTGTATGTGCAAGCACCATTTATTTACATAATAAAATTGCCAAGTAGATTTGTAGCTTAGGGGCACCCTTGCTGCTCAATGCGTGTGCCTAACTCCCATTAGCACTAATGGCAGCCGCTGTGCGTTCATCAAGCAGAGAACAGACCCTCTGAGTGCCCTAATGGCTAATTTTAAGAGAGGTAAAGATGCAAATGTTTCACTGCGCTTGGCTCCTCGCTCCCCACCCGCCCCCTCACAAGGCAGTTTGAATCTGAACATCCTGCTTTCCTCTCCCCCCATTTGTGAAAGCTGTCGGGTCTGACTAGGAACTGGGAGTTCCTGGCAAAGAAAGGGTTACGCAACCCAACTCAGCTCTCAAAACTTCTACCAGAGACCCCTGGAGCACCCAGCATTAAACAAAAATTCCTCCAGCCTCGAATGGAATTCTTGTCATGCTTTGAACTTGGAAGCCTGTTTGTATTCCATGCACAGCAGCTCAGAGCCTGCTGTCAGAGCCAAGCTGCGAGAAAGGGCAAAACCCTGCCGAGATGAAAGAATGCAAGGCATTGGCATAGCCTCCCCCGGTGTTCACACCTGGAAAAAAAACCCACTCAAGGACATCTTACAGAGAGCTGTGCTAATAAGCCACTCTTGGCTCGAATGAGCAATACAGCTGAGCTGAGGAAACCAGAGACGCAGCAGTGGAGACACTTTGAGGGCTTCTCTAAGTATCTAGGAGGCAAGGGGCTTCCGATTGCCAATGACGAATGCCGAGCTGCCCTCCCCACTCTCCCGACTTTTAGCTAGTGGAGGTTCACCAGTGGACCAGGATGAGTGTGTGACGGGTTGGATCACAGAAACCCCCTTGGGAGCTGCCAACCGATGTGCCAAGACTACTTCTATCCCTGTTTTCCCTGCCAGTTTAGGACTTCAGCACCCTGTCTTGCTGAGCCAGACACTCTTGTCTACTTCAACAAAGACCCAGAGTCTGAATTACCTGCCCCAAAGCTGCTGTCAGGTTTACGTGACAGCAGCTCACAGAAGTGTGCTTGTCTTTAGCACCCAGATGCCCAACTTCCAATGTGGTCTAAACCCAAATAAATCCGTTTTACCCCGCATAAAGCTTATGCAGGGTAAACTCATAAACTGTTTGCCCTCTATAACACTGACAGAGAGATATGCACAGCTGTTTGCTCCCCCAGGTATTAATACATACTCTGACTTAACTAACAAGTAAAAAGTGATTTTATTAAATATAGAAAGTAGGATTTAAGTGGTTCCAAGTAGTAACAGACAGAACAAAGTAAGTCACCAAGCAAAATAAAATAAAATGTGCAAATCTATGTCTAATCAAACTGAATACAGAAAAGATCCTCCCCAGTTCCAGAACGCTCCCTTTTACAGGCTAATCTCCTTCTAGCCTGGGTCCAGCAATCACTCACACACCCTGTAGTTACTGTTCTTTGTTTCAGTTTCCTTTATGCATCCTGGGGTGGTGGAGAGGCTTCTTCTTTAGCCAGCTGAAGCCAAAATGGAGGGGTCTCCCAGGGGTTTAACTAGACTTTCTCTTCTGGGTGGAGACCCCCTCCTAACCCTGCGTAGAATCCCGTCACAAAATGGAGATTTGGAATCACATGGGCAAGTCACATGCCCATGCATGACTCAGGACCTGCAGGCAGCAGTCATTACCCACATGCTACCTTGAATGTCCTCAGGTAGACTTCTTATGTGGATTGGAGTCTTCCAAGCTCTTTCGTCTGTTAAGTGCTTCTGGACTGAGCACTTAATTTGCACATTCCTTTCCCAGGAAGTGACCAAATGTTTTAACTAAGGCCACTTAGAAATCAAGCAATTATACAGCCAGTGTTCATAACTCTGAATACACAAATGGTGCCTGCATACAACTAGGATAAACATAACCAGTAGATCATAACCTTTACATTAGCAAAACCCTATTCCAGTTATATCATACATACATTTATGAGCACCCCCACCCCATAAAGTCTTATGGGGTACACTGTCACAGAGTGTGGCTACTCCTCATTCTTTATTACGAATCAACAATCCTCACTGTCTTTATGGCTCAAGTCTAGGTTAAAAAAAGCCTCCGTGAGCCTCTTGTCAGCAGGATAAGACGCCAAGAACCTGCCCCAGAACTCCTGTCTCTAGAATCTACCTAGGCTGGTTCCTTACAGGCCAGAATGTCTCATGCCCCTTTCACGTTTCATTGTGTGAGTATGTTCCATACTCTTGCTCTACACAAGCTTGACTCTGTCCCAGAGGTGTGGGAATGTCCCTCACTGTCGACCAGCAATACTCACCCAGATTCCTGTCCTAGCCCCCTCTTCTCATGGTTCAGCCTCTGAACCTCAACCCTGATTTCTGATCAGCAGCACCTCACCCTCTCTGAGCCCCAACAGCTTTCAGCACTGCCTTTGCACCAGACCTGTCTGCAGGTCTATTTGCCAGGTGCATTAAAGGGGTTTCTTGCCTTCCTTGGAAGAATCAGCTGTGGCTGGCACTGCAGGATATCAGAACCAGCATGGAAAAGCCTAGGGTCCAAACTGATATTCTCGTCTCTTCTACCAACAGCACAGCTCTCATTGTGCAATAGAGGCTTAGCTTAAAACACGAAAGGAATAAACCTATTGGGTCACCTAGTTCCCAGTCTGGTGCAGGCCTGCCCCTAGGATATACCCTCTAGTATTCTGACCAGTCTAGTTTTTAGGGCCTGATTTTTAAATGACCAGAATCTGCCCAGGGTCCTCTACAAAAATGTGCATGTAATTTTCCATCTAATTTGCATCAAACTTACAAGAGCAAACGGGGTATAAACACAGACAAAGGGTCAGTTATGGATCACACTGATCACTTCAAGGTGCAATCACCAGCTCCGGGTGTGCGACTCCAGTAGCTGGGTACAAATTAGGTCCACAATTGCATGCACACATTCGGAGCCCAACTCTGGGCTTTTACTTTGTTGAAAAAGAGGCCTGGAATGCCCCCAAGTCATGCAGCTGCCGACATTTATCGTGGAAGGCTCCCCGACTCCGGCACTTACTCCAGCCCCGCCTGACAGCCGCCCTCTTGTAACAGTTTCCTACTGGAGAAACGTGTGTTATGACGTTACATTGTATTGCATTACCACACTCCAAGTCACTGTTCGGTTTGGGTCAGGCTTTCAAATGAGGCAAGAGCAGACCTCTAGGCTGTATCAGCCCCTCAGCCCTTGCTGAGGAAAGCAAACAGATGGTTGTCCAACTTTTCCAATGCTTTCTGCTTCTTTGGCAGCTGCTAAATACTCAATATTTCTGGAGGAGATTCAATCCATTCCAAAGACTGACTGATCCTACAGGCAGACAGCAGCTGTAGGTCCAAGAGAAGGATGTGCTGTGAAGTCTGCACATGGGCCAAAAAAGATGACATATGTTCCTGCCAACTATTGTAGCAGTGGGTATCACCTCCCATCAGGAACGAAACCTCCATCTCAGCACTTGCCTATCACAGCGTATGCAGTGCCAGGGCGTACAACAGTAACAGGTCAGCTGATGCATGTATGTACAGCACTGAGCAGCCCCAGCCCCGTGCTCCAGGTGCCTTTGACAGATCTTTAAAATAATCACAGTCAGTACAAACTAATAGTTCTAGCAGCATCAGCTTCACCCACTGAGCCAAAACTAATTGATGATGGGAATTATCCCCCATCCTCTCTCAACAACCCTCTCCCAGTCCTCACGAACCCCTCTGAATAAAGGGGTTCTGCAGCATGTCCTAGCAGCCAATAGATATGGGCTATTTCAGACCAAGAGGTGGAGGGAGGAGGATTCATCGACAAAGAACAGCCCCTTGCACAGAACCTCTTGCCCTGCTATTTTAACCAAGGGGTTCTCGCTCAGGTCCCTCTACCTAGCACACCAGAGAATAGAATGAGATAGAATGAGAAGAGATGCAGATTCTCAGGTGGAAAAGTACCAGGACATTTAACTTCTCAAACTTCACTCAGAAGCCAAGAGGCAGCCAATAGAAATCACAGGGCAGGTGTCATGTGCTCATAGCAAACCCTGAGGAGGGATCAGGCTGTTGCATACTGCCCCAGCTTCAGACTCAGAACAGATCTGCAGAGCACACTGGTTCTGGGAGAGAGGTCCTCATCTCAGAGAAAATGTCACAACCCCGTGGCCCAGCTCGGAAGATAAACATCAGGTACAAGCAGAGGCCACTGTGGCTTTTTCTCATCTGCACTTAGCTAGGAAGTTGTATCTTCCTTACAATTCAAGTATAAGCTCTTTGGGGCAAGCCCCTGTGCCTTTCTGGGCATTCATACGGCACCCTGCACATCAGGACCTGGATTCCGATTGGGCCGCTAGGTGCTACCACAATACAATAATGAATGCCAGGTACAAACCCTCAATCAAAAGGGAAGATGTAACACCAGGCGCATCTTCTGCTTCCCTCCTTCAACGCTACCTGAATCTCTTCTGGGCTGATGCTCAGCTAGCTAACCCTCAGTATGCTCCGGTGGCTACCATGCTGGGAAAGGCACTCAGCTGCCTCCCCCAGGATCCCAGGAGAGGCAGACACAGAGTTGGTTCACAGCAGCATACCGAAGTTCAGGTATCATGTGGGTTTCATCAGCATATATGTATTATCCTTCTCCCCCATACTTCCTCTCTTGTTTTCGCAGACTCTCCGTGGGGAAGGAATGGTGTTTATCTCTGTGCTTGGACAGTTCCTAGCATGCTGTGGGCGCTACCTTAATAACTGAAGGCACAGTAACCCTTGTCTCCTCACATGCCCTAACAGCCTTCTTGATATCCACTAGTGAGATATGACGCAATTTCAGGCTACAGAAGACTTCCAATGTCCCGACTAAGGAAGCCCAGATTGCTATGAAAGGGACCATATCACCATAATGGAATGGAACAGACAAGCAGCCAAACCTCTGGATGCTTCTCTGAACCAAACAGCCAAGCCTCTGTAGGTTCACTCATCATTAACAGGAACTCATGGGTGACTGATATGACACGAGTAGGCTGAGCCTCCCTGCTGCTCACAGCCAGAATGACTGCAGATGGGTTTGCCCAAAGGACAAGCCAGAAAAGAAGCTGGGTAAGTAAAAATTTGCATTTAAATATTTATAGAAATCCCTGCAGATGACAAGATGAAAAAGAAAACTCCAAGAGTAATAAATAAGTAAACACTCCAAGGTGTGGCAGACTAGCAGAGTGTGTCTGTCACTCAGCTGATGTCACTTAGAAGAGCTTGGCTATCGTGTGTGAATTGCTAAAAAATAATAACTAATGATAAAAACATTAGAATAAAAACCTTTGCTCTGCTCCTGCCCTTTGCAGAACAGCGGAGGGATCAATTACACACTAGCTAAAGAGAGCAATACCTCTTCTTCCCAGAGCAGTGGCCTGCCCTCGTCTCTTGTGAGACAGATAATTAAATAAACCATTGAGACAATGGTGGGCAAATGCTGATGCGGGGGAACTGGTGAAAGATTTCTAGCACAAACTGTTTGTTTAAATATACAGGAGCCCCTTATATTTTCGCTTAGAGCATAATACCATTAGTTGTGAGTAAATATGTCCCAATTGTCTTGACTGAAACCCAGGGGGACGGCTCCGTTGAAAGTACAGAGCCTGGAGCTATCACTTCCTATGATGTTATCTGTGCAGGATTACAGAGCAGATAGGAAGGACTGCGAGAAGGAGCCTCTTAAAATTTAGAGGCATTTGGCTCCTTTTCAAGCATTATCATCAGCCTGCTCTACAAACACAGCGCAAAAGTGCAACCACTTAAAGGCATTTGGTCTTGGATTATGTTCCTTAAAAACAAGACATTACTTCCATATACCCAGGGAAAGGAGAGAAATAAGGGCACTGTAATACACTCATTTGTCCTATGAGCTGTAATCAATTTGTGCAATTCCACAACCCTGCTTTTGTGCTCCACTTACAAGTAGGTTGGCTTATGTAAACCAAAATGCTGAAAAACTGTCCAGCAAGCCAACCAGACTGGGTGGGCATCACTGGACTGCCTCAAGCAACAGTAAGAAGACAGGGAGGAAAAGGAAGACACAAAAGAAGCAGAAGAAAAACAGACTGAAAGAGAAAGGAAGAAAGAAGGTAGGATTTAAACCAATTTACTCTTGAATAGGGCATCTCCTGCAAAACTGAGCTCTAGTGTTTGAAAATAATCACCAACAGCCATCCATCTACCGAAGACTGGAGGTTCCTAGAAATGCCACAGTAACCTTTCCCATTGATGTGCTAGTTTAGGTTCTGCTCCCCTTGTGAAGTGATGTGCAAAGAATTTCAACAAGGGGGAGGAATCTGCCCTGGCAGCTGGGATGTGAACCTGCAGCATCATCAAATCCAAAGGCAGCAGTGCAACCTCTTGCAGACATCTTGCCACGCAGGAATGGTGGCACTTATGGTAGACAGTCTGCCGGCCTCCACCATCCAGAAAGTGAAGCTATTACAACTGCAGTGTTGTTGTAGCCATGTTGGTGACAGGATATTACAAAGGTTGGGCAAGGTAATATCCTTTATTGGACCAACTTCAGTTGGTGAGAGGGACGCTTTTGAGCTCATCCAGAGCTGTTCCTCAGCTCTGGGAAAAGTATACTCTGCGTGTATTTCGCAGACCTGAAGAAGAAATTGGTCCAATAAAAGGTACTACCTCACCCACATGTCTCACTAAGCCTTTACAAAGGCTCTCAAAAAACTGTACGATAACCCCAGCCAGGATGGTTATCAAGGCTGAATCTTCAGCATGAAACCTGAGCAGGAAAGTTTGAAAGGCTGAGCCCCGGTGGCATTGCACCTGGCTTTGAAAAGCGGCAGAGAAGAGATGGCTGACCCTCGTTTGGAACAGCGAACTGCCAGACTGAGCTCTGCAAACACTGAACACCGCTTGCGATTAGACGGCTCTTTAAACTCGGGCCACCCAACATCCCCTCGTCAGCTTAATATTCGGCTTCCCACTGTTGCACTCGCCTTCTCTTTGTAGAGCTGCAGTACGGCGAATCCCTCTCACATTCCTAACCCCCCGCAGACACACTCCCCTTCAGTGCTGCACCCTTCTGGTTTGCCCCAATCCTGCTATCTGTGGCCACTGCATGACAGTGAAGATACAACCCTGTGAGCCCTGCCTCCCTGTTTACACCTCTACCTCGACAGAACGCTGTTCTCGGGAGCCAAAAAATCTTACCGCATTATAGGTGAAACTGCATTATATTGAACTTGCTCTGATCCCCCGTAGTGCGCAGCCCCACCCACCTGGAGCACTGCTTTACCGCTTTATATCCGAATTCACGTTATATCGGGGTAGAGGTGTACCTTGCCATGACTACAGCCCTGCTAGAAACTACGATGGCCTCACTGAAGATAATGGGAACTCTGCCATTGATTTCAAGGGGACCAGCATTTTATCCCTCTTTGCCCCACTAATGTTACTCAGGTATTTTTGTCAGATGACTTGCCACTGACCCTCTCCTGTGAGAGAGCGGCTCCTGTTTCTGGGTAGGCACAGAGGTGCTGTATATGCACAACAGCAATAAAGAAGGTCCAATCAACAATCCAACAGCAACATACACTTAGTACGAGCAGAAAGGTGATTGTCAGGCCCAGCTCCCCATGTCAGCCCACTTGCTCTCCCACTCGAATTCAGTCTCCCCTTAACTCCTGCTGCTGACTTGTCATTCCTGCCAGTGGCACTTCCACCCGGCCTACAAGACACGACTTGTCGACTGTAAAGTATAATTGTGGAGGGGAACCTACACTCCTGCCCTGGGAAGGAAGGAAAAGTCGCTACCAATACCTGAAACCTGAGTGAACAATGCCCTGCCTGAGAGAGCTGGACTGATACACCACAAATTGTGAAAGAAACCAGGAAACCAGAATTAACAGCCAAAAGCCTGGTTTTCAGAGGTGCCGAGCACCTGGTGCTCCCATCGACATCCAACTGGAGCTGTGATTGCACAGCACTTCTGAAAACTAAGTCCTAAATACACAGCGCTCTGGTAAAATCAAATCTGCATCATTCAAAGCATGTGATGCAATTAGATACTAGCTTTTTAGAGCAGTACACCGACACTGGACCCAATCCTGCTCTCACTGACAGCGATGTAAATCTGGAGCAACTCTCTTGACTGCATAAAGAGGTGACTTACACATCCAGTTAAGGAAACACAGAGATTCGGCGTTGCTATATTCCAGTGCACCTAAGACTTCGCAGCCATCAGAAAAACCTGAAATATTATTTCATTATGGCATGGTCAAACCTTCCAACCAGGAGGAACTAACACGTAGCAGTAAGAAAGAAAAGGAAATTCTCTCCTGGGAGCAGCATTTGTACTGGTCGGAAACCAAAAACCAGTTCAAGGCCATAGGGAATCTCTTAACATAGTGCACAATTTTTGGAATTCCTAGTTATCTGAACCACACTCTCCTTTATAATGACAAGGTCTGAAAAGTTAGCACGTTAGCCACCATGACATCTTTATACTTTTTTATCTTAGACGGCAACTCTATGATACGGGCTAGCTGGAAGCACAGGCCCCTATTATTGCAGGTGGGACTCCGCTGAGCTCTCTGAAGAGACACTGGGAGTGAATCTGGCCTCCTGTCTGCACACCAGGAAGATTCAGTCTGATGTCCTGCTTAACACCATCAGACACAGCTGTGCTTCGGGCGCGGCAGTTTTCTTGGTGAGTGACTGTACTAGCTTTCCACTTCTGCAGCCCTGGGTTCAGATTCAGAGAGGCTCACAAGTGAAGTGGGTCTGGCTGTCTCAACATGATCCTAAACGAACACGCATCCCTATTGCTAACTCTCACTATATTTTAGCTCAGCCTAGGGAAAGGCCACAAACTGGGCTTTCTTTCCAGTTAGACACTTGTAGGCACAGCACCCCACAGTCACAATGCCTGGTTTGTGAGCTTTAATAGTGCAACAGTCAGAAAAAGACACTCCCCATCCCAACCTCAGAGGGAGCCAAGACTTCATCCTGGGGGCTCACCAAACCAGTAAGTCACTCATAACATCTGCAACAAATTATAATTAAGCAATAATTTTTTAAAAATAGAATTTGTATTAGCTGAATTTATGACTAGGAGAGACATTGCAAACAAACAGAAAAATTGCATATTAGGATGCTAATTAGATGCATATGCTATTTATAAACTGCTTTGATCAGGCTAACACGTTTTCCATTTCAGGTGTCAGTGTTACGCCCACAAACGTAAATGATTTCATTGACTGGGAAACACCTGCTTATCTCTAGAGATAGGGAGAATGCCAGGGGAAGTCTATGCCAAGGGAAACACATCGTGGGCTGCTTTGTGCTTGGTGACATGAGTCAGATCATGTCAAAGAGGGGAATGGAAGCATATTCGGACTGATTCCAGCTGAAATAAACAAGGTGCTATAAAAGGTTTGCCCTGTTGTCCAAGATAATTCACACAGATACTAGATATCTTTGGGCTGGACGGTAGCAGCAGGCTTTGACTTATTCATCAGTATAAGGGGTGTCGATTTGTCATGGTACATTTGGCGTGGGGATGGCAAACTTCAAGGGTTGGCTGGGTTAAAATAATCAAACCATGGAAATCAAAGCAAACTGCTGACTGGCTTTGTTGTGCCTTTCAGAACTTTTAAAGAGGCGTTCCAATGCCACTGGGAGTCCTAGCTTGTCCCTTTTCTCACACGTGACCAACCTAAGCCATCTTGACTGGTAATTTAGTTGTGCTAAGAATTGTTTCCCTAAATGCTCCTACACTGAGCCACTGGCTGGTCTGAATCATAGACAAAAGAACCTCAAATCACAGTTAAAGAGAAAATAACTCAGACTGTGATCCAGTGGCCTGTGTCCCTACTGTATACTTACAACAGTGCTTAAGCAAGTTTACACAAGAAAGGCAAGTGCAAGAAGGTGCTTGAGAGATGTAGTACATAAAGTCTGCTTCAGAAAATCACTGGGCCCCTATACTCAAGATGAGATTTGAAGCAACAGCAAAGAACCTGGGGTTTCTCCGGAGGGACTTGTGAGTGTTATCACTTTACACAATTGTTACTAGTGAGCTGAGATCCCTACAGTTTATCGCAGTTGCTATGAGGTGACAGAGAAGCCCAATCTGGAAGCATTGCACGCTCAGTGAGAACACGTGCAAACAGCCTGCTCATTGCCCAGACTCAGAGGCGCTGCACTTAGTTTGAAAAGGCAGAAGCATGCCAGATTTGATGGGTACTTCTTGCTTTCTCCGATCATGTTTTACTCTCAATCCTTTTCTCCATCATTTCTCTGATCCCCACTCTCCACTTAGGAATGTCTGGGGGGATTTTCCTACCCAGAAATAAAGGAAGAGCTGTTCTCCAATGTCCCTTCTCTTCTAAAGCCGTAAATGGAAGAACTGTAGGGGGATGTTTCAAAGCGGCCTTTTGGCCTATAGGAAATGTGTTTGATAGGGGCTTGGGGGTTTCGTGAACATTGTAAAGGGATCTTGCAAGAACTCTGAATCCTATAACAAGATTCAGTAACACGAAAAACAGCTACAAGGGCTGTTGTTTTTTTTAAATAAGCTCAAAGTAAGAGGCTTAAAAGAAATGAGTCATCATTTTGAAATGCACATCAAACAAGTTAAATAACTCTTACTTTCTTAACGACATATTAATCAAAGTGCACTGATTCTTGAAGCAGATTCTGCTACCAATGAGCCTTCTATCTTCTCAGCCCTGATGCATGCATTAAGAGAGTTTTATACTGACAGATCCAATATAGCAATCAATAAAATCTTATTATATGGAGCTGAGATACAAGGATTTGTAGCAGGATTTATGCACTACCTTCAAACCCAGCGCTATTTCATGTCTCTGCCTGAACCTGTAATTGAAAATAAATCTCCTCATATATACTGGATTCTAATTTTCTGGGTGTATGGGCAAATCTGACTGGAAGCCAGCCTTCCCTTGGGGAAAATGCAGCTCTACGACTTTCTCTCTCTCACAATTTCAGGCCATTGTTTTGCCAGATTCCTCAGGACAAGGCAGCCCTGGCTTCCATGGCACAGTGGAGAAAGGATGCATGGGTCAGACCGACACGACTTTGGGCACTATACTGCTTTTGGAATCCATATAGCCCCTCAACTCTTTCTGTCCCACAATGAGGACTACTCAGGTCTGCATATTGGCTGCCTTGATGACGATCATCACTTATTAGGCAACGACACTGTGAACAGTGTTTAACCTGTACAGGTGCGAGGGAGCTCGGGTGGATGGACAGAGGAGCAGGGAGGGGGAAACAGAAGAACAGAATGTTGGCAACGACGAGGGTAATATTTGTAGACCAATATTTTCCAATCCATAGGGCTTGCATGGTGGTGGTGCAGGGGATGCACATTTGGGTCTGAGTTTCTCTCTCGCTCCCCAGCCCAGCTGGGCTCGCTCACTATGAAGGTACCACACTGAAGAGAGGAAGGACCTGATACATTTTTCCTGTCAATTTGTCTCATTCTGCTAAGACTCAGCACTGCTCAGGTACAGAACAGCAGGTGGATACCCAGCAGTCTCTGGAAATGGCTGGAGGCCTTTGATCTAGGCAGCTCTATTGATAGCATTAACACAACACAAATAATCAAATTCACCCAAATCAGAGTGAGAGAGAGAGACAGACAATGGCCCCGGTGCAAGTCTAATGAAACGAAGGCGAAGACAGTAGCAGTAAATAACCTACATGTCAACAACTTTTCAGACTCTTCTCAAAGGATCATGGGACGATGTATGTCATGAAGTATTGCCAGCAGCAGGTTTTTTTTTTAAAAACAGATTACTTTAGACATGTCTGTCCTGCCTCTTAAAATGAGAACATCTGTAGAAGGATGTAGGTATGTGTTTCTTGTATGATGGATCTATGGGCTTGTCTCGTTTGGAGAAGGATAAGGGCCCGTAGGTGCGTTACTGTTGCATTGAGCTCCTTTCCCCTTCTTGGTGTAGCTTTCATCAGGAGCAGTGAAGGGAGCTGTGCCTCATGTGAACAAGGCAATGCTTTAAGGGGACTCACAGCCACACTCAGCAACATCAGTTTTCACTTCTGTAAACAGGGAACGATCATCCTCAACCTGCAGCATGTTTTTGAGAAACCCAGACTCCGTGGTCTTCCTCAGTGCAGGGAGCTGGACTAGACAACCTCAGGAGGTCCCTTTCAGCCTGACATTCCTGTGATTCTGTGACCCAGGCCTTCTCCTTTCACAGAGGAAGAAGGGAGTTTCGTAAAGGAGTTTTTGGTAAAAAGGGAAAACAGGCCACTCAAGTAACAGTTAACCTGCTTTCTTTTTCGTTTTTCCTCCTATGCTTCCTGAGAAACATACGGCAGCCACATTTACAGAGGCACTGACCAGCCAAGGAGGAGAGTATCGGGCAAGGCAACCAAAGGGAACTGGGAGCACCCAGAAGAGCTGAAGAGACTGATCTGCCTGAAGAGTGAGCCTGTAGCAGCAGAAACTGAAACATATGGTCACTGGACAGATGCCGGCAATGGGTAGTTCTGCAAGTCCTGAGCTGTTACACCTTTCAAGAGTGTTTAGTAAATAGGATTTTGCCTTAAAAACGCTAATCCTATCTAATGTGGATCATCCAGCCTGAGAGTGGCGCATCTAACAATGGTGTCAGCTGGAAGGATCTGATGGAGAATGAAGTAGTCGGGAGGAAGTTATGGTTTTAGTAGGGGTACACTACAACAGTGAAGTCCTCTTGATTCCAAATTACTATGAGTGGTTTGGGACCAATAACTATCAGGCAAATAACAATCTTGACATGGAAACCTATGGGATGAGGGAGCTTTCAGATAAAACAATCCAGAGTTCTTGCAGACTCAACCTGAAGGATTAATTTTGAATACATTAAATTGGTCTATCCTTCCAGCTGGAATGAGATGGTTGATAGCAAGACACTGCAAAGAACATGTCTCTGTAGGCGAGTCTATGAGAGCCTTCATCATCACAACAAGACATATCAGTGAACAACCAGGCTCCTTCTCCTGGGCCTGTGTTTTATGGTGGCACCTTCATAAAGAAGAACACAGTGTGGCGGAGAATTGACTGTATACACTTCTTTGAGGGCACAAAAGAATGAAATCGTTGCCAGTTGCCCTTCATTGATGATTTTTTTGGGAAGGATAATAGCACTGATACTGTAGACAACCCGGAAGTGATGACCTCGAGCAAGCACGCAGGCATTCCAACTCCTGGGACGTTAGAAAATAAAGTAATGCTTCCAATGTGCATCAACCAGGCGAATTTGTTTCCCCATTCTTGCCCTGTGGTGGATTATACAATGCACAGGGCTACAGGTGAGTTTGTATTTCTGCAAATTCTGCATCTCAGTTTCATCCATATCAACCTGACAATGAAACTATTGGGAACGGGGGGCTAGTTCTGACTTCCTTTGATATGGGACATTATGCTTTTTGAATCAAGATTGGTTAGAAGGCTAGATCACAAGAGTTCTCTATCTCCAGCTGGATTCTCCAAGAACAATGAGACTTGACTGGCCATCTTGAGAGATTTAAGGTCGAATTTGCATAGCAATACATGGGAGCTGAGTGTACATAGCCTGTTATCTGGTAACTGTATCAAACACGACACACTTCTCTGAACACTCTGCAGTTGCCACTTGTCATGTGTGAAGATGAGCCCAGGATTTGCATTCTCTGCCCTGTTCTATCATCATCACAGATTTTATTTTATTGTTTACTACCACTCTTAAGTGTCATGAGACCTACGGACAGTTGCATGTTTCTCCCTTCTTCTCATCCTCATTGTGTAGACAGAGACATGTTAAAGATGTGCCTTTGTTTGGATAGACTCATCACAAGGTGTAGCAAGAGTGACACTCTGAGCTTTCCCTTGAAGTAATTATTCTTCATTTGCAGACTTGCTGGTTTCTAGGATTGTCATTAACAATCAGCTGAATGCTAAATTACAGCTCAGGAGTTATTAGTGATAGCACTGCACACTTTTTCCAAGTTTACTCTCCTCACATCTCATTTCTACTCCAGCTGAGCGCACACTTCCATATGTCCTTGAAGAGTGCTTGAAAAACCTTGTCAATAGCCTGCAATCACACTAGGCTGGGTCCCTCATCCACGCTAGACATTTGCATGTAGTGGTAGCCGTGACACAGATTAAGCTTTTGGCATGCTGATGCCAAAATGGCCTTTCACCAGTGCTAGAGGGATGTTAAAACAGTTCAGCACTTGCAGAATCAGAAGTAAAGTCACTTCCTTCGTTTAAGAGCTGTGTCCACATGCACACATATATACACAAATATTAGTGCATTATCTATAAACGATCACTGTACTGTAGCTATATTTTACCTCATTTGCATTCTAGCGGTATGCCCTCTACTGCAAAGTTAATGAACTCCAGTTAACATTCATTTACTCTTAAAATCGCACTCGGTAACAGCCACCTAGCTACAACATACAAAAGCCTTGGCTCTATTGAATGGCTTCTTACAGTCCCATTACAGGATTGGGAGCTCTCAGCCTTTCAGAATGAAAATAAATATTCATTTTCAATAAGCAAACATGATGGTTTAGGAGGGCTACAGTTTCACTGCCGATATACCACCTCTGGTTATCTGAGCCATACTAGCTCTGGAATAAGCCTGCCTGCATGATATCTGCAAAGGACGGGGAAAAAGGTCAGAAGAAAAAAATGCAAGAAAGGTGGGAGGGGGGAAACAAAGAAAAAAATAATCTCAAAATCCCCTCCCTATCCCTGCCACCAACATTGCTACAAAAATATCAAAGATGAAGTCAGACTTGATGGACTGCTAGTAGGAAAATCTCCCAGGCACCCTTCGACCCGTCCCTCACCCACTGCTGCTGCTGCTCTCTCTTCCTCCAGTATTCCTGGCTGATAGGCTTAATTTGGCTAGTGAAAGGGTTAAGTTTAATTTATACTGATTTCTATTTAATATCATTCTCTCCCCGTAGGAGCCGGCAGCTGTGAGCTGATTGTACTCTCTCATTATGCAGCCTGTATCGCTAATGGCCTGTGACAAAGGCATGGCATCTTCCAGGCCTTACCCCCGAGAGCCAATTAAACACACATACTCCCTTCCTGTTTGCAGCGCATTACAATGAAATTAAACTGAATTTCAGAATTATTTTCTCCTAAAGACATCTCTTTACAATAATTAATGCATGCTATTCTTTTGCATTTGAAATATTCATCAGGAGTGTTGACTAAAATTTTTCTAAAGCTGATTGCCCTGCACTTTGCAGCGCCTGCTGACACCGTGTCATGAAACCCCGCTGCTGGCATGATACCAAGATCAGTGGTGACACTTGCGGTGTCGCAGCTCCATCATTAATTTTAAAAAGTAAAGCTTTTCTTACGGAACACAAAATAAACAAACGGGTCACAAACAGGGCACCAGAAATGCAGCCCAGAGATGGCACAAGTGACAAGCAGCAAGGGAGGGAATCAAAAAGCCAGTCCTGGTTATGTTTAGAGCCCTGTGCGGATATAAAATTTGTATCTGCATCCGATCCACAAAAACGCTTCATGGATATAAAACTGGTATCTGCGGATTTGCAATTCTCTAGTTGTGTTAGGGTTTAGGTAGATGGAAATTTAAACCCAAAGCAAAAACCTCTAGCTTGTTTTCCACCCACAGGATTAATGGTCAGTTGGGCTGGATACAGAGAGGTCAAATATGCTGTGTGCCTTTAATCTATAAATCAAACAGCACATTGCTACTAATAGAGATAATGGGAACAGAGCAATACAGAGATACTACCTGGCTGGTTTAATATGTCAAACACAACTTCACAAGGTGTCCTGTGGCGTCATTGCACTCTGACACTCACTCTGGAACCAGGCTATTTTCAGACTGTACCTACAATTCAGAGTGTAACTGTGCGGCATGAGTGCTCTGAGTAGGAGTGCTGAGCTTTGCCTGTGCACATTCTGAACATTTGCTGTGCTGAGTTTGTTCTACGAAAATCACTTTTCTGCTCAGGAATTGTCAGCAGCTTCTCATTTTCTTGAATTTGTTACTGCACATTGTTCGCCAACAGTTGTGGCAAATAATGCCTGACTGGGAGAGTGGGCATGAGTGTTTTCATAGAATCAGAGAATATCAGGGTTGGAAGGGACCTCAGGAGGTCATCTAGTCCAACCCCCTGCTCAGAGCAGGACCATCCTCAACTAAATCATCCCAGCCAGGGCTTTGTCAAGCCTGACTTTAAAAACTTCTAAGGAAGAAGATTCTATTACCTCCCTAGGTAACCCATTCCAGTGCTCCACCACCCTCCTAGTGAAAAAGTTTTTCGTAATATCCAACCTAAACCTCCCCCACTGCAACTTGAGACCATTGCTCCTTGTTCTGTCATCAGGTACCACTGAGAACAGTTGAGATCCATCCTCTTTGGAACCCCCTTTCAGGTAATTGAAGCAGCTGTCAAATTCCCCCTCATTCTTCTCTTCTGCAGACTAAACAATCCCAGTTCCCTCAGCCTCTCCTCATAAGTCATGTGCTCCAGACCCCTAATAATTTTTGTTGCCCTCCGCTGGAATCTTTACAATTTTTCTACATCCTTCTTGTAGTGTGGGGCCCAAAACTGGACACAGTACTCCAGATGAGGCCTCACCAATGCTGAATAGAGGGGAATGATCATGTCCCTCAATCTGCTGGCAATGCCCCTACTTATACAGCCCAAAATGCTGTTAGCCTTCTTGGCAACAAGGGCAAACTGCTGACTCATATCCAGCTTCTTGTTCACTGTAACCCCTAGGTCCTTTTCTGCAGAACTGCTGCCTAGCCATTCGGTCCCCAGTCTGTAGCAGTGCATGGGATTCTTCCGTCCTAAGTGCAGGACTCTGCACTTGTCCTTGTTGAACCTCATATTCAACCTTGTGTTTGAAATTCTACTTGTGTTGGTTGGGTTGAACCTAGAGATTACATGGTTTTGTTCATCAGATTGCTGCTATTGGAGACTGTTTTAGAGCAGGGGTTTCTATGTTCTCCAATGCCTGCTCAGACATAGTGTATACTGTCATGCCAGGAATGGGACCTGCATGCAAACTGTACTGGTGCCATCAGAGACACGGTAACTTCAGATGGTATCCAGAACAAAATGAATAGTAGAGCTGGACGCGAAACAGTTTTCCTGTTCAATGAACATTTTTGAGATTTCAACATTTTTTCCTGTCCCAAATCAGGAAAAAAAAAAGTCAAGATCTCAACAATTTTCATGAGCTGAAAATCCAAAACAAAAAACAAAAAATCATTTTGGGTCAATTAAAATGTTTTGTTTAGATTTTGACCAGTTTAAGGACAAATTATTTTTCTATAATTAGCTTAAATTTCCAAATAAAAATTTGTTGAGAACTGGAAAATTGGAATTTGTTTTGAAAACGTCCAACTAAAATGTTTCCACAATTTCAATTTTTTTTTGAGTCAAGAAATTTGTTGACGTTGACCCTTTCCCATGAAGTTTTGATGACTCAGCACTTAAAAAGTTTCACTGCAAAATTCCTGAACCATGTCCTGCAGTCCTTATTGCAGCATTTTCTGCATCTTCTTTGTTCTTCATTCTATAATCCATTGTTTTAAATACTCAGCCAGGTTTGCCATTGCTGATTATGTAAACCAAGCAAGTTCTAATTATGAAGGGCCCAACCTCACTGAAGTCCATGGAAGTTCTGCTGCCATTTTCAATGGTAGTAGGATCTCAGTCCCCTATGAACAGTGCAAAGTAAGTACTGTTTTTCAGGTGTGCAGGTACTACAGTGGGGGGTCCTGTTTCAGTTCGATCCATGTATACATATTTATCAGCTTCTCAGGCGTGCAAGCAAACAGACTCAAACTCTCACTGTTGCTTAGGGATGAGGTGTGTTGACTGGTACAGGAACAGAGAAACTGAAGAGCCTATCTGGACCAGCTTCTATTTTTCAAGACTATCACGACCAGGGAGAACCCACCAACACACAGACAACCAAGGACTCAGCCACACATCCCAAAATGGAGTGATATACTGACTCCCCACCTACATTCTTCCTACAGCTGGGCACTGTGGCTGTGCCTTGCTTCCAGCCAGATGAGAGAGGGAGGAAAGATCTTCAGGGTGCCCCCTACTGACACCGATGTTGGCACTGCTCCATGAACCAGCCAGCAGGAAGACCCCTGTGGAACAAACCGACTTCCCCTCCCTTCATGCTGTTCATGCACACCCCAGTGGGACCAGCACAGTACCTGTTTTGAACCAGCCATCGGGTGTGAAAGCTTCTTTTGTTTCTTCAGGTCTATTCCAGTATTCTCGAAATACTGTAGGCCCCTTAATGAAAAGCTCACCTTCTTTGCCATCTAAGCCGGGGGTCACCTAGAGCAAATGAAGAACGAAGCAGTGACAAATATTCATACGTCAATAGTGATAGCCACCTCAGATTTCTAACCCTAAGCTACAACTTCCTACGCAACAAGGCTCAGAGAGGCAGGGAGTGCCTTTGGCACTCCCTTTGATTGTGAGCCATGATGTCCTCGGTCCATCTGCTGTATCTCTTGCTTTAACTGAGAAGCAGAGAGAGGACAAAAGTTCTAAGCTTACGTAAGCACCTCCTAGCTCAGGCCTTGGCTACACTCGTGCTTTACAGCGCTGCAACTTTCTCGCTCAGGGGTGTGAAAAAAACACCCCCCGAGCACTGCAAGATACAGTGCTGTAAAGCGCCAGTGTAAACAGTGCCGCAAGCTAAACCCCACCAGGATGTGGAGTACGTGCAGCGCTGGGAGAGCTCTCTCCCAGCGCTGGCGCTGCGACCATACTCGCACTTCAAAGTGCTGTCGCGGCAACGCTTTGAAGTTTCAAGTGTAGCCATACCCGCAGACAGGATTGATGCTTATACATAGTTTACACATGAATTGCCATACTGAAAACCCTCATCTAGCTAGTTTGGTACCCGAACCCTGACAGCAGCCAATGGGAGCTTCTTCCAAAATCAGGGAGGCACCTGCTTAATGCATCTGGCCAATTGCGAAACACCATCTCAGCAGGGAAATGACTTCCTGATGGAGATGACCTTACTTTCTGATGCAGACAGGCTGATGACCTTTGCATTTTTTACCATACCTAGATTCATAGGTTCAAGAGCCATACGGGACCATGACCACCTAGTTTAAAGTGATTATTATTCTGTTAAGGTCTTTTTTTTTTTTTTTTTACTCTTGTTAAATTATTTGCCTCAATAATATGCTGCAGCAGCCAGTTTAATTATGCTATAAACTGAATTTAAAAATGTGATTCCTCTTAGGTGTTTTACTTTTGCTACTCAGAAATCTCAAGTCCCTGCTTTTAACCCAGCAGTACAGCTGAACTGATTGCATCACACAGATGTCAAATGTCTGAGAAGGGATAAGAATTTACGAGTCTAACTCCTCAGCACTAGCCCCACGTTCCCCTCCTCCAACCCGAACAAACAACGTCTGAGATGGATTAACTGTCTGCTCCATACTGTGATGATTTCTAGGTTCAGAGACGTGACTGGAAGATGGATACCCGGTTCGGCTCTGACATCCAGAGCTACATGGAAACAAATACAGGAGGGATGAACACTTACTTCAGGAGGTGGCAAAAGTTCTCAGACTTTGTAAATCAAAATGCCAAATCTGAAAGTAACCCTCTCTTCTGGAAGAGAGGTTGATATACATCTATTACAGATTTGTTCTCCTGAACCATCCCCCAAGGGGGAAGTGCTTACCACACTTTCAGCAGTAGGATTCTTTCCCTGTTGGGGACTGTCCGTATCTCTCTGGGTCAGCTGAGCTTGGCCCTCAATTCTCCAGCAGAGAGCAAGCTCCTTTGGCTTGAAAAGCATTTTTCCTGTGGTACCGCTCACCCACCATCACGGGCCATCTCCTACACCATGACATCAGTCGTGTCTTCTAACTTCTTGTGACCTGTGTTCATAGATTTCCTTTTATCTAATGGTGTATCTGAAATGCCCGGCCTGGCATTCCTTGCTGGGGGAGCCAGTAGCAGAAGCAGTGCAGCAGTGTGAATGGTTTCTCTGTGACATCATCTGAGGAGCCCATTGAATGTGAGCATGACAGTGTCTCCCCATCAGTGTATGCGGAGAAGGCTGTTTATTGAGTATGAATGTGGGAGTGGGGGAGAAGAAGGTTCCTTGGCAATAAGAAAAGGCTCTTGCTGCTCATGTCACAGTTCCTGCAAGGGTAGTGTCATGCATTGCTCTTGAGCCACCCTTTCCGATGTCCCCAAGATCACCATGAGTGTGCACTGCAGAGACTCACACCCAACCTTTCTGAGTTGGCAAGGCAGTTCCTGTCTAGTGCAGAGCCTTTGATGGAATGAAATAAAGACGACGAGAGAAGAGTTGGCCATTAGAGAGCTGTTGCCGACCAGTCTGTGTGTCTGGCAGTGACAGCAGCCAGATTAGCCGGGATAATTTTGTGGGTTGGTGGATGGCTCAGCCTTTGAAATGACAGCTGCAGAAGACACCAGATGCCAGCTGTGCCACTTGGCATTTCCAGCAACCTGTCGCCTGGCACGGGAAAAAGCGAACTCCTGCCCTCCTGGGGAAGGCAGCAGAAGCTTCTCTTTCGACCTGTCACAGGATGCTTGACCGCGTCCTCCAAAAGACAGCAATCCTGGGATAATTAAGGTAACACCAAATCCAGAGAAATATACTCTGAGAGCACCCTGCAGAATACACAGTTTAATAATAAAAATAATAATTGGAGATATCCTATCTCCTAGAACTGGAAGGAACCTTGAAAGGTCATCGAGTCCAGCCCCCTGCCTTCTCTAGCAGGACCAAGTACTGATTTTTGCCCCAGATCCCTAAGCAGCCCCCTCAAGGATTGAACTCACAACCCTGGGTTTAGCAGGGCAGTGCTCAAACCACTGAGCTATCCCTCCCCGCTAAAAGCTGCTGACAGACCTGTGTGCTGAGAGAAAATAAAGCAAGACCAAAACCTAAGCTTTTCTGGTAAACGGCCAGGGGGTCTTCAGTTTCTAGGTCACTTACTCAACCTTAGCCTGGGTTACCAGAGACAAAAAGGGATTACCATCCGACAGCTGCTTGGTGAATGAGCTGATGGGTGTCATTTTAGTGTACACAGCACGAGCACCTCTATCACCACCATGCGTCTGACGGAGCGGCTATTCACCCACAAAAGCTCATGCTCCAATATGTCTGTTAGCCTATAAGGTTCTGCAGGACTCTTTGCTGCTTTTTACAGATCCAGACTAAGGCCACGTCTACACTATGGGATAATATCGAATTAGTTAAAATCGGTTTTATAAAACTGATATTATAAATTCGATTTCATGAGGCCACACTAGGCACAGTAATTCGGCGTTGTGCGTCCATGGTCCGAGGCTAACGTCGATTTCTGAAGCGTTGCATTGTGGGTAGCTCTTCCGTAGCTATCCCATAGTTCCCGCAGTCTCCCCCGCCCCTTGGAATTCTGGGTTGAATCATTATTGTCGCGGGTGGTTCTGGGTAAATGTCGTCAGTCATTCCTTCCTCCGGGAAAACATCAGCTGACAATCCTTTCGCGCCGTTTTTCCCTGGATTGCCCTGGCAGACGCCATAGCACGGCAACCATGGAGCCCGTTCAGCTTTTTTTTTTTCCGGCACCGTATGTGTACTGGATGCTGCGGACAGAGAGGCGATACTCCAGCGCTACACAGCAGCATTCACTTGCTTTTGCATGATAGCAGAGATGGTTACCGGTCGTTCTGTACCGTCTACTGCCGGAGAAAACTGGCAATGAGATGACGGTTATCTCTCCCCCTCTGTACTGTCCGCTGCTATCATGAGTGCCCCTGGCTGAAATCGGCCGGGGGCGCAACGCAAAAGCAAAATTGGGATTGACTCACTTGGGACTGAGTCAATCCCTCCCTTATGGTTTCTAAAAATAGAGTCAGTCCTGCCTAGAATAAGGGGCAAGTGTATTAGAGGACCAGTGTATCAGAGCACAGCTGCTCCGTGTCAGTATTCACAGGGGGTGCCCCTGCAACAACCCCACCCGTTGCTTCCCTCCTCCCCCAACCTTCCTGGGCTACCGTGGCAGTGTCCCCCCCCATTTGTGTCATGAAGTTATAAAGAATGCAGGAATAAGAAACAGAGACTTGTTAGTGAGATAAAATGAGGGGGAGGCAGCCTCCCGGGGCTATGACAGTCCAGGCAGTACAGAATCTTTTCTTTACACAGGAAAGGGAGGGGGCTGATGAAGCTCAGCCCCCAGTTGCTATGATGAAGACAGTTACCAGCCGTTCTGTACCATCTACTGGGAGTAACTGGGAGTCACTCCCATTTTTACCCAGGCGCCCCCGGCCAGCCTCACCTGAGGCCAGCCAGGAGCACTCACGGGCTGATGGCGACGACGGATATCAGTCATATTGTACCGTCTACCACCGGGGAGGGGGAGAGGAGCGGATACTGCTCTTCACTGCTGCAGCATCGCGTCTACCAGCAGCATTCAGTACACATAGGGTGACACTGAAAGAAGTCAAGAAATGATTTCTTTCCCTTTTCTTTCACGTGGTGGTGGTGGGGGAAACTGAGGAGCTATTCCCTGAACCACGCCAGACACTGTGTTTGAACCTACAGACATTGGGAGCTCAGCCAAGAATGCAAATACTTTTCAGAGACTGCTGTGGACTGTGGGATAGCTGGAGTCCTCAGTACCCCCTCCATCCATGAGCGTCCATTTGAGTCTCTGGCTTCCCGTTACGCTTGTCACGCAGCGCTGTGTATCCTGGAGATTTTTTTTCAAACGCTTTGGCATTTCGTGTTCTGTAACGGAGCTCTGATACAACAGATTTGTCTCCCCATACAGCGATCAGATCTAGTATCTCCCGTACGGTCCATGCTGGAGCTCTTTTTGGATTTGAGACTGCATCGCCACCCGTGCTGATCAGAGCTCCACGCTGGGCAAACAGGAAATGTAATTCAAAAGTTCGCGGGGCTTTTCCTGTTTACCTGCCCGCTGCATCCGAGTTCAGATTGCTGTCCAGAGCGGTCAGTGGTGCACTGTGGGATACCGCCCGGAGGCCAATAACGTCGATTTCCGTCCACACTAACCGTAATCCGATATGTTAATATCGAATTTAGCGCTACTCCTCTCGTCGGGGTGGAGTACAGAAATCGATTTAAAGAGCCCTTTATATTGATATAAAGGGCGTTGTAGTGTGGACGGGTACAGCGTTAAATTGATTTAACGCTCTTTAAATCAATTTAAACGCGTAGTGTAGACCAGGCCTAAATCGGCTACCCCTCTGATACTCTATCACCACTGGCAGTGCTCTGTATCCAATTTCTTTAGAGAGGTCAAGAATGGAAACTGTACCCTGCCACACTCCATTGGGGTCCCGCCAGGTTAAGTATGAAGCACATTATTGGATGCGGGAAGGTAGCATGGGGGAAGCTGGCACTGCTGCCTGCTGTGTGGATAATTAGAAGACTTCACTTGGCAGAGCTGTCAGTGCAACCTTTCATTTTTTTGAAAAAGGGACACGAGAAAATGAAAACCGATATATTATAGAGAGTGGCAGGTGTCCTTTCAGCATCTCTAGAATGCAAGGCTACACAGACACCTCAGCATTCTGCAAACCTGCATAAGCAAGTTCTATACTGAAGCGACGAATGTAACATGACGATCTCATGAATCTGAAGAATCATAGGAAGTTCGCCAGACAAGACTGCACTAGTCTGAGCCAGAATGGTAACTCATCTGTCGCTGAAATGTACATGGCTTTATAACTGTGAGGATGCAGATGCATAAGAGACAAAAAATCCAGTGACAGAGGTTGTTGCGGGCTCTGCTCCTATACAATCTACTCCTGAGGACCCTCATCATGAATATCCATAAAGGAAATTTTTCAAATCACTTAGGTACTGTAGCTCTTGCAACACAGACAAGATACTGAAGTCAGTTCTCACCGGTGGGGCTGCTCTGATACACCCAGTGCCCTGCCTTATGGTGATTCCATGGCTGTGGCTCCAACAGTGTTGGGGCTTTCTGGGTATTGGGCCCAAAGAAGTGAAATAAAGTCTGAAACATGTAGCGAGTCAGGCTTAGCATCTCCACAAAACTGTCAAATGGTAACAAAGGTTCTCTGCTGCAAAACGCCAGAAAGACCTTTTCTTAACCATGTTTGGTAACTCATTTCCCTAGGAAATCCCAGCTTAGATGCCATGGGTTGTTTTACAAGGAGGTCTCTCTTCACTCCATTTTCCTGCAGGTCTAGCTGTGGCATCAGACAACAAAGCAAGTTGTTCAAAGTGATTCAGTGACTCAGCCCAGAGTAGAGTCCCAGGCTCTAACCATTGGATCACACAGCTTCTTACAAATGATGCCAAAGAAGCGTCACTTGGGCTTTAAAAATAAACATTTCTCAACACACATGCTCCAATAAAACCAGTCTGAATTTCAACTGGATCTAAGCACTTGAAGCTACATCTCAGCTAAAAATCTAAAAGACAGAATATATATTATCCCCACATACATGCATTTAATTAATGGTCTGAGCCCCTGAAGTCAAGTCCTTCAGCTGAAAGGTTACCCCTCAGTTCCAGAAAGGTGGATACAGGAAACACTGAGAATGACTTTCAAATTCACTAGTAGCTGCATTTGGTTCTTCTGCTGCTCCTACTTGATTTGATGTTTTCTTTTCTTAGATGTTGAAACAAAGACTGATGTAAATCAGGCAACATCAACCTCTTTAGGCACAACCCGTCCAGCACTCTACAAAGAATAAGCTGTGCTGTATTGCAGTGCAGGAATGTGCCTGGGCATTTTTACCTGTCCTTATAAAAGGTCTTTGCAGAACACCTGCCATGTCCCAAAAGGAAGAGAGGGCGTATATCTTTAGCTGCATGGGTGAACAATCCAGCGTAGTATTTACCTGTACACTGCTCCTCCTTGCATGAATCAAACCTTGAACAGGCTCCAAATTTCTTGTCATATCAACTCAAATTTTGGCAGAGGCTCAACCTACATCTTATCTGGAGCAGAGCTCCTTGGCAGCAGGCACCTCCCTGTTGTGTAATGTAATGATGTTATGGCTGGCTTGCAAACAGTAAAACAGAAAGGCCGTGACGTTCTCTTAATAGGATTTTGCTTGCTGAACTCAGAATGTCACTGGCACTGCTCCCCAGTGTCCAAAGAGGATGCAAACCACTTGAGTGCCAGCAGCTCATGTTGCTGGAAAACAGCATAAATTAAAATTCAGGGTTCAAGGCACTTATCAGTTACAACTGCTCACCTTCGCCACAGGCCCAAATCATAGGTATACCCCAAGTCGAACACACTGCTACATGTTTCAAATTCTGGGCTTTCACCGCAGCATCATACAGCTAGCTCCTCACTCTGTTAAATCTCAAAGGTATCCTTTGTTGATACACTGGAACTAAGTTACACGCAGCTGCTGAAAGCATCCGATTGCTAGTTGCATAGATATCCTATTCTCCAAGTGCCATATTTTAATGCACGTTTCAACTGCTTTGTATTCTAGCAACTTTAACATTCAGACAGCGTGCCCTCGAAGGCTGGCATTTGATAGCTTTCCACTGTAAACCGGATTCAGCAAATTGAACTGGACCTGCCGACGCACTAGATAAGATTACATTTTCCACACATAAAAATAAAAGGTTGTAATAAATCTGCTGAAGGAATAAATCTGGGTGATTATAAAATGCGTATTTTCAATGCTTCCATTTTACCTCTTCATTAGCCGGAAGCAACAGTGGTTTGTAAATAGGTGGGAGTTCCCACTTGATGCACGCTGCCCCTCTCTGTAGGGAACCACCGGAGAGGAGTTTACAATGGACGTTAATGGAGTTAGACCTTTCATCAGGGGTAGCCTTGCACTATGGAGCAAAGGGGCATTGCACAGTACCAAAGACAAGCTTTTCACACAAAGCGCGAAAGTTGAACGTGTGTTTCAGTGGAGTCCTGCTAACGCCCGCCAGCCACCCCTCACCAAGGGTCTACAGGCACCCTTTTCCCAAACAAGCACTGGATGCATACGGCCCACAGTCCATAGGCTGCAGGCGGGGCAGTCTTGTTTGATAGGCCTCGTAAAATCTTCTGACAGGGAAAGGCCAGCTCCAAGAGATCTTGTGAAGCCCGTGAAAGCAGCAATCCCCTCCGGAAGCCTTTATGATGTCCATAGACGGTAGAGGTTGGGCTTTGGAAGGGAGTTAGGGTGGGGAGGGGGCAGGAGGAGGGGTGAGCAGTGGAGGGGGATGGGAGGAGTGAGAAGAAAGCTTTTTTCTACTTCCAAAGCTTGAAGCACATTTTAGGCATTTCACATGCATAAAGAATCTGCCTTCCTTGTCCTTTCTGGTGCCCCCAGTCTCCTGTCCTTTCTCCCCTGCCTCTTTTCCACACCACCTGCTTCTTCTCTATGTGCCCAGTGCCCTCACACCCTACAGTGAACCCCCTCCTCCTGCCTCTGCTGCAGCCCTCAAACCAAAACCACTGAGCACAACTCTAGGGGAACCCCCATCTCCTCCTCCCACTTCGTCACCCTGGTTTCCTACCCTCCTCTCCATGCCCCTCCATACACACCATCCCTCGCTCCAGACTCTACCTCTCAGCACCAACTCCCTAGTTTCCTCATCCATCACCCTGCACCTCCGGCTCAGCACTTCCCGGATTCAGTCACATATCAGTTTCTGTGTATGTTTGTGACACAAGCTCTGTGTAAGTGTGGTCTGGGCTGTAGCTGCAGGTCCCTCGAAAATTCCTTGTAGCAATACAGTCCTTTGTAAGTGAGATGGTCTACATCATACTTCCTCCTTGCTTCCGGGCCTAGCTCACTGATCTCAAAATATTCAGGCCTCAAACACAATATAAACAACATATTTCACTCATGGACATGGAATTTATTGACAGCAGGATGGGACCAGTGTTCAAGATGATGCTTCTCATTAATAACAGAGCACAGTGGGAACATCTTACACTGATGAGAGACTTCCCCACCCACAGAAAAAAATCACTGTAAGCAGCATTACCAGCTCTACAGTGCACTGCACTGAATCAGTTCTGGGCTTTCCTTTTCTTTCACTGGAAATTGAGTCTTTCACTAGATAAGAAGTAATTATAGACAAGTTCCTCTATAATTACAGTACGATGAGTGTCATGCAACACAGAGTACTACCAAATAGTGACCTTGAAGAGAAACCTGCGTTACAGGAGAATCTGCCTATGCTAATTAGGACCTGCTGAGATTCAAACTCAGGCATTGTGCACAGAAGGCAACATCATCTCAGCACACAGTAACTGAAGACAGTGATAATGCCGATGTTTTCTAGTGGGACACATGTCATAAATGCACCAGCTGTGCCCTCCATGATCACTGACACAACATGAAAAAAAGCAGCAAGATAATTTAAATTTGAAAGAAATGATTCTTAACAACATAGTCCCACTTCCACAATCAGTATTGTACTGTGCTGGCTAACCAGGCTTGGGGTGTTTCCTCACATTACATTTGTAAGTAAGTTATTTTGAACCAAGAAATCATTAAGCAATCCTGCCTTTTTTTAAGTGTCTAATAGGGAGACAAAAATTAGGACATGTGCTATAGTTATTTTACTAACACTCTCACAACTTCTTATTTTTTTAAAACACTAGACCATGGGGGAAAAAACTATTTGTAACAGAGCAAAAACTGTAGCTCAGACCCTTTGTACCTACTGTACATGGTATGGCTGTACAATACTGGTCACAGAGCTGTCTTTATGCACTGTATCACACAGAAAACTAATTAACCATATGCCACTGCAGAAAAGAGCTGCATTTGGCCCATAATACCACCCAGAGGAGCTATAAGAAGTCTTTAGTACTGGGATCTCACTAGCCAACGGCTTCTTCTATTTCAGTGGCCGCTTCTGCACGCTCAGCTCAATTTCTACACCTGCAGAGCAATGTTTGCCCACAAGGCCTAGTTTTAGAGCTCATTTTATTTCAATGACTTTCTCCCTGTCACCAACCTCCTCTTGCCACATCCACCACCAAGCTTTTGAGCTGGGCCGGAGAGCAGGCAGAGCCTATGCAAAGCCTCGTTTACTATATTGCTCCACACCTCTATCTTTCCGAAGAGCTTCCATGCATTCTGCCCCTGCAGACATTCTCCAACTCCTCAAAAGGGCATTAACTAACCTTAAGATTCCCAAAGTCAAGAGTGACTGCAGACCAGCATGCTACTAATACATGAAACCCTTACTGTAATGCCTAGCCACCACCTAATAACCCCTCCCCAGCCTAGCTATTCAGACAGCCCAACGTAAGTCCAGACCAAGGAGGTACTAGCCTCCCATTTCCCTTCGCACAGATAGCCAGCTTGACGGGTCTTCATTCCCAGCATCTACTGGAGGGCCAAAGGAGTGGAAAGCCAACCTCCCCCTGTGAAAGGGGCAGGCTGGATCAGTGAACTCTGCCTGAAAGTGCCATCTGTAGAAAGGGAGGATGGAGTGCATGGCTCCTTCCATCACCAGCCTCTTGCCGAGGGTGCCAACTGTGGCTGTGGTTTTGGGATGCAGGGTCCTGTCCTCTACAAAGTGGTCTGAGACCATTAACTTATTTGCAGAAACCAGCTATCAAACAGCACCTTTTAATCACTATCTACCTGGGCCAGATTTCAGCTGATGTCCTAGTGGTAAAAGGTTCGCTAGCATATTACCAGTCTCCTAGGCAATCAGGTTTCACACAGATACATTCATAATTAAACATTCCCCATTAAGTTCCATGTTTTTATGCAATCATTATCTTTTCTGTGAGCACTGAGTCCTGCAGCATCCTGCAGAAGGCAAGCGAGGCAATTTTCTTCTTGCTGGAGGAAGGCAGATTTCTGCTCCATAAGGAGAGAACATAGAGCAAAAAACCCCCAAACCCAGACTAATCTACAAGGCCACATTTCACATCTGTTTTTGCCATGTTAACTCTTCATAAAAGGACTGTGAATAACATAAGCAATTTACTTTTCATTTTGGAAGGTTATAAACTTAAAAGCAAAGGGGCAAAAGCAAGACTGACTCGCAGCGTTTTCACTTAAAAACAAACCCTGCGCTTATAGCAACTGCTATGAAGTTTGAAACACAAAATGTTTTCCAGTGATGCTGATCTTTAAAAGTTACTGCACTGATTCATGCCAGATGATCTTGCAAGAACCACAGTAAACTACCAAGACGGAGGAAGGTCAATCATCTTTGCAATTATGTTATGGACAAAACTTTCTTGATCTACATTAACATCATAAATGAGAAGAGTAATATTATTCCAGAAATGCCAACAGCTCCATGCTCCATAGTGCTGTCTTTCTTGTTCACAGTCTTCAGAAAATAATAAATGAGGCGAGATGTCAGCACATCTTCCCACTTCCCGTGCGCTGTTCATTAGAGAGAGATTTCGGAGGTGCACTTGCAATGCCTGTTTTGATTCTGCGCTGGGGGCAGGCAACCAGTCTCTCTGAGAACCAGGCAGAGAATCAATTAACATCCTGCCACTGTTTGCTGCTTTTCAGAAGCCTTACTGGGAAGTTGAGGTGGACAGACAGGATATGTTTCAGGTGGTGGCCCCGCAGGTCAACGTGTAAACCGACCTTTGCAATCTGAGCTATGTCACAAGTGCGAGTTTGACAGGTCTTATCCCAGCCCATCTTCAAGAAAACACAACTCAGGTCATGTTCCACCCACTTCCCAACCCCATTCTGCCAGTGACCCCTGCCTCAGTGCCTGCTCAGCTCCCTTCCCCATTCTTGAGGACTTTTTTCCTTGTCTACCTACCAGAATGCCCTTGTGATCCCAATTCACCAAGTCACCACCTGGTTCTCGCTCAAATCCATCCCAAGGACTCACCTTCTCCTACCTTGCTCACAGTAAGTTAAATGCAGGCACTTCAAATTACTTCCTCGTGCACTGTCTGCCTACCCACAACATGCCTGGCTCAAGCCAGAGGTAGCAGCCCCTCCCTTTCACTCGCACTAAATTCACTCACAACATGGACAAGAGAAACGTTAAACAGGCAAATCCGCAATCTGATTTTTCTGAATGGGTCTCAGATCACAAGGGATGAGAATTGTTTGAGAGCTGCATGAAACCCTCAGTGGCCTGGAGTGTTACCCCCTAACTCCAGCAAGGATCAATCTGTGACCCAAGAACCTCTTACTGTCAACTGGAAAGGGGTGCAGAGGGGTTACAGGGCTCTCTTGGGTCTGGCATGTACATGCCGTTGCACCATAGGGCACCACGAGGTCTCAAATAAAAGCCGGTGTCACGCTGGCCATCAATATCATTGCAAAATGCCAAGTACAGAAGTTGTGCAAGAAATTCTGTATCTACACTGAAAATCCTGTTCTTAAAGTCTGTGTCTAGAGACCAGTCACCAGCAACGATGAAAACAAGTTCTCTCTCAGACATGAAATGTTTATGGTCTAGTACAAGGGGACTCCTGCAGGAATCATTGGAGAGCTGCATTAACAGCTCCGTGGCCTATAGCGTAACCCCCATAACACCAGCAAAGACCAATGCGCTCTGGGATTTCCTCATGCTGCACAATGTGGATTGTGCTAGCAGGGGAATTTCAGGGATACAGCGAATAATCGGAGCCAAGGCCCATGTTCTACAGGTCAAGCTTCCTTAACACAATAAAGGACAACGACAGTAAGTGGAGTTTCTTACACATTTCCTCCCTCTGTCCTGACTTCCAGCTCCTGTCCCATAGCCACATTTCATTCCCTTGCTCCACCAACCAGTGAGCCAGGGACTAGCTCCCTCTCAAATTGATTCCCAGGCTGACTGTTGTACCCCAATAGCAGAGGGGACGTCTGGCCTAACGCAAAAGCCACATGCAACGTATCACAAACGACGCCTAGCAAACAATATTCTTTAAAAATGCCTAAAGATTTCCCAACATTGATGAGTTTGCAGCTCCCACTGGCTTTCATAATCAGAAATACCATGCAAGTGTCAAGCTGGGAAGGTATTTCAGTTACGAACATTACCTCAAAGAGCACTATCCACACAGGTGCTTGCAAGCTTCCAAAACTACTGCATCTTAATAGAGTTGCTACTGAGAGCTTTGCAACTCTATCCAATTGCAGCTGAGCAGATGAATGCAGGATCTCCTCTCAAGGAGATCATGTATAGTCTCCTTTTCATTTTAAACGAGCCCTGCAAGCTTCCATCATCACATGACCATCCAGAAAGAGGCTTCTCTTCTTTACACCCACTCACGAAATCACTTCCTCAGAGGAAGAGGCTTCTGCTTTCAACCTGCAGCATGACGTGTCCATCTACACATGAAAAGACTGCTCCCCTATTCCACCCCCATGCTTCAAGGAACAGACTGGTGCCCTCTGCTGAAACATACAGAAAATGGCTGTCCCCTCCAAACTATAACATCCTCATATGGAAAAGTTTGGCCCCCGCTTCTATCCATAACACGGAACTCCCGAGAGAAGGAAAAATACACCTCCCTCATTCGCAGTAAGTGCAACGTTTAATAAAAGAAAAGCACTGCACATGTGTCGAAAATGTGTCCCAGGGCAGCTAGAAAGGAGAACAACCTGGCCGTCTTTCAAGATAGTAAAATACATGGCCTGACAATATCTGCTCCCCGATGGGGTGGTAACTCCTCTCTGTCTTAAAGTATAAACAGCCAATTTCATTTTTAACATGCATTTAGAAATACGGTTTACTGCTTTGTAAACTGAGGCCCCTTAAAGAAATCAGCAATCTCAGAGGGCGTCTTCCGTCTCGCATGCGCGCAGCCCAAGGCATCCTGGGTATGCTGGAGAGGACGAGTGGCCTTTTAGAGTCCAGTGTCTGGACAAATGGCATTGCGGGGCTCCAGGTGTGACTGCTGCTCAATGATTCCTGCTCAAAGCTGTACAGGTTAGAAGTGTAAAAATGCTGTTTTTAGTGGTCAGTGCAGCAAACTCTCCTCGAGACCCTTCCGTTACACACCTCAACATCAGGAATCTACATTCTGAATGCAGATTCCAATCAGGGGAGACCCCAGCTCCCTCTCCCAGAGCTGAGTTGGATCTGCAGGGCTAGCTGGAGAGAGAAGGAGCAAGAACTTACTGTTGTCAGAAAAGGCAGGAGATGCAACTGACCATACAAAGAGAGCAGAGCCAGACATTACGCTTCCAGGGGCCATGTAAACACCTGGAGAGACAGACAGAACCAATCATGCAAAGATACTTTTCTGATCATGCTCTCATCTGGGGCTCAAACCTGCAAGGTGGTGAGCACCATCACCTTGACTGGCATTAAGGGCGCTCAAGCCCTCAGTATCTTGCAGGACTGGGTCCTTGAAAGGCATCCCTGCAAGGAAGCGTGTACTCTTCACAGGTGAGCTCTTCATAGGAGGTGTCAGATACCTTGGTAACCAAGCGGCCCCTCCCCTGACTCTGTGAAGATTTTAGATCAATACGAACAAGACCCACACCTCTTGTACACGCTGACAAGGTGAAGGCAGAGGGGGCAGCCCCTGATGGTGGGATGAGTTATCTGGTGTCTGGTGACGACCCACAACCCTGCTGCTCCTCTTCTGTGCCTATACATAGGTGTAGGCCGCAGTCAGCATGCTCCTAACAGATGGCAGAGAACTGAAGGGGGGCCAGGGGAGGGGCCAGGAGACACTGGCGGTTACGTGGGGAGGAATGGCCAGCGCAGCGCCGTTTCCCATCCAGAACGACAGCTTGCATATGGATAAGCAATGAGCTAATTACAATCTTGAAAAAAGGGAAGCAAAGCCCCACTGCTGGAGCGTCCTCTGGCTGCCAGCTCCTCGCGACCCATACGTCCCGCATAGCTCTCTTTGCAGCCTCATCATAAGAAAATTACTTGCCATAAAAGCCCTGGTTAGAGTGTAGCATTATATACAGCTGTGAAGCCATTTATCTATTGATAGACCCCCATTGTCAGGGACTGGGGGTTGGCTCTCATGTAAGTGAGCAATTTGGAAGAAAAACAACCCTCCCCCCACCCCCAAATAAATAAATAAAAAGAGAGAGAGAGAGAGAGAGACAATACCCGTTACGCTTACAGGGTTTATAGGCTTGTGCCAGCTGGGAAACTACAGCCTATGAAATATGCATTGCACGGAACAAACCAAACCAAAATACTCACTGGGGGAAAAAGTAACCCTTTCCTATCCACGCCACAGGGGTAGCCAAAGCCCTCAGGTGAGCAAAGGTCACAGGTGCAGGACCAAAGAAAAGTAGGAAGGAAGCACCCAAGTCTAAAGAGGAAGCGTTGGTGGGAGGTTAGAAGGCCATGATAGTCGTCCTCTTCCTCTTAACCTTTCTGGTTACACTCAGCACTGCACTAGCACTGCACATACATCTAACCTAGGGCTGGCTCAACCCCACAGGCATAACGGGCAACTGCCTTGGGCAGACAATCCTTCAGTGACTGCTTCTTGTGCAAGTGCTATGGCCACGATGGTGGTGATGGCCTAGCTTATCTATAGCAGCAACAGGTTCAGAGCTGCTGCTGTCACAAAAGACCAGAAACCAATCCATTCTAATAATCAGAACTGGCAATTCTGCAACTCTCCTCCGAAGAGCTCAAAGAAACACGAACCCCTGCAGCTCCTAGTCCAGGGAGTGCTTTACCAACCACTGAAATGGAGCCACTTCTCAGATGGAATGTGGCAGCGGTTTAACAACATTTAGCAATGCTACACAACTGCTTAGGAGAGGAAGCGAAGAATACAATGTCAAATCAGAAGCTCAGAAGACATTCAGGGAGCCAGACTTAGCCATGACACCTGGGTTTATACACCCGTTCAGGGTGCTTAAATACTAAAAGGAGTCAGGACCTTCTTTGCTTGTTTCACACTGCACCCCCAGCACCTGTTTAGGATCGCCTCAGAGGGCAAGCTCCACCTACTGAACCAGCACTGCCTGAAGCACCTAGGTTCCTCTCAGAGAATGCCTGCAGGAAATCTCCTTTAACTTTGCATTCCCATCACACCCCAGCATGTCAGAGGGGCTTCGGTGACACATTCACTGGAGTTGCCAGGTTAATGAGCTAAGTCACATTTGCTGAGAATTTATTATGGAGAGAAATGAAAACTATCAAAGCAAAACCTGTCATTTTGGCCTTTGCCATATGAGGTACCACTTCACTCTTCAGCAACTTGTCCAGGAAAGAGACGTAATGCAGTGCCTTGGCTCTCCAGCAACACTCTGGGAGCTCTGTGTGAACAGCCCTGGGCCAACAGCGATGAAGAAACCAAGAGCTGTGGAGCTGATTCTGAGAGGGAAATCTAGGTGATGTGCATCGATAAACAGCCGGCATTGGCAGGAAGTGATACGAAGAGTCAATCAACAACAAACCCAACCCAGAACTGCTCTTCTCAGACTCTTCCTGCTCAGAGCAGAGAGGACTAGAGATAATCATTGGGGTTAAAAGAAATCCTACTGACGAAGCCGTATGTACGAATGGAATCCAACACTCTAATGAAGGGAAAAGGAAAAAAAAAAAAAAAGAAGGAACAAAGAGATGCAGCAAAGTTTCAGCTAAGTAGATTATTGATCTTCAGGGCATGCCAGAAACCAACTTTGCAAATTACATCAGTCCCCTCGCTGCAATATTACACGGTTACCAGGCTGCAAAGTGGAAATGTTCCCTCACCATCCAACACTACCACACACCCCATACCCTTCCCTCTGTACCATCTGTGGTGGATGAGATAGTATTTCATCTTTGAGAGATGTCTCTGAGTTCTGTTTGCATCCTTCCCTTCAGCAGGAAGCACAAAAGTGTCTGAAGGGAGACTATTTAACAGAAAACAACACAACCTCTCTTGCATTTAACAAGATGAGGCCAGCTACGCATGGCATTGGGAACAAATGGCTCAAAGGAACTCTGTCGTCTTGCTTCCTGAGGATGGGATGGCCAAACACAAGCAGGACAAGGCAATGACCTTGTAACACTTTGCACAGCTAAGAAAAGAATCTGTAGCAAACAATTCACTTGGCACATGCAGCCTCTTTTTGCTGCTTGCGGAAAACAGAGAGGATGGAATGGTTCTGATTATTCATACAGCACAGCTGAAGTGTGGCTGCCTTGCGGACAGCCCCGATAGTCTGCCTACCCCCAATCAGAGGGATCACCTTCTCATGGGGAACAGTGTCAGAGGATCATTGTGGGCCTAACCATCACAACTTCTTATTAGCACTCCCCACAGTTAGTCACTTCCTGCCCTGCTGACACCACCAAACTCATCCCTAACCCTCGGCATGCTCTCCAATGTCCTGTACAATGTACGTAAGGGACACGTCTTTCAGCACAGCCTGATGTCTCTACAATGGCCAGGAGTTACATTTCTATAGCAGCAGCATTATTAGTTGTATAGTACCACTGAAGAGCACTCTGCCTTTTGTATAGGAGAGGTCCTTGCCCTGAGTCAAAGCAGAGAATGTGCAAGTGTTTATTACACTGTTATGGCTGCTTTGAGTGTTTATTTCCTAGAGCGGGATGAGCCGGGGATTATATGACATTTGGTCATTTTTCACATTATCAACATCAAAACATCTAGCAGTGCCCAGAGCTAGGATGGGAGCTTACGGATGGATTTATCAATCAAAATCAAATACATAAATAAATGGAGAAGGATGGGAAGCAACCTCCTTTCTTACGTTGTGTGGGCTTCGTTCTTTAACCCCTACCTGACTCCCATGTTTATTGTTCTTTAACTCTTATCTATCTGCCTTTTTTCATTACTTTGCTCTTGCCTGACTTCCTTTTCTTTTTGGCGTAAGTCAGAGGTGGGCAAACTTTCTGGGCCAAGGGCGACATCTGGGTGGGGAAATTGTATGCAGGGCCGGGGTGGGGAGTTGGGGTTTGGGATGGGGTGCGGTGTGCAGGAAGGGGATTGGGGCAGAGGAGAGGTCTGGGGCGTACGAGGGGGCTCAGAGTAGGGGGTTGGGGTGCAGGAGGGGTGCGGAGTGTATAAGGGAGCTCAGGGCAGGGAGTTGGGGTGCAGGAGGAGTGAAAGGTGCAGGCAGGGGACTTAAGACAGGGAGTTGGGGGGATGGGGTGCAGGTGGGGTTCAGGCTCCAACCTGGTGTCGCTTACCTAAAGTGGCACCGGGGTGGCAGCGACGCGCACTGGGGCCAGGGCAGGCTTCCTGCCTGTCTTCCTGGGCCCTGGCCCCGCGCTGCTCCAGGAAGCGCTGCGGCCCCTGGAGGAGGGGGGCAGAGGGCTCCGCATGCTCTGCCCTTGCCACGCCTCCAGGTACCTCTCCCAAAGCTCCCATTGGCCACGGTTCCCCGTTCCTGGCCAATGGGAGCAGCGGGGAGCGGTGCCTGGAGGCATGGGCAATGCACAGAGCCCTCTGCCCCCCTGCCCGGGGGCTGCAGGGACGTCGTGGTGCCGGCTGCTTCTCAGAGCAGCGCAGGGCCCAGGGCACCACTGGGGACAACCCCGTGGTCCGGATCCAAAGCCCTGAGAGGCCGGATCCAGCCCATGAGCCGTAGTTTGCCAACCCCTGGCTTAAGTACCTGGATCTCAAATTCCTCAGCACATGTTAATTATGGCTCTTAATCCTCCAGTGAGGGAGAGAAGTAAATATTTTTATCCCCATTTCACAAAAGGGGGGGAACAGAGGCACAAAGAAGGGAAGTGATTTGCCGAGGTGGCAGAACCCGGGTTGGAACCCAGAAGTCTTGGCATCAGAGTCGGAATCCTGATCTCTGGAAGAGAGCCATGGTGGTCAGGAAGCCTCATCAGCTAACCAGATCCCGCGTTTCATCGCGTATAAACAACGCTCAGCATGTTTCCCTTTGATTGTTGGGGGGAAATGGGATTTTGGGTCTTTTCTACTTTAAGCATGTTTCACTGAAATACTCTCTGGTGATATAAATTATTAAACAAACGTGCACCCAGCACCCAGGCTCCAGCACATCAGCCCAGGAACACGCATTAGATGAGGCATTCAGTGTGACACTGCAGGCAAGAAGGAGTTAAATTCTGTTGTTAATTTAGGACATACACACACTTTCTCTCGGTCTCTGCCAAGGCCACTGCTGTTTCCAGCAGAACAGGTGCATAGTGAGAGCCTCTGAGCTCATCAGGTGACTAGCACCTGGCGGACAGCACAGCCATGGAGTATAAAGTCATGCTGCTCAGGCTGGCTGCTTCCACGAAATAAAGATGTTAAACTCCTGGCATCTCAGTGATTTTATCTACGGAGACATGCATTCAAAGCAGCACCCACATTTCCCAGCGTGGTCACTTCCTGACAACTACAGTAGTACGCTGCTGCACTCTGCCATTGGAAATAGTCTGTTAGCAATGGGACAGACTGGAGATACCTGCAACTAGCAACAAACAAAGCCATCTCTTCGTTCCGCCCCATTAGCACAGGGGCTGCTCAAAGGACAGGACAGTCTCCCTTCCAGTACTCAGAAACTTCCAGCCAGGCTATGGAAAAAACAGATGGAAAGGCTGGGCAAAGGGGCACTGTGAGAGATGGGGACAGCTGTTTGGACTCATACTAGAAGAATGGTCAGGACAATACCCAGAAGCAAACATCTCCGTCTCCCTGTACATTCGGAGTCAGACATCTTGCAAACTCAGCAGAACATTCAAAAGGCCCTAGGGAGACTTTGATGGAAAGTCAGCCTCTAGCCAAGCATCAGCTAGAAGCTTGGGGCCAATTTCAGAGCTGGGGTAAGCAAGTGCAGCTCCCAGTGACTGCACATGAGCATTCAGACTTCGATATGTGCTGCGACTGCTTACATCACGGCTGAGTTTGGTTGGCAGGATATACGGTACGTGGCACCAAATGAGGGACATGCCTAGTGATGGAGGACTGGGAGGAGGTGACAGGCAGGTGCAAGGGGGTAAATGATGGCCCCTGGTGTGTAAACCCAGCCAGCTCAGAACTATACAGAGTAGTGCAAATCCTCACTTCCCCGAAACCACAAGGGGACGTGAGCCAGGCGTGAATGACTGAAGTTTAGCTACATGAAGTCTGGACTCCCATTCTCCTCTGCTTCCTCTTCAAATAAAACCAGATCCAGTGCCCCACGAGGACTAGCAGATAGCCCGGGTGCACAGTCAGCCTAGCTTTGGTCCAGAATTTTGCAAAAATCAAACAAAAACCACATATATTTCGTTCCCCTGTATATTAAAAACAGTGACCACATCTCACCCCGGAGGCAACTGATTCCTGTAATGGGCAAAGGAGTCTCATATTCTAGATCTAATTCGTAAAGGGCACTGGGATTTTTCCGGGTGAATAGTGTTAAGGGCTCATCATTAAAATCGTACTGGACAACTGGTTTACATTTCATGTCCTCACGCAACGCAAGTGAAAAAGAACCGACGGAACTCTAAGACCAGGAGTCAGAAATAAGAAAGCAAACAGATTTCTGGGCTCTCGCTAGCAATGACGTGACAAAAATGGGACACAGCTTCTCACACGTTAAACTGCCCACAGGGTCATTTTAAGAGTTCTCTACCCTGCCCACCTCTCAGCAAAACAAGGTCATTTAATGTGCAGGCCAACAGTAATTACAGCTAGACGCATGGTAAGTCCCCTTCCTGCCCAGATCTTCATGCTGGTTTTGCTAACAGACAGGCTCCACAGCTCTGTCAAGGTGCCAGAATGCCCTGACAAGCTCTCACTTTTTTTTAACCTCTCTTAGTTAATCTAGGGATTTTTTACACAAATGAAAACGAGTCACATAGTGCTGGCTGCAGCGTAGCACACTGAGGTTAGATGCAGTCTGACCTCCCCACACACAGCTCTTCAAATGGATTTCAATCCAGTTATGCATCTCCCTCACTGCTGTTCCAGCTCTGGCCTCCTCACTGTACAGATGCACCTCAGTCCCAACCCACAGCAGCTCCACCAGCTCTTCCGGCCAGGAGCCAGCACAGAGAACCACCTCAATCGTGATTTACAGGAGACAGAGTTAAGAAGTTTTCTTTGAGCTTGTCACCAGTAGTTTCATGAGCAGTGTAAGCAAGTATTTCCTGTGCTCATCAGGAACTCCGCTAGAACCCCTGGCATCTCCATGGCAATAGTAGAAACTAACTTGATTTACTAGAGAGTCCTGTAACTCTATCATTCCTTTGTCTAGGACCAGCTTTCAAAGACTGGCCTCCCTGCTTTGCACCCACACATAAGTGGTTGTTGGTGTAATTCCTCTCACATACACACCTATTTACTTAAGTGAGCCTGCAAATCCCGTGGTTATCAATCTACAGTAAGTGACGTGAATTGCACCTACAATGAGGGCACAAAAGGGAAGCCAGGTGAAGGGTATCCTGGCAATCGAGGGGTGGGAAAGAGGAGAAAGGTCTTGTGTCTAAGATGCACTCTGCCTGCTGCTCCAAACCTACATACAGATGTCTGGTCTATACGCTGCAAGCTCCTTAGGGCAAGGACAGTTACTTGTTTGGTCTGTAAAGAGCCACACATGGACTAATCAAAGAATCCTAGGAATGTAGGACTGGAAGGGACCACAAGAGGTCGTCTCTCCAGTCTTCTGCAATGAGGAAGGACTAAGTATTCGCTGGACCATCCCCGACAGGTATTTTTCTAACCTAGTCTTCAAAAGCTCCAGTGACCACATAATAATAATATAGCATACAATAAAGAGACGAGAATAACTAATATCAGTGAGTCACTAGGAATAGCAAGAGTGGCTGCCTCTTTCCGGGTCTCTGGGGAAGAGGAGAAGTGTTTTCATAATTTTCACTGAGAGCAGGACCCAAAGAGCAACCTGATACCAGTGTCACACTGTTGTCATGATCTTTACCCAAAACGGGCTTGTAATATATCACTGGAAAATTAATAACTCACTGATCATTAATATTCTTGCATGATTTATGCAAGGTTAATCCACATAGAATTTGACTAAAACCTAAAATGTATTTACACCAGGCAGATCAGGGCAAGTTCATAAACAGGGTATCTCCAGACAAGGAAAGAGGCCAGCACCTCTAACCAGGTATGTCCAAATTCAATAGGCTATTCACTGGAATCGGAGGTTGCAGGAAGAGATTGTTGCATTGTAAAAATCATCAGCGGGGGAGGAGCTAATATGGAGCGTACACCAGACAACATGGCATCTGCATCCAGCAAGGAAAAGGAACTGGATCTGGGGGGAGAGAACCCTGAAGTTACTCTTCACCTGAGGAGACACAGGACCAAGCACTCCGAGCTCTGTGAAGAGTCCTGGCTAAAACCTGGTCAGTCATGCTGGAAGAAAGACCAGAGAGACAAAGTTCTTTGAACAAAAGACTCTAGTCTAAGGACACTAGTTAATTTAGATTGAAATCCTAGAAGGATTTCCTTACTTGTGTGTGTTTGTAACCATTTCTACCTTTATTCTTTGCACCTGATACACCTCTAACTCGACATAACGGTGTCCTCAGGAGCCAAAAAATCTCACTGCGTTACATCGAACTTGCTTTGACCCTCTAGAGCGCGCAGCCCCACCCCCCCAGAGCGCTGCTTTACCAAGTTATATCCAAATTCATGTTATATCGGGTCGCGCTATATCGGGGTAGAGGTGTATCACTCAAACCTATGCCCTCTTATTCAGAAACGTACTTTACTATAAGCCAACTCCAGCTTTGACTGAAGTGGAGGGTTTGCCCATCTCAGTTACCTTACTAAGCTGCTGTGTTTTCTCTCTTTAAAGGAGTGGCAAACTTGATACTATCGAGTTTTGTGAGCGCTATAGTGAGCGGGACTGAGCACTGCAGATATACAGCTCTGAGCAACTTGGGAATCGGGGTTCACTAATTATTACTGCTAGCCAAGATTTGGACTCATGGAGTCCTAACAATGTGCTGGCAGGGCAACAAGCTGGTATGTCAGGGAGCTGATACATCCAGCTTAGCAACAGCGAGGCTCCCACTTGCTGAGGCTGGGAGAGGTAACGCAGTGACTTAGCTCTGGGTACCCTAGCAGATTGTCACAGAGAGGCAGATACAAGAGACAGAAGCAGACAACATGGCTGCATGCTACCTTTGTGTCACGTTCATCTCCTTGAGCGTGGATAGTGTAGAAAGGACCTTCCCTGCCCAAGCTCTCCGTGGCAATGCGCACTTCCACCCCTGGCAGCGGGGTCCCCACAGATCCTGGGAAAGGAAACAAGCGTGAATGAGAGAGAGTTGGGGGGTACATGGAAGAAAGGAACTGCTCTTCTGCAGCTGAGCTCTGCAGGGTGGCACTGTGCAGCCACAGAATAGGGGGCAGTGATCACCCGAGGTGAAGCAAACACACATCACACATATGCTTGCAAAACCTTCTGCTATGTTATTCAGCCGTTCACTGAAGAAGGCACTGTAGGAAATGCCTAGAAAAGCGAACGTCTCCATATCGGAGTAGGTCCCTTCCAGTCATTCTCTGAGGTCAGATCAAACGTCGGCACAGCTTTGCAGCTCAGTAATGAAGCTGTGTTTAAAGAGAAACAAGCATACCCATGAAAAGAGCACAGTGATTATTACAGTTGCTCTCGGATTCTTACCACTTGGACTTGACAGGGAAGGCAAAGGCACAGAGATGTAAGAACTGCCTGGGATTATCTCAGTTTTATTTGCATCAATACGCTGCGCATAAAACACGAAAGGAGAAAAGCAGACTTCAAAACACATCATTACTCTCCAGGTTTCAGTCTTCAGAGCCGGGAAATCGGACAGTGTCAGGAACAACTGCCTATGGCCCCGTGACCACGTGCCTCCAAAAACTGCAGCCAGCAGAATCCTAACTATCCAGTTCACTAAATGTCCTTCTCGGCTAATCCTCAGGGCTTGGCTACACTGGAGAGTTACAGTGCTGGTGGTGGCTTTACAGCGCTGTAACTCACTCCCCGTCCACACTGGCAAGGCACATACAGCGCTGGCTGTACTCCACCTCGGCCTGCAGTGCTGAGGTGCCAGTGTAAACAGTGATTAATCTTACTGCGCTGTAACTAACCTCCGGAACATTCCCATAATGCTTTTTAAGTAAAGATAACACTCTTTGTTTTGTTGTGAACTCGGCACTCCCAGAGCTGCTTATCTAAAAAACAAACACAGCTACTGTTTGCTTGAGCAGAGGCAGGCAGGGGGATTCCTTTGGAATGTCCACAGCTAGTGTTTGCTTGAGGAGAGAAGCAGCCTGGAGGTGGGGCGGGGGGTCCGTTTTGGAGCAGCTGCTTATCTGGTCTGAAAGCTATTTGCATTTAGTGAATGAGAGAGGGGTGGGGGAAGGGGTCGAAACTTTTAAAATGATTGAAGGTTGGTGCTGTGTATCTTCAAGTCCTTAGAACTTGCAAGGCAGGGAGCTGACACAGTGTCAGCTCCAAAAATCCACTCTCTCTGTCTCCCCCACGCTCCCTGTCACACTCCATCCACCCCCCTCTTTTGGAAAGCACGTTGCAGCCACTTGAACGCTGGGATAGCTGCCCATAATGCACCACTCCTGACACCGCTGCAAATGCTGCAAGCGCTGGCAGCTGTCAGTGTGACCACACTGCAGCGCTTTCCCTACACAGCTGTACGAAGACAGCTTTAACTCCCAGCGCTGTACAGCTGCAAGTATAGCCAAACTCTCAGAGAGAAACAAGGACAGCTTTGCTGCAGAACTCTCTAACCCCGAGGCTGGAAAGCTCACTCAGTGGTGGCCTTGGTTCCGAGTGGCACAGCCCGCGGTTGTAGGTGCTGTTTGCGGTTACACAAAGGGCTTGACTGTGCATTTCACATGCATGCGCTGGCAGAAGGCTGTCCTCGCTTCGATACTCTGTACCTTCGACTCCTGCAATTTATATGACAGTGAATGCTGAAGTCTAAAGCAGAGCGGGCAATGGAGGAGAGGTCAGCTGCGAGTGCTCTGCGGGTGGGGAGCACGCGACATGTCTGTGTAGAAAATCATGACATTACACTTCACTGAACACTCAATAGGATAAATAGTTTTACAGACACTAACTAGAGAGCCAGAGTTTTAAAGGCACCCAGCTGATGCTTTATAAAGCTGCCCCAAGAGTTCCAGTCCAATGCTCAATGTCACAATTAGCAAATTCCAGGCCAAGCTTTCCAGCTAACAAGGCTGCTTTTCCGGGCTGGCAGACAGAGGGGACAGCAGCGGTGAGGAGTTATTAGTCTGAATATCTGAAAAACTGGCAGTGGAAAGTGATTATTTTTCTAAGCCAGGTTCAGCGGCAAGCAGCTTCATGTGCCGAGAGAGAAGAGTTCCATGCAGAAAACGTCAGTGATCAAACAGAATAGGATTATTTCACCAGGAGGCAACTAATCTAAGCAAGTGATCCTGAACCCTGACCCAATACACAGCCACCGACTCCCCAGGGTGAGTCAGATGAAAGCAAACAGAACATGGAGGGCATTCCATGGGTGATCGCAGCACATAGCAGGTGGTGTTACCAGGGCACCAGGCTGACAAGGGCAGTAATTCCCTTGAAACGCTTGGCCTGGTGTATTTCACTGTGGTTAGGAAATACAATTAGATGCAAAAATGACCCAGAATGAGAGACACGTTTGCTGGGAATTGGGTTGACATCTGTGACGAACTGGGACTGTTCCTAATGTTTGCTCTGAATACTGTGTTGGTGCCTCAGTGTCCCCTAGGCAGTTCTTAAGTATCTGGCAGAGCAAAGGGCCAGTGCACCTAATGCCTGGCACTCTGTATCCTAGCAACTGATGGCCTGGGCCCCTCCTCTGCAAGGGTATCCTGCAATCAGAGGGGTGGGAAAAAGGAGAAAGGTTTGTGTTAAGATGCACTTCTGCTGCTGCTCCAAACCTACATGGACAGATGTTGTTGTCTCATTACGCTGCAAGCTCCTTAGGGCAAGGCCAGTTACTTGCTTTTGGTCTGTAAAGAGTCCACCATGGATAATCAAAGAATCCGGGAATGTAGGCTGGAAGGGACCACAAGATGGTCGTCTCTCCAGTCTTCTGCAATGAGGAAGGACTAAGTATCGCTGGCCAATCCCCGACTAGGTATTTTTCTAACCTTAGTCTTCAAAAGCTCAAGTGGACCACATAATCATAAATATAGGCATCCAATAACAGAGCAGAGATAACTAATATCGTGAGGCACTAGGAATAGAAGAGTGCTGCCTCTTTCCGGTCTACTGGGGAAGAGGAGAAGTGTTTTTCATAATTTCACTGAGAGCAGACCCAAGAGCAACCTGATACAGTGTCACACGGTTGATCAGTGATCTTTACCCAAAACGGGCTTGTATATATCACTGGAAAATTAATAACTCACTGATCATTAATATTCTTGCTGATTTATTGCTAAGGTTAATCCATCATTAGAATTGACTAAAACCTAAAATGTATTACACCAGCGATCAGGGCAAGTTCATAAACATGGTATCTCCAGACAAAGGAAGAGCCAGCACCTTCTAACCAGGTATGTCCAAAGAATAGGCTTATTCACTGGAATCGGAGGTTGCAGGAAGAGATTGTTGCAGTGTAAAATCATCGCGGGGGAGGAGCTAATATGGAGCGTACACCAGACAACATGGCATCTGCATCCAGCAAGGAAAAGGAAACTGGATCTGGGGGGAGAGAACCTGAAGTTACTCTTCACCTGAGAGACACAGGCCAGCACTCGAGCTCTGTGAGAGTCCTGGCTAAACTGGTCAGTCATGCTGGAAGAACGACAGCAGAGACAAAGTTCTTTGAACAAATAAGACTCTAGTCTAAGGCAACTAAGTTAATTAGATTGAAATCTAAAGGATTCCTTACTGTGTGTGTGTTTGTAACCATTTCTTAACTTTATTCTTTGCACCTGATACAGCTCTAACTCGACATAACGGTGTCCTCAGGAGCCAAAAAAATCTCACTGCGTTACATCGATACTGGCTTTGACCTCTTAGGAGCGACGCAGCCCCACCCCCCAGAGCCGCGGCGTTACCAAGTTATATCCAAATTCATGTCTATCGGGTCGCGCTATAATCGGGGTAGAGGTGTATCACTTCAAACCTATGCTCCTTTGATCGAAAACGTACTTTACTATAAGCCAACATCCAGCTTTGACTGGAAGTGGGGGTTTGCCATCTCGTTACTACTTTTACTAAGCTGGCCTGTTGTTTCTCTCTTAAGGAGTGGCAACCTTATACTATCGAGTTTTGTGAGCGGTATAGTTGAGCGGGACTAGCACTGCAGATTACAGCGCTGAGCACTTTGGAATCGGGGTTCACTAATTATTACTGCTAGGCCAAGATTGGACTCATGGAGTCCTACATGTGTGGCAGGGCAACAAGCTGGTATGTTTCAGGGAGCTGATACATCCAGCTTAGGCACGCGAGGCTCCCACTTGCTGTAGGCTGGAGAGGTAACGCAGTGACTTAGCTCTGGGACTACCCCGAGCAGATGGTCACAGAGAGGCAGATACAAGAGACAGAAGGCAGAAACATGGCTGCTGCTACGTTGGGTCACGTTCATCTCCCTTGAGCGTGGATATAGTTGTAGAAAGGACCTTCCCTGCCCAAGCTCTCCGTGGCAATGCGCACTTCCCCCCTGGCAGCGGAGGTCCCACAGATCCTGGGAAAGGAAACAGAGCTCGGGGAATGAGAGAAGAGTTGGGGGTTACATGGAAGAAAAGGAATGCTCTTCTGCAGTGAGCTCTGAGGGGGGCACTGTGCAAGCCACGAATCGGGGCAGTGATCACCCAGAGGTGAAGCAAACACACATCACACATATGCTTGCCCAAAACCTTTGTCTGCTATGTTATTCAGCCGATTCACTGAAGAGGCATGTAGGAAATGCCTAGAAAAGCGAACGGTCTCCCATTCGGAGTAGGGCCCTTCCAAGTCATATCTCTGAGGTCAGATCAAACGTCGGCCAGCTTGCCAAGCTCAGTAATGAAAGCTGTTGTTTAAGATTGAACAAGCCTTACCCATGAAAGAGCACAGTGATTACTTACAGTTGCTCTCGGATTCTTACCACTTGGACTTGGCAGGGAAGGCAAAGGCACAGAGATGTAAGAACGCCTGGGATTATCTTCAGTTTTATTTGCATCAATACGTCTGCGAATAAACACGAAAGCGAGAAAAGCAGACTTCAAACACATCATTACTCTCCAGGTTTTCAGTCTTCAGAGCCGGGAAAATCGGACAAGTGTCGAACAAACTGCCTATGGCCCGGTTGAACACGTGCCTCAAAACTGGGCAGCCAGCAGAATCCTAACTACCAGTCCTAAATGTCCTCTCGGGCTAATCCTCAGGGCTTGGCGGACACTGGAGTGTTACAGTGCTGGTGGTGGCTTTTACAGCGCTCGTAAACTCACTCCCCGTCACACTGGCAGGCACATTTTACAGCGTGGCTGTACTCACCTCGGCCTGCAGTGCTGAGGTGCCAGTGATTAAACAGTGGATTAATCTTATGCGCTGTTAACTAACCTCCGGAACATTTCCATAATGCTTTTTAAGTAAAGATAACACTCGTTTGTTTTGTTGTGAATCGGCACTCCCAGAGCTGCTCTATCTAAAAAACAAACACGCGACATGTTTGGCTTGAGCAGAGGCAGGGGCAGGGGTTCCTTTGGAATGTCCAAGCTTAGTGTTTTGCTTGAGACAGGAGAGAAGCAGCCATGGAGGCTGGGGCGGGGGTCCGTTTGGCAGCAGATGCTTATCTGGTCTGAAAGCTATTTGCATTTAGTGGAATGATGAGAGGGGGGAAGGCAGGTCGAAAACTTTTAAATGTGCAAGGTTGGTGCTGTTGTATCTTTCAAGTCCTAGACTGTGCAAGCAGGGAGTGACAGTGTCAGCTCCAAATCCACTCTCTCTGTCTCCCCCACGCTCCCTGTCACACTCCATCCACCCCCCTCTTTTGGAAAAGCACGTTGCAGCACTTGACCGCTGGGATTAGCTTCCAATAATCGCACCACTCCTGACACCGCTGCAAATGCTGCAGCGCTGGAGCTGTCAGCTGTGACCACACTGCAGCGCTTTTCCCTACACGCTGTACGAAGGACAGCTATTAACTCCCAGCGCTGTACGCTGCAAAGTTATAGCAAACTGCTCAGAGAGAGAAGCCAAGGACAGCTTTGCTGCGACTCTCTACCCCCGGATGGGGCTGGAAAGCGCACTCAGTGGTGGGCCTTGGTCCGAGTGGCAACAGGGCCCGCGGTTGTAGGCTGCTGTTTGCGTTACACAAAGGGCTTGACTGTGCTTTCACATGCATGCGCTGGCGAAGCTGTCCTCGCTTCGATTACTCTGTACCTTCGACTCCTGCAATTGTAATATGACAAGTGAATGCTTGAGTCTAAAGCGACGCGCGGCAATGAGGGACAGAGGTCAAGCTGCGAGGTGCTCTGCGGGTGGGGAGCACGCGACATGTCTGTGTTAAGAAAATCAGCATTTACACGTCACTGACACTCATATAGGGATAATAGTTTTACAGACACTAAATAGAGGGCCAGAGTTTTAAAGGCACCAGCTGAATGCTTGTAATAAAGCTGCCCAAGAGTTCCAGTTCAATGCTCAATGTCACAATTAGCAAATTCCAGGCAAGCTTTCCATAACAAGGCTGCTTTTCCGGGCTGGCAGGACAGAGGGGGGGGCGGGGGGGCCATGGCGGCGGCGCGGACAGCAGCGGTGAGAGTTCATTAGTCTGAATATCTTGAAAACTGGGCGTTGGAAAGTGATTTATTTTTCTAGCCAGGCTGCAGCGGCAAGCGCTTTCATGTGCGAGAGAGAAGAGTTCATTGTCAGGAAACTGTCAGTGATCAAACAGCAATAGGATTATTTCACCAGAGGCAACTAATCTAAGCAAGTGATCCTGAACCCTGACCCATCAAGCACCGACTTCCCCAGGGTGAGTCAGATGAAAGCAACAGAACATGGAGCGGCATTCCATGGGTGATCGCAGCACATAGCAGGGTCGCTGAGGGTTTCCAGCGCCGCTCGACAAGGGCAGTAATTCCTCTTGAAACGCTTGGCCTGGTTATTTGCACTGGTTGGTTAGGAAAATACAACTTAGATGCAAAGTACCCAGAATGAATGGACCGTATGCTGGGAATTGGCGAGTTGACATCTGTTTGACGACTGGGACTGTTCCGATGTGTGCTCTGAATTACTGCTGGTTGGATGCTCAGTTCCTAGGCAGGTCCTTTAAGTAGCTGGCAGAGCAAAGCGGCCAGTGGCACCTAATTGCTGCGCATCTGTATCTAGCAAAACTGATGCCTGGGCCCCTCTCTCAAAGGATGCCACTGAAGGTATGTTGGAGACAAGATCAGGCTGACCTCCTGGCCGGGCAAAGGAGCGGAGCAGAGAGGAAGGGGCTGGAGGGGTTGGTTTGAGTCTGGAGCGACCTGGCGATAAGAGTGAAGTGCAACCTAGGGGTCTGGCTCCCTGCCCCCCAGAATGGACCCGGAGGGGTCTGCGTTCGCCTGTCATCTACAAGCTCTGTTTTAGACTCTGTTTCACTGTCATCGAATAAACCTCTGTTTTGTCTGGCTGAGAGAGTCACGTCTGTCTGCAAAAGTGGGGGTGCGACCCTGTGCTTCCCCCAGGACCCAGCCTGGTAGGGCTCCGCTGTGGAATAGCGCACGGAGGGGCAGAGGTGATGCTGAATGCTCAAGGTGAGAGACCACAGGAGGTGAAGCGTGTTGAGCTTCTTGCCCTGGAACAAGTCTGCTCGAGGGAGGGAGGCCAAAGTCCTGCCGGCTTGTGGGGGCAGTTTCCAGCAGCATCGCCCGCGGGACTTCCGTGAACTGGGGCAGGCGGAGGGAAGATACTGCACCCCGGGGGATGGCTGCTTCCTGCAGTAAGTTGACTGGGGAGCGTAAAAAAGGGAGGAGATAATGAGGACCAAGGCGTCGCTGAAGGGGCTCAGAGAGGAAACGGTTTCAGGGGCGTTACCTTCTGGAAAGTGTTCGACCAGCCGAGAAGGACTGTATGGTGAGTAACAGGGTCCCCTGAGGACGCAGTGAGCAGTTCTCAGGGCGGAGGAGCTTGACGCTCGACCCTGGGAGAGAGAGGGATTGTGCCGTAGCAGCGGTTCCCCTGGGGATTGCAGGAGCAGGCCCGGCGGGCAGAGGAGTCTGCAGCTCGGACCCGGGCAAAGAGGTTGGTGATCACGAGTAAGGGCTGGCACCACCAGGGGATTCTTCCTTGGAACCTCATGGGAGCCAAGGCACACTAGCGCTGTGAGTCCAGAGCACTTTGGAACAGGTGAAGTGATGGCCTGTTCACCGCTCCTTAAAGAAGGTACACTTTGTATCTGTGGCACAAAATGAGGAGAGTTACGCATGGGGAGTCACCAAGCCCAGTTAAATCATGCAGTTGGAGGGGAGGAGCGCTCTGAGGATTCAGATTCCTGACCACATGATGGGGCATACAAGCGATCTGGAGCAGCTGGCAGCAGCAGCCAGTGCCTCCTGAGAGTTGGTCCCCAGACAAGGATCTTCACAGATTGGGTTCCCCGCAGGGGATCGGGAGACGGAGGGATGGAGCAGGCCTAAGACGAGCGAGAGGAACCATGAGAGAGACAAGAGCTGTGGAAAGCTGAGTGAGAAGCCTAGCAGAGCACGGACTGGTGATGGGTGTGAGAGAGACACTAGGGGGCGCCCAGGCGGTCAGTGTGGGAACACGCTGCCAGGGCGAGCCTGGACAGAGGGAACTGTGGTTGGTGCAGCCGGCAGATGCTGCGGACTGTACCTGGGTGAACGGTCCCTGGGGTGAAGCCCTCGCCCATGCCTATGGCCGGGATCCCTGTGAGACACGGAGGGTCGGGACTGGCTGCGTCATTGGGGTTCTCCAGGATATTCAGCTGGGAGCCCTGTTGGGGGGGGCTGTCTCCCTTTGGGACCGGATCCGGGCCCTGTTCCTGTAACTGCCGGAGGGTTTGAATATAAAATTCCAGGGAACCAAATTGGCTGGGATGAAATGGTCAGTTGAAAGCACAATGACCGTGCTGGCAGCGGGGAGGGCTGCTGGGTCAAGAGATACGCTGCTACCTGTAACCAGACCCCTGGGACTGAGGGGGGAGGGAGAGTGCTTTCCCCGACCCCCCATGCACACCAGAGAGGGGGCTCACGTCGGCTCTAGATGCTGAAACCAGAGCAGAGAGTTTCGCTGCCTGCCCACTAGGGACAGCAGGGCAGCGCTGAGCACAGGGGGAGCTGAGGACCCCAGCTGAGTGGGGGAACCAGGCAAGGCATGTCAGCTGCCAACCAGGTTTGCCTGGCTCCAGATGTGTGCTGCTGGGACACATGATTCATACAGCAGGGAGGGAGCACCAGGGCAAGGCTCAGGAGGCGTGACCCAGGCCCGCCAGGAGAGGGAGCAGGTCCCATTCCCTCCCAGCAGCTTAGAATCCAGACGCTGCAGAGAGATCCCTTCCTGGCAGAAGCTAAGGGAACTTGCTGGTCACAGCGCTGCAAACCCCCCTTGGGAAAGGCTGCAGGGACGAGTCCTGTGGGGGAAAGGATTCCTGTCCGGATGGACTCCCCAAGAGGGAAGTCGTAACTGAGGGGAATACAGGACGGGCAGCTGGTGCTGCCCAGGAAAATCCACAGGTGTTCTTTCCTCTCAGCTGCTGGTATGGAGGGAGAGTTGGGCGCCCGACAGAAAGGGCGAGGCATTGGGAGGAGAAGGGGGAAAGACCCCCTGGTGGATTCTCTTCCCTGATGGTGGAGCCAATCTCCCCTAGGTGTTCCCCATTCAGAGTCACTGGGGAAAGGCCAACCAGATCGGGAGAGAGGAGGTCAGGAATGCTGCGTAGATGGGATCCAGCCGTTTTACAGCCCATGGGCCTCATCCTGGGGCTGATCCCAAGGGACAGGCTGGTCTCGTTTTATGGGCGGCTATCACAGAAGCTTTTTTAAAGCCATCACAGTGTCGATGCCGGCCCCATGTCTAGGCCGGGAGATTCTCAGGACCAGCCAGCAGGTCGGGATGGAGACTTGGCCCCTGCAGACACTGATACACTGTGCATTCTTTAGCAGCCGGAGAACAGGGTCCCAGGTGAAGAGGGGGCGAATGGGCTGGCCTTCAAGGAGGTATGGACTGATGCGTTATAAAGTTGGAAAGTATAAGATGGGATGGCAGAGTGTGTATCTGAGCGCCACAGCGTGGAGCGCTGCCAAGCCAGAGCTGGCAGGGCAAGATGGGGGATCTTAAACAAGGAGAGGCCCGAATTGCAGCCCAGAGTGCTGGGGAGAAGACCCTGTCCCAGTTTAAACCCAGGAGTACATGGGTGGCAAGGGTACAGGCCGCATAACCTTTCCCACATGCGGCCTGCGTGAGTGCCATCAGCACACTCAAGCAAGAGAGGGCACAAACTGGGAGGGCTGGTGACTAACTCACACAAGGAATTGGAGAGATGCTGGCGGCTCCATGGGACGTGGTGGGAATTCCCAGGTCACTGGCTGGAGTACCTGGCTCAGTTCGGCTCGAAAGGCGGGGAGATGATGTGACGAACTGGGACTGTTCCTAATAGTTTGCTCTGAATACTGTGTTGGTGCCTCAGTGTCCCTAGGCAGTTTCTTTAAGTTTCTGGGCAGAAGCAAAGGCAGATGACCTAATTGCCTGGCACTACTGTATCCTAGCAACTGATGGGCTGGCCCTCCTCTGCAAAGGTTGCCAACTGAAGTGTGTTGGAGGGACAAGGATTCGGTGACCTCCTGGGCGGGGAAGGAGCGGAAGAGAGAGGAGAGGCATGGAGGGGTTGGTTAGTCTGGAGGCTACCTAGGGGATAAGAGTTAAGTGAGACCTAGGTCTGGCTTCACTGCCCACCAGAATGGACCCGGCGAGGGGATCGGTTCGCTGTATCTACAAGCTCTTTTTAGACTCTTGTATCCTGTTCATCGAAAAACCTCTGGTTTGCTGGCTTGAGATCACGTCTAGGACTGCAAAGTGGGGGTGCAGAACCCTGTGGCTTCCCCAGGAACCCGCCTGGTGGGTCGTGTGGGAAGCCCACGGAGGGGCAGAGGATGCTGAATGCTCCAAGGAGAGACCCAGGAGGTGAAGACGTGTGAGCTTCTTGCCCTGAACAAGTCTGCTCCGAGGGAGAGGAGGCTCCCAAAGTCCTGCCTGGCTTTGTGGGGAGCAGTTCCAGAGCATCGCCCGCGGACTCCGTGACAACATCCCTGACAACTAATCAGCTGGCTCCAGCATTCTAAAATGGTATTTAGAGTTGAGAGGCAGGGGGGACTGGAGCACAGGCAGGGAGCCAGGCTCTCTAGTTTTAATCACAAGCTCTGACAATGTCTCTCTGGAGCCCTGGGCAAAACATTTCATCCCTTTGTGCTGCACTTTATTCAATTGCCCTACCTGGCGAATGGGGATAGTTATTTTCACCTCTGGGAATAAAAATGCTGCAATGCTTACCTAACGCTCACCTTCCCCTTTTCTCCCCTAATGTTCATCCCCATTGCTACCACCAGTGCAAGCTTCACTGATGGCAGTGAGGATGGCAGCAGAAGGGGAGGCAAGTCATCTGCACCCACCAGCATGGCAACAATACAGTCCAAGTGCTGCTGTTACGTCAGACGATATTAGAACTGGAATTCCACACTGCAGCAAACAGTTGGTGGGTAGGAACACTTCTATCTGAGGAGTCATTTTCTGACTTCCCCCGTTATTGTCTGTAATTCAGGCATTTGGGTCCAAGGGGCTTCTTCCTCACTACTGATCTTCTCTTTCTGTTTGAACCTCCAGTGATCTTGTATTTGTGACATCACAATCCTGTATTTGTCACATCAGTCAGTTGCCATGGACACAGATATGATGTGTTTAGATTTATGACTTCCCTGCAGGATCAACTAAGAGCAGATGGGCTATGAGGGAGAGAGATTTTATTGCAACAAAACTACCCTAACAATTAGCAAATCCGGCAAGTAACAAACTGAAAACTACACGGCAGGTAAGGGATGGGTTCCTGTTGCAAGTGAGATACAGGCTTAAATGTTTCTCACAATATAAGGTCATATACATCCAATTATTATTAGACTGGCAACTACAGGCCAGTAAGCCTCACTTCAGTACCGGGAAAATTGGCTGAACCTACCGTAAAGAACAAAATTGTCAGACACCGAGATGAACATAATTTGTTGGGAAATAGTCAACACGGTTTTTGTAAAGGGAAATCATGCCTCACCAATCTACTAGAACCCTTTGAGGGGGTCAACAAGCATGCGGACAAGAGGGAATCCAGTGGATATAGTGTATTTAGATTTTCAGAAAGCCTTTGACAAAGTCCCTCACTAAAGGCTCTTATTAAAATTAAGTTGTCATGGGATAATAGGGAAGGTTCTCTCATGGACTGGTAACTGGTTAAAAGATAGGAAACAAAAGGTAGGAATAAAGCGTCAGGTTTCAGAATGAAGAGAGGTGAATGGTGGTGTCCCCCAGGGATCTGAACTGGGACCAGTCCTATTTAACATAAACGATCTGGAAAAAGGGGTAAATGGTGAGGTGGCAAAATTTGCTGATGATACAAAACTACTCAAGACAGTTAAGTCCCAGGCAGACTGTGAAGAGCTACAAAAGGATCTCACAAAACTGGATGACTGGGCAACAAAATGGCAGATGAAATTCAACGTTGATAAATGGAAAGTAATGCACATTGGAAAACATAATCCCAGCTATATATATGCAATGATAGGGTCTAAATTAGCTGTTACCACTCAAGAAAGAGATCTTGGAGTCACTGTGGATAGTTCTCTGAAATCACCCACTCAATATGCAGCAGCAGTCAAAAAAGTGAACAGAATGTTGGGTATCATTAAGAAAGGGATAGTTAATGAGACAGAAAATATCATACTGCCTCTATATAAATCCATGGTACGTTCACACCTTGAATACTGCGTGCAGATGTGGTCGCCCCATTTCAAAAAAGATATATTGGAACTGGAAAAGGTTCAGAAAAGGACAACAAAAATTATTAGGGGTATAGAATGACTTCTGTATGAAGAGAGATTAATAACACTGGGACTTTTCAGCTTGGAAAAGAAGCAACTAAGGGGGGATATGATAGAGGTCTATAAAATCAGGAGTAGCATAGAGAAAGTGTTATTTACTCCTTCTCATAATACAAGAACAAGGGGCCACCAAATGAAATTAATAGGTAGCAGGTTTAAAACAAACACAAGAAAGTATTTTTTCACACAATGCACTGTCAACCTCTGGAACTCCTTGCCAGAGGGTGTTGTGAAGGCCAAGACTATAACTGGATTCAAAAGGGAGCTAGATAGATTCATGGAGGATAGGTCCATCAATGGCTATTAGCTAGGATGGGCAGGAATGGTGTCCTTAGCCTCTGTTTGCCAGAAGCTAGGATTGGGTGACAGGGCATGGATCACCTGATGATAACCTGTTCTGTTCATTCCCTTGCGGGGGCACCTGCCACTGGCCACTGTCAAAGGACAGGATACTGGGCTTGATGGACTTTTGGTCTGACCCAGTATGGCCGTTCTTATGTGTGGTTTGAACTGTTTTCGTAACAGCCCCAAAATGGCTGCCAGGCTGAGGAAACGTATTCCATCTCATCTGCTCAGAGTCCATGGATTACACCAGAATACAAAAAAACCTGATTGACCTAAGCACTTATCCCATTCCATTGGAGATGGTGCTGTCTACTGGTATTAACATATTTTGAAAAGGCAGACTTCTCCTAGTGAATTTTGGGAGCACTCAAGGTCAGGTCATAAGTCACTGAAAATGTGGCAAACACCAGAAAAGCCGGACACATTGAGCATGTTCGGGATGCCCTGAGTACTTGGGACAACATTTTCAAAAACACTTCCAAGACTTTGGAGCCTATGTCCCACTACCTTTTTCTTCCTCCCTTTCTTGGGGAGAAAATATGAGGTACTAAAGGGCTCTTTAAACCAAGCAGAAAAAGGCAGAACAAGAACCAATAGTTGGAAGCTAAAGTCACAGAAATTATAATTAGAAATGTTTAACGGTGAGAGTGATAAATCATTGGCACAAACTAACAAGGAAAGTGATAGATTCTCCATCTCTTAAGCTCTTCAAAGCAAGATTCGATAGCTTTCTGGAATATATACTTTAGCCAAACAAGTTACTGGGCTCAATACAGGTGTAACTGGGTGAAATGTAATGGCTCGTGACATACAGGAGGTCAGACTTGATGATCGAGTGGTCTCTTCTTGATTTACTCTCTATGCATCTGTGAATTCTGAGTACTTAGGGAACGTCTCATTGGCTTTCTTAAAATGGAACTTTGATGCTAAAGTCCCTGAGACACTTTTGAAAATTATACCCTTAGCGACTATCCTTCTCCCCCTATTCCTTACATCATCAACTGCGATGATAGTGTTTGCGTTGAGGACACTTAACCAGTAGGAACTGGTCTGAGATGCAACTCATTCCACACAGGCCCCCACACAGCCATCAGATGGCAATGGCTTTTTGCCATTATTGCTTTGGATTTGAACTGGTGACCCTGGTGGTGAAAGGCTCCTACAATCAATTCCAAGAGGCAGCTAGTCCCACTGTGATTTTAATATTGATTTTTCCAACTCTAATTAAAAAAGGAACAAAGGATTGCTGTCTTCCCATACAAGGCTGTGTACGATTCACAATCATGGCATGTGCTCCCAGCCTTGTTTTCATTTGGGTGGTTGTGGACAATGCTCTGCAAACATCCATTCAATATGCAGCGGCAGTCAAAAAAATCAAACAGAATGTTGGAAATCATTAAGAAAGGGCTAGATAATAAGATAGAAAATATCATTTTGCTTCTATATAAATCCACGGTACACTCACATCTTGAATACTATGTGCAGATGTGGTCGCCCCATCTCAAAAAAGATATACTGGAATTGGAAAATGTTCAGAAAAGGGCAACAAAAATGATTAGGCATATGGAACCGCTTCCGTATGAGGAGAGATTAATAAAACTGGGACTTTTCAGCTTGGAAAACAGACATCTAAGGGGGGATATGATCAAGGTCTATAAAATCATGGCTGGTGTTGAGAAAATAAATAAGGAAGTGTTATTTACTTATTCTCATAACACACAAGCTAGGGGTCACCAAATTGAATTAATAGGCAGCAGGTTTTAAACAAACAAAAGGAAGTATTTTTTCACACAACACACAGTCAACCTGTGGAACTCCTTGCCAGAGGATGTTGTGAAGGCCAAGATAATAACAGGGTTCAAAAAAGAACTAGATAAGTTCATGGAGGATAGGTCCATCAATGGCTATTAGCCAGGATGGGCAGGGACCCCCCCACCTAGCCTTTTATTAGTAAAACTGGGGAATGGGTGACAGGCAATGGATCACTTGATGATTCCCTGTTCTGTTCATTCCTTCTGGGGCACCTGGCATTGGCCACTGCCTGCAGACAGGATACTGGGCTAGATGAACCTTTGGTCTGACCCAGTATGGCCGCTCTTATGGGGCCTTCCTTGATCACAGCAGTGATTTCACGTTGGGGGAGAATGAGGTTTCTGCTCACATTACACTAATAAATAGCTCCATCAATTTATTTCCTATACAGCTAAAATAAAATTAATGTGTAAAACAAGCCCCTAGTAGCTTGGAAGCTGGTTTATCACACTCCATCCAAAAAGGTTTCTTTTTGGTGTTAAGCAAAAACGATAAACCTTTGAAAACGGTCCATACATTCTGGAAAATGCTGACAATGTGAATAGCAGCTACATGAACACAACATTATAATTAAAGTCTTCATGCAAAGACAATGACTTGAGCTTCTCAGACCCAAGTGGCATTTTAAAATAAAGATCAGACAGATTCTGATCTCACTGCCGTATAAATTAGGAATAACTCCATTTGAGTCAGGGGAGACCAGAATTCGATTACAAGAAGATGGTGAGTAAAAACCAGCATTGGCTTCCTTTTAGTACCGGTCAGAAGTCAGGACTAGAACTGGGGAGAAACCCCTGCACCTTCCCCCATAACAACTCCCAATTCATCCGCTCATGCATGTTAAGAAATGCTGGCAACATGCCCACACAGTGTCAGCTCAGTCAGCATCAGACAGGCTGCAGTCAGAAAGGAGAGTGACCCTATTATTCTTTCACCAGTTCTCCTCTGTTTAAAAAAGTTGTCAGCTCTTCCCAGATAAATTTAATTGGCCTTGTGGTCTACGTCCTTCGGTATCTGGGGACCTTGCTGCTGGTATGTGTGGTGGCATCCTGGGAGAATTGAAACAGGCCAACGATAAGGTACTCAGCGATCTCACTGTCAACAATACATGGAGTCCCTGCTGTAGGAGCTATTAGCCGCCTCTGATCTAAACCTCCAATTAAAGTGGTGATTAGGCCCAGTGAGGCATTCTCTGGCCATGAATTATTCATTTCCCTTCACAGTAACAGCACCAGGGGGATTAGAATGAGAGCTGGTGAAAACAGAGGCATTTTAAACAGGGTTTTAACCATATACAAGCAAACATTTATCTTTCGAATCTTTCACCTTTTCTCCTTTGGAAAATACAGGCTCCCCCACACTTCCCCTGCACCTTCAGAGCTATGCTTCGGCTGGCAAGCAAACCCTCCCTTGAGGCCAGGCTGTCAGGGATGTTCCAGGTGGCATGGCAGAGTTCCCAAGAGAGTGGCTTTTAGAGCTCTCGACCCCACCTCTCAGGCAGGAGCTTACGGAAACTGCAAATAATGAAGCATTTTGCTCTTGCTATTGCTCCTACTCTAAATCTAACGGGGATTGGACTTCCTTGTGTGTCTGCATGTGTGTGTAGGGCGGGGGAAGGGTTACTTTTAACACAGATATCTCAGTATGGTCAAATGGACTGTGGGCTTTTCAGAGGAGCACAGATCTGCCACTCACCGAGTCAAAACATCTCAGGTTGTGGCTTTTTAACACTTCCCCACAGCCCTCATATGTGCTGTGTTGGGGGGTGACTTCAGCTCTCAATATGGCCAGAGAGCCCATGGACGTGGTGGCCAAAATGCTGGTGAGCTGCCAGTTCCTTGCTTACGCTGGCTCTGCTACCCTCACTGCCAGCGGTGGGACGGCCGTGGTGGTTGCGACAGACAAATGCCAGGGGAGAAAAGGCAAGGATAAGCAAGGCAAGGCTCCAAAGGCTGCTGTCCTGGAATCTCTTCAATTTTCAGAGGAGTTTGCCACTTGATTTCCCATATTTAGCAGAGTGATACATTGCTAATTTTTTCATAAAGACAGTAATAGCACCAGACAGCAGTACACTGAGGGCTGTCAACCTCTGTCTAATTTTTGTCCCATGTAATGCTTTTGCTCATCTAAATCTTTTTTTTAATAGGTTCACACATGCAGTTTCTTTGGAAGTCTGTTCTGTAGATCCATTACCCTCTGTATAAGGAAGTTTCCCTGAATGGCTGGTGCTTTCTGAATTTTTTATCCTTTGGAACAGTTATTATAACCCGAGTCCCTCGATCCTCCTGGCTGCTCGGTTCTGTACCTTTCCCAGTTCTTCAATCTTTTCCCTGTAATGTGATACTCTGACAGTGTCAGACCCACCATGCGTGGTCTCTGCAGCCTGTTGTGCAGTACCAGTGTGATCTCCTCCTTTCAAACCTTACTGGCATAACAAGCACTTGGATATATTACACAGCATCCGTTCCTAAACCACTGTTGCCTCTATTGTTTCTAGGTCTCACTGAATCCAGTCTCTCTCCTTTTTAGGAGCGGCTGGACCTCCCCGCTCTGTGTTCTCTAAAGTTTTGCCTACCTTGCGACACCCCCCTCCTCTTCCAGAGGTCAATGGTGAGCGTGAACAGGTGTGAGCGCAGCACTAATCCATACAGAACTCCCCCTTTTAATACCCCTTTGCCATAGGAACTGTCCCAATTAACCCCCACTCCTTTGTCACCAAGCCATTAACCTATTTATCCTGTTGAAAATTTCACCCCCAATATTGTACTGTATCTGGATACCCTTAGACATTAGGCTCTAACAGGATACTGGATAAAAAGCCTTTTCAAAACCCAAGTAAATTAGCTCTCTGCTTCACCCACCTGCTTTTCAATTGGCAGTTCCTGAAATAAATTAATCAAACCTGTTTATCAGAATCTCCTTTTTGTAAATCCAGACCAAGTATCTCTAAGTAACCCATACCTGTCCAAGTTATCCCTTACTCTTTCCTCTACAGTACTTTCCAACACAGAAAGTTAGACAGAGGTTAGACTGACAGGTCTGTAGTTGTCTATTTCTACCCCTGATCCCTTCATATAAGGAGATGTGTGTGTGCACGCGTGTGATATCTGTTACTAGGACTTCTCCAGGCCTTGGCTATTGTCTCTGCTGGGGGTACTCTCATTACAAAGATAGGTCAGTTTATTCTAGAGTGTCAGCAATCCAATCATAGAGACTCTGTCTCCAGTTCTAATTATTCTCTTGCCTGTTCCGGTGTCACCCTCACTTTCACTTCTTTTTCACTTTTATCCCTTGGAAAACTTCTCTCTCATTCTGGTGCTTACTCTCACTTTTCCTACTGAATACGAAGGCAATGAATTCATCTCTCTCTCTGCACCATCTTAAGATATGTCTACACTATAAACTTAAGTCGACCTATGTCCACCACAGTAATTGCTGAAGCGGTTCACGTCCACACTACCCTCCTTCTGTCGGTGGTGCACGTGCGCAGTGGGAACACTTTCACTGACTGAAAAGGGGTAGTGGGAGGGGGTGAGGAGGGCTGAGAGCCCAGGCTCTCAGCTCTGCATGCAGCTCCTTACTGGGAGCTCTTTGTCCAGAGTCTGGTCGGTTACTGGACTCCCAGCGGGGAGTCCGGAAAGCTCCCCGCATGGAGCCGTGAAATTGACAAGAATGAAAGCCAAAAGCTGCTGTAAGTAACCCAGAAGACACTTCCTCCCCCTAGCTACACTGACATAAGCCCTATGCCTGTCATGGAGGTGGAGTTATGATGTTGGCATTGGTAGGACACTTACATCGACAGGAGCAAGGCTGTAGTGTGTTGTAGAAGGGTGGCCACCTGCTCCTGCCCTGAAGGGCTTAAAGCAGCCCTGGGAGAGGGCTGTGGTACGGGAAAACCTGGGCTGATTGGGGAAGTAGCCACAGCTGGGCTACGCCCCAATCAGGCCGCGGCAGGCCCTATAAAGAGATTGCAGGCCAGGAGCACAGACAGACTCTCCAGGTGAAGAGAGAGAAGGGCCTGGCTGCCTGGGACTCGAGTAAGGTACTGAGGTAGAGCAGTGTTGGGAAATAGGCAAGAAAGCCAGGGAGCTCCCACCTGGAAAACCCTCAGGCTGCAGGCCTAGCCAAAGGCCTGAAAAGGTACTGGGGTTGCAGAGGTGCAGCCCGGGGGTAGGTGGAGGCAGCAGGTTCAAACCCCCCTTGCCAATGATGAGTGATAAGGACTATAGTCTGCTCCAGAGTGCGAGGACTAGATGAGGACTGGCAGTGAACACTGAGGCAAGGTGGGGACAGAGGGTGGGAATTCCCTTGGGAGGGGAGCCCAGAGAGTGGGGGTACTGCCAGGGGGCAGCACCTGAGGGAGAGGGGCACTCGGGTCTGGGAGGGACATGGGGCCAGCGACAGCAGGACACTGACCTGCAGAGGGTGCTCCAACAGCTGGACCACTAATTCCCCAGGAGACCAGCAGGAGGCACCGCAGGGGTGAACTCTGCATCACTACATGCATACACTTACATAGTTACGTCAACCTAAGCTGCCTTACATTGATCAAACTCAGTAGTGCAGACTAAGCCTTAGTGTTTATACTGTGCCCATCATTGTGGCAGCCAGGCACCTCACAAAATTACATAGTGTGCCCGTGACAAAACAATTCTCATACTTGCTCTGTCTTCTAGACAGCATGGACGAAATTTGGTGTAGGAGGGGGATGATGTCCGAGTGTGTTATTTGGGGACAGCAAGATTGGAGAAGTGCATTTGCATTTTCTTCTGATCCTGAGTGATTTCCAGGTTCATCAGCCAGAGTCTGAGAAAGCTCCATCTCCTATATGTACAAGGGTCTCTCCAAGGGGAAAGTTTTGCTCCAGTGGAATTGAGCTGTCGTGGGGAGTCATGACGATGCCTGGCAAGGTGTTCAGTCCTCTCAGGTAACTTGGGTGCCATGGACAACTTTGAAGATAGAAAACAACACCCTGCAATTGAGACAGTACTCCCCGGGGAGTCCGTGCTGAGAAGCTGAGCCCTGGAGCGATGTGTTCTTGGTGGCCTGCACTGCTCAGCAGATGGGAGGCTGTGTGCTGACCCAAGCTTCCCTCTCTCACCAACTGAAGTTGGCCCCTCCCCGACTTTGTCTCTCTAATAACCTGGCTATGACATGGCCACTGCTCTGCATACAACAATGGAAGACAGTGAATTTTACCTTTATTGATTTGGCAGTTTAGCTCAGTCTCCCTCTTAGGTACTGAAAACTACAACAGTAACAAGAAAGTCAAAGAGGAAACATCACAAAGATGCAAAAGCTGCGTGGAGCAAAGGCAGAAGGAGAACGATTTACCAGAAAGCAAATTTTGGCTGTGTATGGGCTGGTTAAGTACAGCTGGCCACATTCATGACCCTCCATAGGCACCAAAGCCATTCAGAAGGAGGTCAGCTGGGCTAACTGTCCTTCGAGTGAATGCAATGGCATTCTAAGCCCCTTGGCTACACTGTGAAAGCTCAGTCACTTATCTGCCCAGAAGGGGGCAGACCTGGTTTAGTGATATACTTACTCCTCAAATTCATGCTCACAGGTGAGAAATGGTTCCTTTTCTCGATGAATATGCAGTGACAGCACATTCTCAAACCAGGACCAATGAGACCTGACTTGTAGGGTCAGAATAGCCTCAGAGAGGAAACGCAGCAAGACAACCCTTGTCTACAGGAAGCTGCTTGTGCTGAACCTTACACTTTAAGCAACAGTCCTGGAGGGACAGATCAGATCAGAACTACTTCCAGCAGCAGCCTCCCATGAGGTGACCTCTAAAATTGCTCTCCAACCTCCGTACGTTCACAGAACCGGAGGTATTCGGTTGTAAAGGAGCAATACACCTGCACTAAAATAAGAGTGAACAGACATCCTATTTCAAGTACCCAGCCTTGTGCACTTTGCTAGCTGGGGGGAAATCTAACTGAGATACCAGACCTGGATACAACTCCCAAGGTATCACTGACTGGGGGACAGGCCCCTCCCTGTAACTTGCCGCAGAAGTGGGGGCGTTGGACCAATCCACCTTTTCCATTGAAGACTTCAGCTTGTGCTGGAGGCTCTGAAGAGCCTGAGCCAGTCTGTGACTGCTCCTCATTGAATCGAAACAAAGAGCAGCGAGCATTGTTAAAAATCAGAGCATCTACAACAGATCATTCTTAATAAATAAATTCCACCTTGATGCAGCGTGCCTCTCCCCTCACCAGGAAGAGGTGGAGGAAGGTCAGATGATGCCCTTAGAAGAAGGGTGGATAGGCCCTTCAGTTAAAAGGAAAGCAGGTTCAGAGAGCCCTCCCTCACTGAATGCAAAGTATACACCTCACCAATCTCTCCAGCAGGCCTGATTCTCAGCTGAACGCTAGGCTTCCTATTTGCTCATGTATTACAGGTTAATCTTTCATGGAGAAGGTCAAAGTGCCAGCCCTTCTCTTGAGAAGGCAGGAAAGCTATTAGCCAAGAGCTGAAGCAAAAGGCAAGACACAGAGGGCTCTGTCCTTTTGCTGTGCTGCAGGGCGGAAGCACAAAGCCTTTGGGATCAAAGAAGTGCTGTGCCATAGGAGGCAGATCTAGACTCAACCTAACCAGCAGTGTCACTTCTGTGGAGGCAAGCGTGTGAAGCACAGAAACAAACCGGCAGGAGGGTCTATGCTGAAACTTGGTTTGGCTGCTTCCAGCAGCTCTAAGAGGAACTGGAAAATCCCTGCAGACAGATAGGGGCTGACCCCTCTTTCTCAGACACCATTCGGCAACTGCTCTACAGCACGTCCCTTGTGGACTAGAAAGAGAGGCTCTTACTCAGATTTACCCTCTTTCTTTACCATACAAGTGCATTTACCTTTATCACTGGAAAGTCCTAAAATAGCTGGTAAAAAAGTGTTACCAGGAACTCTTCAGTAAAAATGTTCTGCCACAGCTGAGTTGCAGATGTTTTTATTTCTTTATGACAAACAGAGGCTACGATGCACATTGCAGCTTTCCACACACAGCTCCACCAGTGCATCCTCCCTGATATTACAGTGGCTACTCCCATGATTCTACCCAGACACCTTAATCACTACTGGCAGCACCCTCCATCCTAACCCCACTTCCCCATTGATGCCCATGCCCCTCAGTTCCGACAGGCAGCATCTCCCATTCTAGCTCTGGGTCCCTACAAAGCCAGAGGTGATGTGGGGAGGGGGGGGGCACAGAGGGTTACATGCCCCGCTGAGAGTGTTGAAGGCACTGTCCTTTTCATGCTGCATCCTACCCCAGGCACATTTCCAGCTTGCATAGCCTCTCTCCCTGGTAGCCGAGCCTGAGAGGGGAGTGGAGGCAGTAGGATGGAGCCACTTCTTGTTCCGGGTGAGGGTGGCCACTCCAGGTCACTGCCTCTGTGCAGCACAGCAACTGCCTGCAAGAGCAGCCCGCGCACAAGGTTACCCTGCCAGGGCAGGGAGAGCGCAGCAGCCATGGACCTGGCACAGGGCCACTAGGGAAGACATCAGGAACAGGTTCCCTGTGCTGAGTTAGCGGCATTGCCTGCACCCCTCCCTCTGCTGAAGTGTCTGCGAGGGCCAGGGAACTCCAGGGAGAAACTCTGTTGCTGTGAGTTCCCTGCCCAGGGACGGGGGCTGGCCCATGGGCATGTGTGCCCCACTCCTGCAGTCCCAGGAGCCAACGGGATTGTTTGTCCTGGGCCAGGGAGATGGGGCTGGAAGGTTCCTTCACCCGGAGCTGATGCATGGGGCCCCCTTGAACCTTTACATTGGGCCTTCCCATTATTAACAATTATAGGTTGCCACAGTTCTGCAAATGCCCCTGAATCCTGACCAGCAGCACCCCCCTCATCCTACTCCTTGACCCCTCCTTCCCCTACAGCTTTGCCAATGCCCCCAATCCTGACCAGCAGCTTCCCACCTAATCCAGTCCTGACTTGGAAGAAATTTGGATGCGGACACACATTCTCCGAGTAGAAGAACAAAACACATCTAACAACAATAAAATATAGGTTGGCACAAAGGTCTCGCAACCCTCTTCACCTTTAGAACATGATTTATACCTGGGACACGAACTCCGTGCAAGGGGTTAGAAAGTGCCATTCCGATCTCTGTCATCCCGTACCTCTCCAGCAGCACGTGTCCTGTGATGTTCTTCCAACTCTCCAGGACTGGCACAGGAAGGGCTGCTGATCCTGAAACCATTAACCTGTGCAAGGAAATGCCAAGCGGTGAGCATCACCAGCATATTCTTTACTCTAGAGAATTAATGCTGGAGTACAAGAAACTTTTGCCCATCTATAGTGCCTTGGGGAATCTCAGACCATTCAGCAGTACCAGAAAGTTACATCACACGGCACAGACACAGCAGATCCTCCATCACTCGTAGCCTAAGTCAAGACTGGATGTATTACTAAAAAGATACCCTCTAGCTCAAAGAGAATGTATGGTTGATGTGGAAATTATTGGGTGAGGTTCTCTGACCTGTGTTATGACTAGAGGATCAGAATGACCCCATATATGAATCACTCTTGCAAGGTATCATCGTTCCCACTTTTCAAAGTGAGACATTAAAGCACAGAGAAGCGAAGTGATTTGCCCAGCTTTGTAGAGTGGCCAAGTTTAGAAAAGAATCCTGCAGGGCCAGGCTTTAACCAGGTACTCTGCCTGAATATAACCGCCTACACGTCTGTGCTTTGGAGCCAGGACTGTGAGCCCGTATGTGACAGATGGTTTTTAATAAGCAAGGAACAGCCTGTCGTTGGCCTGGTCATTGGACTGAAGCAGAACCTGGTACCACAACTCGAGAGAATCCTAGAGAACCTGGAAGCACTACAGGAATGACATCATATGATCCACTGTCCTCACTGCTGGAGCTACCCTCGAGATGTTCTGCACACAGCTCAAACTTCTCCATTCCTTCATTACTCGCGCCCAGCCTTCTTCACACCCTCCCCTTGTAACATTTTCCACAGTGTTAGTGAGCCTTCTCCGGCCCAAGAAGGCTGAGAAGGCGTGAGTATCTATTGTAGAAGATGTACTCCCTAGGTCTGGTCTGTAAGCCTCTTAGACTGTGAAGACAGGAATCTTTGAGCTACCTGAAATTATCCTGGCATGTGGCACGTACAAAATCCTGGACATGGGGCTGAGAGAAATGCTTGTCATAATGCTCCATCAGCCTGGAGTAAATAGTGGGGACCGCCATGAAGACACTGATCCGTGGAGCTCTAGGGCTTAAGAACTTCTCCCAAACCTGGAAAGGAAAAAAGAAAAGGCACCTAAATACCAACTAAGGAGGAGAATAGCCTTCATGTCACTGCCGCCACTGGCTCTTCCATACAACCTTCGGGAGAAGGCTCACAGCAAGTACTCTATAAACCCTTCAAATAGCTATGTCAGCATCCTTTAGTACGATGTAAAGGGAAACTGAGTACGATGTAAAGGGAAACTGAGGCAGAGGGAGGGAAAGTGACTTGTCCAATCAGAATGAGTCAATCAAGTGTGGTTTCTTATTTCTAACTATACTGCTGCCTAATACTTACGAAAATGATGAACCCCCTGCATCCCTGCCATCCTGAACCCAATCTATTGTATAATGATGTCCAAAAAACCTTCATCCTGACCCCCTACACCATCAATCAACTTATTCTCAGAAGCACTAGGGGAATCTTGGCAGTGAATCACACCACTGCTTTCACTCTCTCAATCAGCCAATGTGGGATGATGTGTAGAAACTGTAGCTTCCAATAGCCAACATCTTTTAGAACTGTTAAGATATGGATGTTAACATGCACATGAAAACAAACATGTATGGCGGAGTCCATCCATTCCTTTAGGAAATACAGCCCTGGACAGTGCTTTATGAAGCCATCAGCCTTTCAAAGCTCACAGATCCTCTTCCTTCTTAAAGGGAAGAAACAGTATATTGACCACTACAATACACAAGAGTCTGAGCCAAAGTACTCGAATCACAGAGAGAAACTCTTGCAATGTGTATATGTGGGGGGAGGGAAAGGGGAGATCTACTTTGCTGGAATGTTTATAAATTCATAGATTCCAAGGCCAGAAGGCCAAATCCAGTCTGGATTTTAGCATGGTCAGTGATGGAAAATCCACCTCATCTCTTAGGCCTTGGCTACACTGGCGCTTTACAGCGCTGCAACTTTCTCGCTCAGGGGTGTGAAAAAAACACCCCCCTGAGCGCTGCAAGATACAGCGCTGTAAAGCACCAGTGTAAACAGTGCCGCAGCCCTGGGAGCACAGCTCCTAGCGCTGCAAGCTAAACCCCATCAGGATGGGGAAGCAGCTGCACGTACTCCACATCCTGATGGGGTTTAGCTTGCAGCGCTAGGAGCTGTGCTCCCAGGGCTGCGGCACTGTTTACACTGGTGCTTTACAGCGCTGTATCTTGCAGCGCTCAGGGGGGTGTTTTTTTCACACCCCTGAGCGAGAAACTTGCAGCGCTGTAAAGTTTCCAGTGTAGCCATATCCTTAGTAAGTTGCTCTAATGATTAATTACCTCAGTGTTAAAAAATTGCACCTTATTTCTAATCTGAATTTGTATAGTTTTACCTTCTGGTCATGGGATCTCATTATATCAGGGGTTCTCAAAATGGGGTCGGGACTCCTCAGGGGGTCATGAGGTTATTGTGTGGGAGGGTCATGAGCTGTCAGCCTCCGCCCCAAGCCCCGTTTTGCCTCCAGCATTTATAATGGTGTTAAATATGTAAAAAAGAGCTTTTAATTTATAAGGGGGGAGGGGTCGCACTCAGAGGCTTGCTGTGTGAGAGGGTCACCAGTACAAAAGTTTGAGAATCATTGGGTTATATCTTTGTTTGCTAGACTGACGATCCCTTTATTACCAAGTTTCTGTTTTCCACGTAGGTATTTATAGACTGTGATCAAGTCACCCCTTCACCTTCTCTAAAGCTAAATAGATTGAGCTCCTTGAGTCTATCACTCTAAGGCAGGTCTTCCAATCCTTTAACCACTCTCATTGCTCTTCTCTGAACCCTCTCCAACTTATCAACATCCTTCTTGAATTGTGGACACCAGAACTCAAGACAGGATTCCATAAGTGGCTGCCCCAGTGCCAAAGACAGAGTTAATACAACCTCCCTAATCCTAGTCAAGATTCCCCCATTTATGCATCCAAGGATCACATTAGTCCTTTTGGCCACAGGGTTGTACCATTTCATATTCAACTGAATATCCACCATGACTTCCAAGTCCTGTTCAGAGTCACGGCTTCCCCATCCTGCAAGGATGGCCCATATTCTTTGTTCCTAGATGTATGGCCTTATGTTTAGCATACTGCAGTGGTTCTCAAACTGTATTTTCTTCCACATCATTGATAACAAATATTAAATATCATAGGGTCAAGAACCGATCCCAACAGACACCACTAGGAACACAGCTGCTCAATTAGGATTTTCCATTTACAATTACATTTTGAGACCTATCAGTTAGCCAGTTTTTAATGCATTTACTGTGCACCATATGTTGATTTTTGTATCATTCTAGTTTCTGAATCAAAATATTGTGCAATACCAACTCAAATGCCTTACAGAAGTCTAAATATATTATGTCACATTACCTTTATCAACTAAACTTGTAATCTCATCATAAAAGATATCAAGTTAATTTGACAGGATCTATTTTTCATAAATCCATCTTGATTGGCATTAGTTATAGCACCCTCTTTTAATTCTTCGTTAATCAAGCCCCTTATCAGCCATTCAATTATTTTGCCCAGGATTGATGTCAGACTGACAGGCTTATAATTATCTGGGTCATCTGTTTTACCCGTTTAAAATATAGGCACATTACTTTTCTTCCAGTCTTCTGGAACTTCCCCAGAGTTCCAAGACTTACTGAAAAATCAACATTAACTGTTCAGAGGGCTCCTTGGTCAGCTCTTTTAAAACTCTTAGATGCAAGTTATTCAGATCTGCTGATTTAAAAGTGTTTAGCTTTAGAAGCTGCTCTTTAGCATTGTCCTGTGTTTCTGTTGGAATGTAAAGTATTCCATCATATTATATGACTTCATCATCCAGCTTTTTCCCATATATAGCACATAAATATTTATTGACCTGTTCTGCTTTTTCTGCATTATTAATGACAATTCTACCATTTCCACATATACTTGAAAAATTTCTTACATCCTTAACTCTGCAGTCCACAGAGTTTTTCTTGTGTCCTTTTGCTTCCTTTATCCATTTTCTACAATTCCTAGCTTCTGATTTAATTAATTACTATCAATATCCCCTTTCTTCCATTTGTTTTTATAAATAATTAATTTTATAACTGCTTTCACTTCTCTACTAAGCCAGGTTGATTTTTAACCACTGTGACCTTCTCTCTCAGTTGTGGGGGTGTGGCTTTTTGATTATCTAGTAAAGTGTTCTTAATTCCAAATCATCATTCAAATTTTTCTGTTTCAATTCTCTGACTTGGCTCAATTGTTTCCAGCTTTGTGAAATAGGCCCTTTTCAATTTTAAATAAGACGTGACCCTCAATGAAAATTAACCTCTGACAACATCACAGGAACATGCTCCTCCTGTATATCCTGACATTCCATTGGTTTGAAAAATATTCCATCAAAGACTTCTACTAAGATGCAGCCACAGTCTAACTGGACAGATGACTGTTTGGGAGCCAGCAGAGGAAGCTTTCACTAACCACATCCCTCCTAAAGAAACACTAAAGGACAAAAAGTCTTTGATCACCCGTCCTACTAACACTTGGAAACTACAAACTGGCTCAAATTCAAGAAGCTGGCTATGGCAATGTGTGAATGACCTGATGGGCTCTAGGACTGGCCGAACATCTCCACCTGGGACCACTTAGAAGTGGTGGAGGAAAGGCCTAAATACTTAAATTTGGCTAACTCCCCCGCCACACACACATACTGCTATTTGTCCCCCTTGCTGAGCGTTCCCCAACACGAGAGCGGAACAATGCCATCAATAAATAAAAGGTTGCTGCCAGCTCGGCTTTGGGGACAGCAGGCTTCTTCCCTCCTTTCTGGATTTTGCCCTGTTGTTGATAAATGTATTCCTTAACAGCTCCTGACAATGCATGCCTCCTCTCCCCTCCCTCCCTCGGCATGCTCAGCGCACAGAGGGGCATGCGGTGGGAAACAAAAGCGTAAATTGATTGAAAGGGAACAAGTGATTCTCCTTTATGCTGTGACTGTGGATGTCAGTGCTGCTAGGCTGCTTTCTCCTCAGTCCTGCTCTCTGGCTCGATTTCATTACCTTCTACTTCACAAACCCTCTCCGCCCCTAATCACCACCCTCCATCTCTCACTTCGCTGCCTCAGAACAATCTGGTCTGTACAAAAATACAAACCATGTTGTAGTTGTTAATATAGCAGGACATGTTTAACAAAGGCCTCAGCCCCACTGAACTAAAGGGAGTGTCTTCCCGTCCCAGAGAGCGCTTGGCAGGATGAGTTATAAATGCACAGGTTAGAAATCCACTAGATACAGTGGAACCTAATCAAAAGGGACCTCTTTCCTTCTGCTGTTACAGGAGTCGGGCAATAGCACCTGAAAAGCATCAGGGGAAAGCAAAGTGGGAGGAGACCAAATCCATGGAGCAGAGGGAGTGATTCACACCCCGTGTGGGGAAATGTTCCACTCTGTCACTACTGAGTCTTCGGTAAAGGCTCCTCTGCAGCTGCTTCATGTCTTTGGGAAGGAGAGAAAACTACTACGCTCTACAGATGTGCCCAGGCCAGGGAGTTGCACTTGCAAGCGTGCAAGTCCAGCTCAAGCAATGAGCCGTGGAAGAGGGGCCAGCTGGCTCCCTGGCCTTGGGGAAATGTTGAGAACCAGACGTGATGACCACTGTGCTGGGAAGGGCAGCAGGGGCAAGAAAGTACATTTTTCATCTTCCGGCAGGCCACAGATGGAAAGGGGAGTGACCGGGTGGGTGCCAGGGGAAGGAAGAAACACATGTCTAGCTAGGGTGTCACAACCTGTCTCCTGCTCCCTGGGCTCAGGTAACTGCTGCCATCCCCAAGCTCTGCACTTGGATATTTTATATCGTGTCCTTCCCTCACTCTGCTCCCTTATTCCAAGGAGCATGTCGCAGGAGCAAGGTGCTCTCTGAAGGTCACTGCAGGAAAATCCAGGTGCCACAGCTCCCCTTCAGACCTGGTTAACAAACTCTTACTGTGTTACTTACATGGTAATCCGATGAAAGAGCTCGGCTCCTGTTCATCTACAGGGGCCATCTTTACACTCTCAAGTACGACAAAGTCTTGCTATAGATCCCAGGTCATGCTTCCTTCTCAGAAGCTGGTGGGTCCTATGTCCTTCGAACTTGGTCTCGATACCCCCTTCCCAACCACACAGATGTCTGATCTGTCGGATCCACACAGCTACTCAGTCAAAAAAAAAAAAAAAAAAAAAAAAAGTAGAACAGTTGAAGAGGATGGATCTGTAAAGCCTCATCACCTGAGGCTATCAATCACTCCTGGGATCTAGAGAATCTTGTAAGCTTCTCAGCTTTGCTCTCCCAGCATATGGCATCCTCCAACGCCCTCCAGTTTAGAGCAGTGTAATCAATCTCTCCCTTGCTGTTATCCCATATGTCACTGTTACCACATCAATTATGGGTGGACAGGATACTGACAACCCCTCGTTTTATTTCATTTCGCTCACTTGAATGATTTGTTCAAACCCTCCGGACGTAAAGTGTTTCTAAAAACAATGAGTTTTTTGGTACACATTGCACTGTACTTTGGGGCTGTTGGACTTTTGTTGTGCTTGTGACCAGACATTAGAGACCCAACTTTCATTGGTGCTGAACACAATTGGTGTCAACAGACTCCGTCTGGATTTGCGGATGCTCAGCATTTCTGAATACGAGATAGTTGGCTTTTAAAATATATTAGACATGATTTGAAGAGGAACCAAAAGTGATACTGGTTTAAAAGTTCACCTGTAGACATATTCTCCACCTGTCTCTCTTAGGGTTTTCCCTAGGGCCTTTCACTGCTGTTTCCTTCGAGTGTTGCTTTTCCTTTTCAATTGTTTTTGCCTCTTGATGTGACTGTTGCCCCCACTCCTAAATCATCACAAGAAGGTCCTCATTAAGCTCCACCACCCTGAAACACCTGACAATCCAAAAAACAACTTCATGTTTGAATCCAATCTTAACAGTGACATCTTTCCAACTGTGCAATCAGATTATAGATGGACGGATGCCAGTTTAGCAGCACTGAAATCGGGCTTCTTGATACAGTTTGTGTTACAAATGTACTGCCTCCTCATCACTAGCAGGAGGCTCAGAAAATCCCAGGCAACAAGGTACTTTGGTCAGTCCTAGGACCAATACTATTCAATTTATTGATAAATGATCTGGAGAAAGGGGTAAATAGTGAGGTAGCAAAGTTTGCAGATGATACTAAACTACTCAAGACAGTTAAGACCAAAGCAGATTGTGAAGAACTTCAAAAAGAGCTCACAAAACTAAGTGATTGGGCAACAAAATGGCAAATGAAATTTAATGTGAATAAATGTAAAGTGATGCACATTGGAAAAAAATAACCCAACTACACATACAATATGATGAGGGCTTAATTTAGAGCTACAAGTTCATGAAAAAGATCTGGGCGTCATCCCGGGGGATAGTTCTCTGAAGATGTGCCACAGCAGTGCGGCAGAGTGCGTCAAAAAGCAAACAGAGATGTTAGGATCATTAAAAAGCGATAGAAATAGACAGAGGATATCTTATTGCCCTTAATAAACCATGGTACACCCACATCTCGACACTGTGTACAGATTGGTCTTCCTCACCTCAAAACAATATTCTAGCACTAGAAAAGGTTCAGAAAAAGGTAACCTAATAATGATTTATGGGCTTTGGAAGGTCCCATACAAGGAAAAGTAAAGTAGGCCTCTTCAATCAGCTTGAAAGAGGTAGACTAAAGGGGATTGACAGAGTATATAAAATATGGTTGATGTAGAGAAAGTGGAGTAGGAAAATTATTTATTATTTCACAATACAAAACTAGGGGTCACCAAATTAAATAATAGGTAGCAGGTTTTAAAACAAATAAAAGGAAGTTCTTCACCACAGCGCACAGTCAACTTGCTGGAACCCCTTCACGCCTGAGGAGGTTGTGTGCTTGGCAGCTGGGACTTATAATCCCAGTTGGTTTATAAAAAAAGGGGAACGGATAAATTCATGGTGGCTAAGTCCATCATAAAATGCTATTAGCCAGGAAGGGGGTAAAAATGGTTTTTTTTCTCCTGCCTCGCTATTCATCAGAGGGTGGAGATGGATGGCAGGAGAGATATCACTTGATGATTACCTGTTCTGTTCATTCCCTCTGGGGCAGCTGGCATTGTTCACTGTCGGTAGATAGATACTGGGCTAGCTGGACCTTTGGTCTGAACCGGTATGGCCGTTCTGATGTTCTTAACTTAATGGGACTGCTCACATGTGTGAAGTCAGGTACAAGCTTAAGTACCCTGTTGAACTGTGCTGTATTGATCAGCCTTCAAGTTTATCAATACTGCACAATTCACAAGATAAAATGCGCGTCTCAGCCCAAGAACTTTCAGAAGATGTGCTGAGTGCAGCTAGACTCCGTGTAAAAAAAGCTAATTCTCTGCTAACCCCCTTTGCATGAGAAGTCTGTCTGTTCGTCAATGGAATGTTAGAAGATTTTGCCAAAAGGGATGTGACAATAGGGAGAAGGAAAATTACAAAACAGAACCACCAACTGGATGCAAAATAACCCTAATGTGATGGGAAATGTGCAAGATTTCCCCTAGTAGTTCCTAAGACAGACAGATGTGATGATGGAGGGGGATTGGCTGAGTGATATACAACAAGCAGCTCCTTTCAACCCACTAAATGGCGACTTTCTCAAACTACACCCAGTTTGGCTGCCTGTGCACAACAGCCTGAAGGGAGAGATGCGGCCACACGCATCGCAGAGAAGCACTAACCCCTCTTCCCTTCCAGAGGCCTCACTTTCAGTGGAAGGAGGAGCACAATGTTGAATACAAATCCAGAAGAAGCCAAAGACACTGAATTAACTGATATCCTGACAACTGGCAACACAGAAGAGGAGGTGAGGCAGGAGAAGAACCAGGGCCTACCATGCTTAGACTGCACACAACATTGATCCTGAGTTACACATTCCAAAAAACAGGAGAAGAAACAGAAAATGAAAGGGAGTTTGGAAAAAGCAGTGAACATCCTCAGGCTTGGACTGGCAGGCAGAGGAACAATGAGCAATTTGGAGAGGTTTTCCACAGACCAGGAAGACGACAGCAGTCTCTCTCTCACACATGGCTGCACATACACCATCTTGCAGCATGACAATGAACCTGCTTGGCTCATTTAAAACAAATCAAATCAAAATCGGGGTCACGTATCCTGCAAGTGATTGTGAAAGATTCTGATCTCAGATTCAAGGTGCAGGGCTGGAATCTCTCCTGCTTGCCAGTGAATTTTTGGATCAGGTATTTGACAGACAGTTTTCCTTTTACTTGAAACAGCTATTTATTTTTTTTCTTAAAGGAAATATTTAGGTAATGTCCTAGAGGAAAATTATATGAAGATGCCTTCAGTCTGAAAAGGGGTAAGAACACCATCGTGGATTTTCCAGTCCAAAGCCAAACAAGGTAACAGACGACCTGGGCTACTGGAGCTCTTTACAATTCAGTGGCTCCTCTTTTCTAAACCACTCACAAATTATTGGATCATTTAAGTTGTTATTCAATTTTTTAAAAACGCTTTTCATAAGTAGCAATATCCTTAATGCAGGTTAAATCATCCCTTTCCTTCCCTTCTGATTTCTGAGATGGTTTTAAGTTTGCGTATTGATTGCTAAAGTGCTGGTTATGCCCAAATTTTCATAGGTTCTCTAACAGCTATGGCTCTGACTCAGATTGAGTGCCTCACTGCCAAACTAAATCTATTTGGGGAGGGACGCCAGCATCAACTGCAACAGATGCAGGTTCCTAGACATGCAGAAATTCCAGCACTGTGCAGGAGCACTGAACAGAACACAGGGCCACACATGCATATTGGTGACACAGTTTCTTTCTGAGTGGAAGTAACATGATTACAGAGGAGTGCGGAGAACAGCTAAGGGAGCTTTGCTCTCTCCTAACGGCTGAACCTCTGATGGTTAGCTCAACTCAGGCCGTTTGCAGCAATATGTAGAAAGAGAAACATTCCGTTCTTCAAAAGGAAATCAGGCCCTTGATGGTTTCATCTCATGTTTGTTATAACCCCAAACTGTATGCGCTCTGCATGACTCTGGTTGTAATCATTTATTCATCAGTGCAGTCTAACGGCCCCCTCTGCATTCCAGTCTGAAGCTTTTAAACCCTTGCCAAGCTGCAGGCATACTGAAAGGGCCAAGTACTTTCCCTGGGACCCAGTAATATAACTAAATATGACAGGCTCTGGTTCCATTTTTTTATTCCCCCCCCCCCCACACACACACATCAAAAGGCATTACTCTGTAACAGATGCTGAGAACAGACAGCAGATCTGTGGGGAAGTGAAGAGCAGATAGAACTGTGTAAAGCCAAGGTTTGCAAGAACTGATCAAGCATAATCCATCCAGCAGTGACCTGCCCCTTACCATGACCAGACTTTCCTCTGAGCCTGAAATAAAATTACCTTTCTGAAGCCACCAGTGAATGGATGAAAAGACAATCACCTTCTTCCAGCCGAAACCAAACGGGAACGCACATTCCCAGCAAGCGAATAGTGCCTTTCTCATGGGTGTGTCCCTTGGAGCTCACACATTTGTATGCTAGGATTCACTTTTATTTAAAAAATATTAGGATTAACCTGATGTTTGTGCAGTGAGGGGCCTACAGGAGTGGCTAAAACTGGGTACTACACAGATAGCTGCAGTGCATGCTTCCTGAGCTGCACACTACCCTGCCAATGCATCTCGGTGCTTCTCTCCTGCTGCTCAGCCTGCTGGATAGAGACTACCAGCCATGCCCAGCTGTGTGGTGGCTTTGTGACACAGACATTTCCTTTAGCGGCAACTAACTGAGATCTGATCCTCTGTCTCTAGAGGTGAAAGGCTGGTGCATTAAGGCCACTTACCAGCTAGACATAAGGGCCTAAATTCTCAAAAGGGACTAATGATTTGGGGCCTGATTTTCAGATGACGAGAGTTCAGCACTTTCTGATAATCAGGCTCCTTTAAGGTGTCTCAAGTTGGACACCCAAAAACCCAGCCACCCCATATGACTAGTCACTTCTGAACACAGGCCAAGAAATCTACATACCAGCATATTTGTTAACAAAGGACCTCAGGCTACAGGCGTCGCTGCATTACAGCAAGGGGCTTTGCTGATGGCAAAAAGGAGCCTTGAATTTAATCATGCAGCCAAACTGGATACACCCTCCAGGGGACGAGACCGCGCACTGTTCATATCTGTATACACTTCTAAGGAACTGCTCAATATTAGATTGTTTTTCCATGAGAAGTTCAGACAAAAACCTGCAAAGCAAAGACAACAGACACACTCTTGCACAAGGCTAGAAGGTAGTGATACTTGCACCCTGGCTGGCAGCTGCAGCGAAGGGGTCTATGGAACTTGCTTCTCAGACCTAACAGTGGCCCTGTAGTTGAAGGCTGAGGCATATTGGCAAGGGTAGTGTCAGAAGCTTGGGCTGTCATTGTCTACATAGGATCTTTCCTTTGGATAAAGTGAGGACTTCATTCTCCAGGACTCGCAATCTGGAAGTTACCTTGTGCTAAATTCACTTACAAAACAAAACAGATGTAAGGTCAGAGCATCACTTGCTCTCAGTACTTTCTGGGGAGGGGAATCCTACAAGCCTTTCACTGTCTCCCTCCCTTGTACTCCCCCAATTTCAAGCCAAATTTCCATGTGGCTGAGGAAGTTTCTATATGCCTCACTCTAGATCACTTAGCACTGCTCCCCAGAAAGACAGAAAGGTCGCTCCAGTGCGATGAGAGACACATCCCATGAGTGGAACTGTTATTTCTATTACATATCTAGCCCCGCTGGGCCAAGGGACAGTAGAGAGAGTGTCTTCAGCTCAGTTCCCTGCACGAGGGCATGCTACGTTCCAAAAGGAGCACACACCAAGGTACTTAAAATGCCACTTGAAAGGAGTAGAAAGCAATGCTGGGAATTAAGGGCCCATTTATAAACCCTTTATTAACAAATGATTAATAGATGCAGCTATATTCTTTAATAACTTACAATAAAAGGATGCTACAATAAGCTTAACCAAGACATTCTTAACAGATGGTGCTATAAAGTGAATTATAACTTGAGTAGTAGCTAGAGCAAAGTAACATACGTCTTAGTTTAATAAAGAGAATCTGATTTTATGAAGCAACTTTCACGCTTGAGGCATCTCAGTACACTTTAATGAGTCCTTTTGTGAGCTTCACAATAGCGCACATGCAGCCTCGAACTTCAGATGCTGTTAGAGAGGGAATGCTGGCCAGGACACTGGGGCCACTCCAGAACCTTGATCTTTAATCTTCTCTTGGGCAGCTGCCAGAACCAGGCAGAAGGGTCTGAAAAATAACTCCTAACTGCACAGGATGCAAACCAAGCCTTTATCTGAGACGTGAACCATCTTTTAGCTAAGAGGAAATAATGCTATTGGCACCAACTAAACCAGACTGGCACCTGTATCTCTGATTATAAGGCATGCCGCAAATGATGTAATTTAATGAACACTGAAATAATAAAGTATTTATTTTGTATAATGAAGTGTTAGTCATTAGAAACCAAAGGCACATTGGGCATGCTGTTGTGGTTTCTCTTGAACCCATGCCAGTATCACTCAAGGCTAAATATGTCTGCAGCAGGTTTAGAGTAAGTTCCTAGCCTTGTTTTGATCAGTATGTCAAGTGTTTTAGCTGCCATTTGGGTTTCTTTACATCACACTGTAATTGACTGTTTTCTCAAGGTGCAGTGAAGAAAAAAAAAAGCAGCAAAACTCAGACTCCTTCTGCGAAATCCTCCACTGAAACTGTGCTTCTTTTCTGAAAGCTGATTTTGGTAGCAAAGGGCATTTTGTAAACAGCTGGTGAAAATAGACTAGAACTGAAAGGCAGCTTGCATTAAACTCCACAAGAAAGCCTGCTTTACCCTTGTGTGCTTTCTCTGTAGTGTCGATCAAACCACTTCCAGCTCCCAGGGGAGGCCCTTGGAAAAATAAAGGGAATGAAAAAAATAAAAAAGGCAAATGATGTCCTTCAGAGGCCCGACTGCACCTGAGAGCTCTTGGAATGGAGCTGGCTCGCTGCTCCTGCATCAGACATACTTGCTACGCAGACTGCCCCTGCCTGAGCTCAACCCTCTGGGTCAAAGTGAAGGCTCCCCTCCAGCACAGTCCTCGCTTGCCCTTGGTTGTCAGTTCTCACTGAGCAATCCGATTGGAGACTGCAGGACTGAGCATCCCCCTCCTCCCAGCACAGCCCATTCTTCAATGTCAGCGCATTGATTTGCAGATGTCAGGAGAGCAGCACAGAGAAACAGAAGAGTACAAGGGGCAATCAATCACGAGATGCCACAGGATAGGGAGAAATGCACATGGGGCTTTGGATTGGCTTTGCTTCAGGACTATCAGTGTGCTCGTCACCCTGCCCCATTAGCTGCCTCAGTGTATCACCAAGGCCAGTGAGGTATCAAGGTCTTGCCTTCTGCAATAGGTCAGGACAGTGTTTGGAAGCTGTCAAGCACTGCAAATGCTAAATATTCTTACTGTGTGTGTTCTATTGAGGTGAGGGTTTCAAAGAGGGTTCTTCCCAAAGACTTTAAGGGCTGGAGGGGGAAGCTAATAATGCAGTGATTTTAAATATCAAGGGAAGAACAGTACTCAGACTGGAGCCCAACAACATAAGAATGGCCACACTGGGTCAGACCAAAGGTTTATCCGGCTCAGGATCTTGTCTTCCAACAGTGGCCAGTGGTGCCCCAGAGGGAATGAACAGAACAGGTAGTCATCAAGTGATCCATCCCATGTCATGCAGTCCCAGCTTCTGGCAAACAGAGGCTAGGGACACCATACCTGCCCATCTTGGCTGATAACCATTGATAGACCTATCCTCCATGAACTTATCTAGTTCTTTTTTGAACCCTGTTATAGTCTTGGCCTTCACAGTCTCCTCTGGCAAAGAGTTCCATAGGTTGACTGTGCACTGGGTGAAGAAATCCTTCCTTTTGTTTGTTTTAAACCTGCTGCCTTACCCCAAAGAGGACCTGTATCCGTCTGAAACACTTTATGCACACACGCTATATATTTAAATTGAAATCTTAATGCTCGGCAGCGCCAGTGGCCAGCTACCACTGGGTATTATCATGGGCTCAGTTCCTGTCTGCTTGCTCCCTGCAGGAGCTGTGGAGGCAGCATGCTTAGCCCCCAGGGAAGGAATTTTCTTATGCCATTCACCAGCAGCCCCTCTGGATGATTAAGGGGCAGTGATGAGGACAGGCTTTGATGGAGGTTTCCTTCCATTCCTCCACATCTGGAAGGATGGTGACTGCTATAGGGGACTCAAGGGGGAAAGTGTAAAATGAAGTCAGCATGGCCTGTAGAGAACTCCCTGGGAGAGTGAAAGGAGTCAGGCATGTCTGTGTCCAACAGCTGAACAGGACAACGATTTCTTGTATTTGCTCATATCAGCTATTGGACACAGACATGCCTGACTCCTTTCACTCTCCCAGGGAGTTCTCTACAGGCCATGCTGACTTCATTTTACACTTTCCCCCTTGAGTCCCCTATAGCAGTCACCATCCTTCCAGATGTGGAGGAATGGAAGGAAACCTCCATCAAAGCCTGTCCTCATCACTGCCCCTTAATCAGCCAGAGGGGCTGCTGGTGAATGGCATAAGAAAATTCCTTCCCTGGAGGCTAAGCATGCTGCCTCCACAGCTCCTGCAGGGAGCAAGGAGACAGGAACTGAGCCCATGATAATACCCAGTGGTAGCTGGCCACTGGCGCTGCCGAGCATTAAGATTTCAATTTAAATATATAGCGTGTGTGCATAAAGTGTTTCAGACGGATACAGGTCCTCTTTGGGGTAAGGCAGCAGGTTTAAAACAAACAAAAGGAAGGATTTCTTCACCCAGTGCACAGTCAACCTATGGAACTCTTTGCGGCAGCCTATCAAACCTGAAGCATACAGAGAGGACACAGTATAATTTTAAAAGCCTCTGACCATGGCTGCTCATTAGTAATGTGTGGGTCCTGGTCTTACCCTGGGGTGGCTGCAGGACTGATTATTGATTTATGCTTCTATAAGAAGTAATCTCAGAAAATGCACACTTTCGCTCCCTCTTAAAGCTGGCATCTGCACCTGAAAGCCCAATTATTCACTGAACACTGAGCCTTCTGGCCACAAAGGAACCAGAGCTAGTTAAAGACTGAGGGCCAATTCCAATCTCAGCTACACTGGTATTAACGCGAGTAACTCCACTGACCAAAGCAGAATTAGGCCTTGAGGCACCAGCACCTTGAAATGCACAACTTTAATCTGCTGATCTGCATAGCTCTGCATGGAGATGGGGACTGCAAGGCAAAACATCCCCCCTCCCCCGCCTCCTATGTAGTAAGAGGGGAAGTGTTCGGCACTGCTGCTAATTGTACTTTATCCTCTTCGATATTTTATTTGCTTGTTGAATTCCCACATCACTTCCCACATGAGTTTGAACTGGTGAGTTATAAGGTGTATTGCAATGACAGCCTAAGCTATCCTGAACTCCTCCCCTCACAGGCTCTTTGGCATTACAGCGAGGGGTATTTTTAGGCAGGGATTTCTCAGTGTTTATTTTATCTTGCATGGTGCATTTCCAAATCTCCGAGCCATGCTGCCAGGAAAGGGCTCAAAGTAGCAGGAATTGAGCAACGAGCAAAGGAATCTGGGACTGAGGTTAGAGGCTTTCCAGGATTTTCCATTTTATAGTGTCACCTTAACGTCCACCCTGTTTCAGCTCAGCTTAAGGGAATGTTTCCCCTAGCTCTGAGAATTTCAACCTTTCTAGGTGACCAGATTGTTCCGATTTTGAGGAGTTTGTCCCGTGTCCTGACCAGAGTACGGCTGGGATGCCATTTGTCCCGATATTTTGTTTTCTGCTCTTCCGTGGAAATTCAGCGGAGAGTCCTTCAGTCACGGACGGTCTTCGGCGATATTCCGGTGGCGGGTGGTTCTGTCTTTGGCGGCAAGGTTTATTATCCCCCGCTAAAATACCACTGAAGACCATCCGCGACTGAAGGGCTCTCTGCTGAATTGCCACCGAACTCCCGGACGGGTGAGTGTAAAAAAAATGCCCTTCCCCCTCACGGTGGTCCTGATATTTTCCCCTTAATGTCTGGTCACCCTAGCCCTGCCACCTGTAGCATACCTGGAATCCAAATGCCACAGGCACGACAAAGAATGGCCAATGCAGAGTCCAGTGCTCAGGCTTTCTTTATCTTCTCTTCATCTATTTCTGTCAGACTTGCTTAGATCACACATTCTTATCAGACTGCTGCCTACTCACCAGTCTACCGGATGGGGGTGTCTCCAGGGAAAGGGGAAGAGAACATATGCCTCTCCTCCAATCACACTTGGTCTCAGTGCTTGGCACATTGCTCAGGAAGTGATATTTACACACTTTGGGTAGAAGACAAACCCGTTTCTCTACCTTAGGGTCTTCTACAGGACCCATCACCACACTAGTTAGGTTGTTAAATGAATTAAAGCATGGACATGAGTGATCTCCCAAATTCTTCTCCAGGACCAACCTTAGGGGCTCTACAAACAAACAGCACCATCACAAGGGTGGCAAAGGCAATCCCAGATGGAAACAGACTAAAAGTGTTCTTCTCCCTTCACAGACACACACTTCTCTGCTACAACCACTTCTCCTTTCACAGACACACTTCTCTCTGCTACAATCACTTTTTTCCCTTTAAAACTGCTGCCCGTTGGCACTGGCAAGGTACCACAGCAGAGGCACCAGGCCCAGCGCTTCCTACATGTGCAGAAAAACAACATTCTAACAGCATCTCTGCTCCTAATCTGATGAGGACTGTCTGCTTACCACCACCTTTCCTAACGGACTCGGAAAAGTTTCAATTTTGCTAACTCTCTCTCATTGTGGCCTAGAGTAGGGACATGACAGTCAGTCTAATCTTGATGAATTTACTAATGTTTGTAAAGAGCTTGGAGGATAAAAAGTGGAGCTTGCATATAAATATCCAGTATTATTTTATTAGTCTCACCTGGGGCACCAGAAACTCTAACGCCAGCATCATACCATGTGACATAGCACAAGACATTGAGTGTGAGTGTATTTAACACAGAAAAGGGCTACTGCGAGCTACTGACTATGGTATTAACAAAACAAACTGTTAAGTGTTTGAGGCGATGCATTGCTAAGGTTACAAAACAAGAGTAAGTTATGTTTTCATCTTTCCTGATCCTAAATTAACTCTGTTATTATTCTGTGTGCAGTGCCCTGGTTTGATACCTCCTGGTGTCACCAAGGAGCAGAGGTAATATTACGGATTATTAGCCATTTCATAATCAAACAAGTTAAAACCACTCAGAAAAGCTGCTTTGCCACAGATTTAATATTCAGTTCAAAGTCTTTTTATCGAGACAATTCATGACCTGTATGTAGCCAAAAGCTAAATACGCTGGAACTGTTTACAAACTTACTCTAATTAGAATGCATGGGGTTTTGCTGATGAATTTCAAAGCCAACACTCAATCCATCCAGGCTTACCTTCTGAGGGCTGAACTCGGACAACATGATGCACGTAGCTCCCACCCAAAGAGGGCATAGCAGCTTATTGATCACTCCGTGGACATGGTGTAAAGGCAGCACATGCAAGATAACATCTTCCTTCGTCCACTCCCATTTGTCAACCAGCCCTGTTACCTGTGGGGAAAAAATATAAAATCCAGCATTAAGCCAAGGGAAGCCACCAGCTGAGACACAGAACAGAGCTCTAATTACAGAGAAAGCATGGCTAATTCAACCCTAGCTCTACTGTTTGAGCTGGTAGCAGCACGTCCCTGCCTGGGCTAGTTTCTGGACCCTGGATGTGAACGTAAATTCAGGGGATTCATGGGAAAAAATAGGAGTCAGAATGAAAGTGTCACCAGTAACAGACAGACAAGAACCTGCAAGGTGGAAGACCTGCACCCCCTTTGATGAATGCAAAGGAAGTGGGGTCTCTTCTTTGAGACCAACAGGAGAAAAGCACCTATCATAAAAACAACTGAATGGGAACATTCTGTGCATCTATAAAATACATATGTATATACATACATGCACCTATAACTCCATCCGTGTTGCCAAAAAATTAGAGATTAATTGCTACCGTTAAGGTAGGACCTACGCTGTTACTAACCTGCTGTTGCACAATCAGAGTCAGCAGAAACAATAGTTATCTAAGAAACTTTGCTGTCACCATTGATAATGCTGCTGACAAAAAGAAGCTGACCTAGGCTGGCTTATTAGAATCCATGAGAAACAGAAACTGGGGGCAGGAAGTCAATGGTCCATAAATAGAAAGGAAAATAAACCCAATACTGCGAAAATGTTAAATTTTAAGCTTCCAAAAGAAAAAAATTATTCCAAAGCACTAGAGTTTGGGCCCTTTTAGGCAGGACAATGCCTTTCAGAGCCTAACCTTCGCAGTCAAAGAGGTCATTTCCAGCTTGTCTAAAAGAAAAAAGATATTTGAACAGTGCTCGTCATTCCCCCTTCCCTTAGCAGGGAGAGCAGATTTTATCCAGTCACTACAACCCTGGTGTTCTGCACCAAACTGCCAGCCACAGCCACTGTTCAATCTGCCTTCCAAATGATCCGAATGCTTGTGAGGAAAGAGTCTTTCCACAATACGGTGAAGCCCTTGTTCTCTCCGCCTAGGCTCACCACAGCATCAGAGCGTCTCGAACCATTTTAGTCCGATACCACATCTTTGAGGTGCAGTGTATTTATTCCCCTTACTGGTGTGATTTTATCAGCTGCAGGCAGCGATACCGAACGGGCAAGGCAAGCAGCACACTCCTTTAGACTTGTAACTCTTTTTGGCACAGATAGCTAATGGATTTTTTGCCTTGGGGATATATAGCTAAATAATGCACAGACTTTACATAATAGTGACATGCTGGATCAAATTACACTTCAGTGAGAGGCATGGATACATTTTTAAAGTCATTTTGCAGAAAAAGCAACCAGTAAAAAAGGCAACTTATAGAGTCACTACCACCCCACCAGGAAAATACCCACCCACTCACCATAGCCTAAGCCACAGTGCATACGCACCGGCAAAGATTTTCAAACATGACTAATGGTTTTGGGTGCCAACCTGGGACACTTCAGAGGGGCCTGGATTTTCAGAGTGCAGTTGCTCAAGCTGCACACCCAACAGCAAGCCCCAAATCGCTAGTCACTTTTGAAAAACACTGACCTCCAATAACATGCCTTTATCATGAGGGATGTATCACTTACCACAGCTTGCACATTCTGATGGGTACTAAGGACACCTTTTGGTCTTCCTGTAGTCCCACTGGTGTAGATTATCATCGCTCCTCTATCTTTCCACTCAGGACAGTCAATTGCAAAGGGGAACGCTTCCACAGTCTTATCATTTATACATCCATCGCTACCAGAGTTAACAAGTGGCAGAACGGGTATTCCCAGTTTCTCAGCACTAGGGGTTATGTGCTTCACATACTCTTCTGTGGCAATGACTAGACTACTCTGGGAGTCTTGGATGAAATACTCTAGTTCCTGCACTGGGTGTTTCTTATACAGGGGAACAGCTATGCCTCCACTCATCCAGGAAGCCCACTGGGCAATCACATATGAGGCATCATTTGGGCATAAAAACGAGATCCGCTCCTCCTTTAGGTCCCCACTGGAACATCTGAGCACTTCACAGATTTGCTGAGACAAGTGGACACTTTGAGTGTAAAGGTCCCTGTACGTGTGCTCTCCATTTTGATCAATGATAGCAATTTTATCACCAAAAGCCAAAGCTCTGGTGAAGACGGGGGTAACCCTACCACTGCACGGTGTTCTTGTGGTGTGCAGGCCTCTTCTGAAATGTCCAACATTCCTCCATCCACAGGCAGGCCACCTCCAGCGGTGTACACCGTGAACAAGACATCGCATGGGCAAATTCACATGGCAAAATATCCAGGCGGCCAACATTCTGCCTGCATTTCTTGATCAGATTCGATGCTGCAGAGAGAAATTATATGAACCAATAAGCAGGGAGTGGGAATATCCAGGAATTTATACAAAATAGTCACACAAAAGGAAAAGGGGGTAGCTTTCATTCTAAGCCTGTTTAAGTGCTAGGCCCCATCTCCACGCGCAGGAAGACAGCCCAAAGCACTCACAGTGGAATCTCTAAATCACAATCTCACTTAAGACAAAAATGTGCATTAAAAGAACATTTATTTTCAACGAGTGAGTTTAGCACAGTAATTAATGCTTACTGATGCCATCCTGTCACTTCCAGTGACTGAAGAAAATAAGCAAAGGAGGCCTGTCTACCCTTCTGATCTGATTGATCATCACAGGTACTGTATCAGGCACACGGTTCCGTCCTACATGACACAACCTTAACAGAATAGGTACAACAGCCAGCGTACGCAGAAACAGCAAACAGTCTGGGCAGCCACCGTACAGTACAGGCCAGCCAGCTGGTTTTCCAAGTGAAAACAGGCAAGCAAGCCAATACTCACCATTACTGACTTGTAGGATTTCTTACAGCATTCCTGGATAGCAGGAAACTAAGAGCATTGACTAGAGCCAGGCAACGTCTCAGCATGAGCTCAGCTGCTCCCCGAATGCCAGAGCTCTACCGGTGCAGCACTATCCTAACAGGGAGCGCACCCCACCACTGAAGTCCTGAGCTCTCCTAAACAGTGTGTGTGAATCATGTTAAATTGTATCAAGGTTCAGCAGTGTAGAAAAACATCCACTAGGGAACTGGGATGAAGCAACAGTCCCCACTATTACGGGGGAAGATTATGGGCTGGCATAAGAGTTACGCATTCTGCTCCTTCTGCTCAGGTGCATAATGACATTAAAGTCTACTCTCTCATGGGAGAAGACTCTCTTGTTTTTACAGCACTGGAGACAAATATTAGGAATGTCTAAGTGCTATTCATCAGCCACTTCTTTTTTAAGCAATATGTTTGTGCTACCATAGTGGCTGCAGCTTGTCGTTCCTCCAGTGGCAGAGCAGAGTGACAGTACACTGGAAGCATCAGGAAGAAACTGCTACAGAAGGGTGCAGGGGAGACTGTGGGTAGAGGGTCTCCAGTACCCTGTCCAGGGCAGTGCCAGCACTGGAACGGTGCTTGTGAGCTGGAGCAGCAGGCCCAGTAGGAAGAAAGGGAAGACTCTGATTGCTCGACGCTGTCCTGAGCCATGCACCGATTGTCACAGATACCCAGCCAAGGAGAGGAAGAAAAATAAGGAAAGGGCTATGGCAAAGGGCCGGAGAGAGAGGACTTTATGTTGCTTCTTATGTAACAGCGACTATTAAAGTTTAACTCAACAAGTGACGTATCCTTAAAGTGAAACTAAAACAAGACAATTTCTGTCCAAATGCATCTAAAATTTCATTTCCCAAAAAAGATATAGGAGTGCTGCATTCAATGATGGAGTTTCCTTGACGAGGGCAATGGCCATTTGGCTTTATAGGACTTCCAAAAAATCTATTATTGCAACAGCTTACAAAACACAGCTCCCCATAGCGTGAAGTAGCAGAAACAATAAACCACCAGAAAATTTGTTTGACAACTATCAATGTAAGATCCAAATGATTTGTAGCTCAACTGTGCTTGGCACGGGCTCAGATGCCCCTGTTGCTAACACCTACTGTCAGCGATGGATTTTTATCTAGTTTTTGCGTAGATGCAGCAGCGAGCTTTCCTGTCTCTTTCATCCACACTAATGAAATTTCCCAAATAAGAAACTTGTTTGCACATATTTTGTTTGCGGAACAACCTCAATTTCGATTTCCGCAATGAAGCCCGTGATTTAGTGCAGAAATATCTTAAAGTGCGCCTTAAACTAAGAAGTGTGGTCACTGCATGCACATGACACACACCAATGAAATGGAAAAAACAAAACAAGTGACACTAGCACGACATCTTTCCATTTCTCACGTTCCTCTTTACAGACAAATTTAAAAAAAGAAAAAAAGACAACACAGACTGTTAGCAAAACCAGAATCACCTCTTTCTAACTACTGTAGTAGCCCCAAGGCCAGATTGCTGGTGAGAGCACACAAGATGCTAACAGGGGTGTTAATTGGAACTGACTGCATTTCCACTGTGTCACTGAGGAGCACAGAGTTCCAAGCCACTATGGTTAACTACACTTGGCTTAGTTGGTTTCCCCTGGAAAGCTCAGAGAGCCAGGTTTTAGCTGCCACTTTGAAACTGCAGCTTCAGAGACTCACATCATCCTCTTTTCACCACAGTGCCAGCGCAGATTTAACGGAACAATAAGCAACAGCAGCTTTCACTGGTCCTATGCACTTATGCACTTCACCGAACTTGTGACAACTGTGTATAGCATTACAGAAGTGCTGGATGTGCTAGTTTGGCAAGGGCCAGGGCAGATTCCTTTCTTTTACATTTTTCAGGGAGCTACACCAGTAACGGGAATCAAATCTGACTAAGAGTATACAGCTGAGTAAGACGTGCTGCCACGGGATGGGGACTGCAAGACAGTGCACTAGCTTTTGTCTTTGGAGATAGGTTCAAACCCTATCCTACTATGGCTAAGGTAACAAGCGAAAATACATTTGGTGGTTTCATCCAGCTCTTGACATCACAAAGCCTTGCAATGAGCGGCAGAGAAGACAGTGGCAATTATGGGCAACTGAGGGATCCAAATTCTATACCCAATAAAGCACCACCACAGCTGAAGGTGGGGAGGGCAACACAATCCCAAACCAACTAGGACTGGCCAGAAAAGCAGGAACTATATACTGTTAACAAACTGATATATAAGGAGTTAACATTCTTCCTTCACCCTGGACAGTGTTTCCATCCCCCAGCTCCCCACTCCAATGCTTTCCTCAGCCAGAAATTACATTTCTAAAGGTAGGAAAACAGGAGCCAGCTTCACATCTCTCAAATTAGGAGTAAAAAGCAAACAAAGGTGATCTCAGAATGCTAACTGAGCCACAATACAATGCAAAGTAACTGGGTAACTGCCACAGATTTATCAGTGTCAGTTCATTTTCCAAGACACTAATAACCATGTATTGTTTACGTCTGACCACTAACAATATGTAGACTAGACGGTGGTATAAATCCTCTTAGGAAACCAGCTGGGATTTAAAGTGGAAACCTGTCACTTATTTCAGATGATGCTACCGTGCAGCCTTTCAAGAGGAAAACAACATACTGGTTAAAATGAAATTAAGCATAGCATTAAAATAACTGATGGATTATTTCCTTGCAAGCCACAGCTTCTCTACAGATGCCCTCACATTATTTACAGTCTTACCCGTATTCTTCCACCTGCACAACATACACCACAATCACTCTTCTCTTTCATATGCTGAAGCACAGCCGTTTCTGAAGGAGCAAAAAAGAGAACTGGCTCAGCAACTCTAAGCTATAAAAACCCACAATACCATCAGTTTATGATTCAGGCGTATACAGAAAACACTGCCCATTGCTTTAGATGTTTGAAACTAGATCACCCAAAACCCCAGAAGATATCTTCCCGGACGCAATCCTGCTCTGATCTCTGGGAATGGACAAGGTGACAAAGTAACAGATCTGCTGCATCTCTAGTACCTATGACTCTGCTGGAGACTGGACACAAACTATCACCCAGTGACCTGAGTCATTCTTAGGCCCTGAGTCACCTCTCAACCATCTCTAGTAATAGTGGTCCAAATACACCCTAAGAAGAAAGATCATGCCAGTACACAAATTCCTTCACTGCTAAGAAATTTATCTCTTGCTTCAAATTTTCCTAAATCATTCCTTGCTATTTCATCTCTAACTCACCCCGCTTTCAAATGTGTCTCTACAAATCCCCATTACCTAATCTCACCTTGGTCACAGTATAAATACATATGTAATTATAAAAACACACTAGATGACTTGAGCAACACTCTTTTTGCTGAACTAGTCAAAAGGTCTGATCCTGACCTCAGACACGTGGTTATCACTGCATCTCTTTCAAGATCAGCTCTTGACACTGTAACTAATCTTGCAAAAGGAGTGTGCCCCATTGCCCCAGAGAGCATGATCAAACCAGAAGCACGATCAAGACCACCAGATAACATTCTGCAGGTTGTCTGCCTCTGCATCACCTGATGGAGCGTGCGTGTGCTGCTCTGAAGTGTGTGAAAGGACCACTTCCATCAAACCAACCGAAAATCACATCTGTTGTGTGCAGAAAGACCAGATGCTTTCAAACTTCCTAACTTTCCAAATAGCTCTGTGTCAGCACTTCCATCCAGAAATTTAGACAACTCAACAAATCCCAAAGGACTACCGTTAAATGTGGATCAGGAAAATGAGGGAGTATTTCCCCCAGACAGAGGAGAAGGAAGGTGTGGGTGTGCATATTGTGATTGGAGGAAGTGGTTTCAGGGTGGTGGGATTTATTTAAAGAGATGTGAAAAACTTCAAAACAGTTTGTATTTTCAGTGTTACTGTTTGTTTCCATAGTTCATTTGCATGGAAGTCAGGCCCCCTGAGGCTGGTGTATCCCCCTCCATGCAAGCACAGAGCACATGCACTGTGCCAATCTGCACCCTCTTCAACCCCCCCAGGGCATACAGATAGCACCAATCGCACCCCACAACCCACTCGACCCCCTGGGGCACATAGACAGCACCAATCAGCAACCTCCCTTGACCCCCAGCACCCAACCAGCAGGCCCCCGTCAGATGCAGCTGCTGGAGCAGGATACGGGCAGCCCATCCCAGGCAAGGGAGCGCAGGCACGTCTGGGGAGGCAGCCCTGGGGCAGGGAGGAGGACAAGGATGGGGGCATTAGGCAAGGGCACGGTGGGGAAGATGGGGCTGGACAGGCACCCCGGGGTGGGGGGGGGGCGCTGGGAAGAGCACCCGGGGAGATGGGGGCGGGGGCAGGAGCCCGGGGGGGGGGACTAGGGAGAGCACCTGGGGAGATGGGGGCAGGACAGGAGCCCCGGGGCCGGGGGGGGGCGCTAGAGAAGAGCAGCCTGGGGAGACGGGGCGGCGCGCGAGCCCCGGGGGGCGCTAGGGAAGGGCACCTGAGGAGACGGGCGGGGCAGGAGCCCCGGGAGGGGCTAGGGAAGGGCACCCTGAGGAGACGGGGGCAGGGCAGAGCCCCGGGGGGGCTAGGGAAGGGCACCCTGGGGAGGGGGGCGCGAGGAGCCGGGGGGGGCTAGGGAAGGGCACCTGGGGACGGGGGTGGCAGGAGCCCGGGGGGGGGGGCAGGAGCCCTGGGGCCGGGGGGGGCTAGGAAGGGCACCCTGGGAGACGGGGGGCAGGAGCCCCGGGGGGGGCTAGGGAAGGGCACCCTGGGGAGAGGCGGGGCAGGAGCCGGGGGGGGCTAGGGAGGGCACCCTGGGGAGCGGCGGGCGGGGCAGGCAGCCGAGGGGGGCTAGGGAAGGCACCCTGGGGAGACGGGGGGGCAGGAGCCCGGGGGGGGCTAGGGCAAGGGCACCCTGGGAGAGGGGGCGGGCAGGAGCCGGGGGGCTAAGGGAAGGCACCCTGGGGAGACGGGGGCGGGGCAGGAGCCGCGGGGGGCTAGGGAAGGCACCCTGGGAGACGGGGCGGGGCAGGAGCCCTGGGGCCGGGGGGGGGGCTAGGGAAGGGCACCCTGGGGAGAGGGCGGGGCGAGCCCTGGGGCCGGGGGGGGCTAGGAAGGGCACCCTGGGGAGAGGGGGCGGGGCAAGGAGCTGGGGCGGGGCTGGAAGGGCACCCTGGGGAGACGGGGCGGGGCAGGAGCCCTGGGGCCGGGGGGGGGGCAGGAGGGCACCTCGGGCGCAGAGGGGGCGGGGCAGGAGCGGGGGGGGCTAGGAAGGGCACCCTGGGGAGAAGGGGCGGGGCAGGACCGGGCGGGGGGGTTGGGAAGGGCACCCTGGGGAGAGGGGGGGCAGGAGCCCCGAGGGCTAGGAAGGGCCAACCCTGTAGAGACGGGGGGGGCAGGAGCCGGGCGGGGCGCCGGGCCTCACCTGCCGGGCCGCGTCCCGCGGGTGGCTGCGCCCGGGGAGTGGGAGGGTCGGGTCCGTCCGGGAAGTGGGTCCCCGCGGAAACCAGGTGCCGCCGCCGGCGGTTCCGGGCCGGGCAGAACCAGCTCCCTGGAGCGGGGCAACCCCGAGCTCGAGACCAGGGGGACACGCGCCCGTGACGTCACTGCTGTGACGTCACAGCCCTCCGAGCGGCGAGGCTGACGTCACCTCGCAGCCCCGCCAGGGGGCCCAGCGGTCCCCGTTGTATAGGCACAGCCCCCGTGTCCGGGCTTGGGCCTACAGAGGCGCCTATTACCCCCCACGCTCGCTCTCTGGTCACCCAGCAGCCTCGTCACGTTACATCCCAATGAGCGTCTGCAACCTGCGTGCCAGCCTGAGCCCCCCGCGCCCGTCCACGGCCCGTCACTTCCTGGGTGGACGTGTCTGCTGCCCGCACTGCCCGGGACACGTGTGCGGTGCCCTCCTCTTCGCGCTGTGGTAGCAGCAGGAGACCCAAGCAAAGAGCCGGGATCTGTTGTGCCAGCCCCTGTGCCCCCATGTAGCAAGATGGTCCCTGTCCCAGAGAGCTCCCCATGTACATGGCAGGCAGGGTGCAGCAGCTGAATAAAAGAGACAAATGGGGGCGGAGGATGAGTCCCCACGGGAGTGACCCGGCCCTAGACCCCACAAGTTTATTGAAAATGGTTTCTGTGGACATACTGGGAACTGAAGCGGGACCATCCAGAACTAAAAACACAAGCTGTTGAATGGCTTGAACTAAAGCCATCAGGGTGGGACTGTGTTGGTGTCACTAGGCATAAATCTAGGTGACTCTGGAAAATGGAAAACCACGAGTGTCGATAAAGCCCTCCTGCTCAGGCCCTAATGAACCATTGTTCCTCCATGTTTAACACTTAGTGTAACCTAGTGTAACCTAATGTGTTAATAGCTGTAAAATGTAATGTCAGCAGTTAGTTTTTTGATTGTAATAGCCAGTTCCCTGCTGTAATACACTGGAACTAAATTGAAGCAAGTTTCAAGGCCACTCTTAGATACAGCATACATGTCTCTGCAGCAGAAAGGGGAGAGGGATGGGGAAGACAAAAAGATTGAGTGAGAAAAGATACTGCAGCTGGATAGGAAAGGAGGGGGGAGTGAAAGATCAGTTAGTCAGCAAGAAAAAGTTTTGTAGTAAACAACTGGGATATAAAAAGAAGAAACTACTTGTTTTAGGTGTGCAGGATTTGAGATTGCATTCTCCCTCGCACCTTATTTGAGCTCAAATAAACTTGTGTTTTGCTTCTCCATCCTGGTGTGTTCATTGGCGCTACGCACACCGGGCCCCGAACCGCTGTTGCTTGCCTCTGGCACTTTGTGCTGGCAACAACTGTAACAAAACTCATATCCTCTGTGGACTGGGAACAGAATGGAGTCTGTAAGACACATTTACAAGTGGGTTAAATAGAGAAGCAGTGGCAGGTGTCAAACAATGGAAGTGAAAATCATAGTGTAAAGACCCAGTGCCAAGCACGTGTGAAGGAGAAGCAGACAGCCAAGAACATGGGAAATCGACCTGCAGAGTGTAAATTTGACAACGTTACACCTTGGAAAAGGTGCAACATGTTAGCTATTCAACTCTGCTAACACTAATCCAAAAGCAGTGTAGAAACCCCGCCACTCAAATAACAATTGGAGCTGTTCCTTGTTAGGGCACAACTTTCATACTAGCATACTTCAACACACCTCACTTTTATTTTAACCACTCAGACCCTCGAAACTCCACCTTTTACTTTTTGCAGGCAAGGAAACAATCTTAGCAAGCAATGGTGGCATGCGTCTGTGTATGCAAGGCATACATTGCCTGCCCAAGCCAGCTGTGCCCACGGGATGATTCTGTCCAGTCTCCGAATGTGCACGGAGGACACCATTTTGTCCTACCTCTCCTGTACTGTATGTGTGAGGTCACGCCACCTGAAGAAAAACATTTTTCATTCAAGTGTGGAATTGCATGCCTGACTAAAAATGTCATGGAATGCCACTGGCAAGCAGAGCAAACAACATTACTGGTGCCACCATATGCCATGCAGGGTTGGGAGAATGGGGACCCCTTCTAAACAGAATCTTCCTACTTCAGCAAAGCTAACAGATGTTTATATTTTACTAAAATGATCTGTACAAATAAAATGCTAACTTTGCAGCCTCTTTTGGGATCCCTCTGTCTGGTGCTTTGCAGATCAAGGACTCACTGTTGGTAGCCTGTTGCCACGTTGACATCTTCACTCCTCTGGCACAACAGAACTACAGTTAAGGTAAGTTAGTCTGTGCAGGAGACAGTGCTTTTTGCAACACTGGGGAATGAACTCCTCCAGGAACTAAGGACCATCACAAACCTCACCACCTTCCACTCCTAAAACAAGGCGCATTCCTTCGGTCTTGGCTTCTCTAATATAAACATATTGCGACATATGCATATGTGGGTATATAGAAATTAGAAATAATGACAAAAGTTATACTATATATAATAAAACAATTCCAAACCAATCCACTGTACATACTTCTCCTCCAGGGGAGAGGATGAGAGAACAAACACATCACAAATATTAGTCACACTGCTTAATACATAGCTGGAAGGCACTAGATACTAGGCTGATGAGTGCAGTACAAAAAACCTACAAAACCAGAATAGGATAGAATACACAGTCTCCCACACACACTCCCTCACTCTGGTTGCTCCAAGAATACAGACTGCAGCCAGATCTCATGTTTAAGAACTGAGAGTGCACCTGACACCACAAACAATGTCATGGCTACATTGTATATATATATATAGCGAGAGAGAGAGAGAGACCGAGAAGCAGCAAGAGTCTAAGACACATGCAAATATTTATTCTTTTTACAAATGTCCCTCACCGGATCTGAGTAGGTGCTAGTCAGTGTGAATAAGGGCTGCAGAATCTGATTTGTCTCTCGTTCTTACTAGATATACTCCCAGTGAGTCTGTCAGTTACTTCTACTTTATTGACACAAAAATATTTTACTTTGGTTAGCCCTGCAGAGCCAATCCAGCTCAAGGAAAGTGACCTGGATTCTATTCTGACTCAGACACTAGGTGCAATGTTCTCAACTCAGTGCTGATCGCAGAATCCTTTAAAACAAAAATTGCTGTAAAAGGAATTTGAGCTGGACCCCAACAGAAGAGACTCACTGGGAGCCCCACAATGGCATCTCCTCAGAGTCAAGGAAACTGAGAGGAAGATGTATTTTTACAGGGTCCTTTAGGCAAATGCTGAAAGCCACTGTATGTGGGGGAGGGGTGTTGGGGGGAGAAGGAGAGCGCCCTTTGCAGTGGGGTGGGGAGGCATAAGCAGGCGGGAGGGGACATGCCACCGGAGAACAAGCAGAGAGCGGGGAAAGTAAAAAGCGCCAAAGGAGCCAGGCTGCAAATCAGGGATCTGGCTGATTGGTGGCAGCCGGGGGCATAGAAGTGGGGCCCAGAGCAAGAAGCAATGGGGGTGAGTGTGCCTGGGAGGGGGGAGGGCAAGGTGGGTGGAGCCCCCCTCCCCAGACAGTGGGTAGGTAGCTAAATCAGCAGCGGGTTACAGGCAGAGGAAGTGCTGGGGGCGGGGGAGCTGCTCCTGCTGATGGTACAGCATGTCCCAACTGAGTGGGTCTGCTCAGCGCAAAGAGTGGCTTCCCCTGCCCGCCCACTCAGGGAGAACCTTCTTCTGCTGTGTGACGAAAGGAAACCTAATAGGGGAAATTGCTCGAGTGCCAGAACATGTGTCGCACGGCAGATGAGAGCGGACTTGGCAAGGCCCTGTGCTTTCGAGACTCAGCCTCTGTTTTCACACACATGGCACGTCGGGCGCATCTGTCAGCTCTGCAAGCAGCTGCGCGAGGGTTTTTTCTCTCCGAGTGCCAGTTGGGATGCCAGGAAGTGCTACTTTATCAACTACCTGTGGCTACGAAGGCAACTCTGTGCAGCTGGAAATTTGATTTGTTTCCAAATATTGCAGACGCTTTAAAGCCTGTCTTTTTTCCCAAAATCCTCCTTTCTTGGTGGTGATCCCTTGGCAGATATCACGTGCGCGGCACTTAATTCAGTGCTGTGTCATCATCTGCACCTCCAGCACGCACAGCCTGCCATACGGAGTATACCACATGGAACATGGCTGCACTTGGAAGGAGGCTCTGAGAGGCCATGGGCTATCCCTGCCCTGGGGCTGGGTTCTGACCGCCATGTCTCTGTGCTCCATACACTCCTACAAGACAAACCCGAAGCCAGTGCTTTGTCTGGCTCTAGCACCGCCCATCTGAGGATCTCAAAGCACATTCCTGGTTTTAGCCTCACAGCTGCCCCTTGTGAAGTCAGGAGACATCGTCTCCATTTTCAAAATGGGGAAACTGAGGCATAAAGCCATGCTGTGACTTGCCCAAGGTTGCACAGCAAGTCAGTGTCAGAGCTGGGGCAAGACCCAGCAGTTCTGACTCACCATCCCAGGTGCTACATCGAATGGATATTCTCTCTTTACTCTCTGTAGGTGGTCACTATTTATTTTGCACCCACATCGGTCAGTACTGCATTATGACTGCTAATAGTGCCCCGGGCCGTAGGACCCTGCAGACAGTGCTGCTCATGAACCTGGCTTGCTTCAAGTTGTACCAGGTTGGGGGAAAAGGGCTTGTTGCAGAAAAACATTGATCCCGTCACTTGACTCTCCCCTGCTGTGATTCAAGATCATTGAACCTCTGCCGTTAATAGACAGGAGAACGGCTTTGCTGGGCTCCCGGCCTCACCAGAGTCTGCCCTCTGCACCCCATCAGCAGGAGCTGCTGCAACACAGACGTTCTCAGACCCTTTCGCTGTGTGCTTCTCTTCTCCTGGCACAGCGTCGCCCCTCCTTGTCCCAGTCCCAGACCATCTCTGCAGAAAAGAGATGCTTGACTGCATGTCAGCTCAAGCTAGAACAGCATTAAGCAAGTCACTGTTACAGGACAGAGGTGGCGCCTTGGTTATTTCCCCCACTTATTATCTAGGGTGCTTTCGTGTGTGGGATAACACGTTCAGACTCTGTCCTCCGGGCCTGTGGTGCTGCTGCATTCCCCTCCCAGGTTTGCTCCTCCTCCAGCCTGAAAATTGATCACAAGCTGTTTACACTAAAGAACGACACGACACAGAGAGACGAGCAGGTGTCCTGGGGCAGAGAGGCACTTCGTGTTTGTGAGTTTCTCTGGTCAAGGAACCCTCAGGAAGCCTGGAAAAGTCTTGGCTGGAATGGACACACGCTGTATCCCCGTGATGCCAGCAGCTCCATGTCGCCCAGAGACCCTCGTGGCAACACTGCTGTGCCCACCAGGCTGCTCTGGGAACTCAAGTTCTTTGGCTTTAGAAATGCAGGCTCCTCTGGGGCGAGCTGAGGCTTGCAGATCACACCACCCAGGCCTAGTGTTCCACACATACGGACATGAGCCAACCCGAGTCCAGTTTCCCAGGAGCTGCCCCAGCCTCCTGCCTCCTCACTTACTTACACTCTGCAGGATACAATTTGCTCAAGATGAACAACTACCCCAGAGTTTTCCATACAGCTACAGTGGAAGCGGCAGTCGGGGACACTGCCTCTGGGCAGCTCCCTTCCTGAGCGACCACTGTAAAGAGACGCCAGGGTTGCAACTGCACTTGGATCAGATCTCGAGTTAAAGACCAGCCTGTACTGCCATCTACTCATCCTGTGAGTGAGCCCCTCAGCCAGGTCTCCCTGCATGTTATTGCATGCACAGAGCTGCATTTTCTAATGCGAATATACTATATAATATCTATACTCTTAACAGAGCTGGTCCCTGGGCCTGGCGGGAAGGGATCCAGAGAGGGAATGATCACAGCCTCTGGCAAAACTGGGGGAGAAGCAGCAGGAATCTTTAGGGACCTGCCTAGCTGCCAGTGACTGGAGGAGTGGTAGGTCACTCACTGGGGCATTAATTCTGGTCTCTAATGGGATTTGGGCCAATCACATGAAAGAAGAAACCCCACAGCATGGGCGTGAGAGCCGGTGGAGTGAGCCATCTCCTCTAAATGAAGCCTGACTCCCCTCTTCCTACCAGGGAGCCGTTGCTATGGGCGTTGCTGGGTTTCCTCTGAGGCCCTGATTGGGCCACCTGTCCCCAGCCCCATCTTGTTACTGTGCCCTTGACCTAAGCTGGGATAAGATGGAATCCGCGCTCCTGCCCAGGGGAATGGAGGTGGTGGGGAGACAAGATCTGTGGATGGGCTGTGACACCATGGCATGGCATAGGTGGTGACATCACTCAGGAAGTTTGGGTAATAGAGAGCACCATGGAAACAAGATACAACCCCCCCGCCCCCACAGCTCTTCTGATCCTCCACTGGACCCATTTTGTGGGACTTTGTAGCCTTCCCGGGTTTTTAAAGATCCAGTTTGAGGTTCTCTTCTGATGCCACCTCTCCAGTTGGCCTTCTCATGCAGGACTTGTTCTGTGTATTGACTTCCCTCTTCAATCCCAGCTTGGTCTGCAGTAGCCGCATGCTGACCACTTGCCAACCATGAACCTGGGCCCTTTGCTCATGGGGTAGCTCCATTAGAGCCTGGCTATGGCACTGCTGACCCACTGTTCAAAGCTTTGGACAGCTCCTGTCCCGAGGTGCCGCCCTTCACTCCCGTCGAGCTAGGACATCAGCCCAGACCCAGAATGGCTGGTGCCATGAGCAAGGTTATAAAGAAGCGTGTGACTAATTCCATTGGCCCAGTGACAGTACTAAATGTTCAACTTCCATGGCACTGCCGGCTCTTTGCCAGAATGGGGGCTGACCGGAGGGCTCTAGCAGGGCTGCACGGACAGCTGGGAAGTCCCTCCTCCAGGCCTGGAACAGATTTCCTAGAAGATGCAGTGAAGCTTCTCGTAACTCCTCACTTGCTGCTTTACACACTGTACAAACGTGCTGTTTAAGCAAGTTTATTCACACACACACACACGGTAAAATGTGCTTTGAGGCACTGGAAAGGAACTACTCCATGAATTGGCAATAATCCATTTGTCAACCAGGAGACATAACACTTCAATCAAAAGCCACCAAAAGTCCGTGGGAGGTGCAGGAGCTCCTTTTCCATGTCACTGGCACTGAACATTAAAGAGCCGGGCTCAGTGGCTTTTCTCACCCTTACCTAGTCACTGACGAGATACAGCAAGCTCAGGGATTATGCTCTGCTGAAACGTGTCTGGGTTTGCGTCCTTGTGTTTGGGGCTAGGCCAGCCTGGTGCTCCAAAAACGCCTCCCCTTCAACTAGCCAAAGTTGGTGACATGCAACTTAATGAGAGAACAGCCAGCCTGGGACTGCTGAAAGGGCTGGCTGGGAAATATACAGTGATCCAAAGGTGAGGCCATAGGGAAAGACACGGGGCTCCATTTCCTTTCAGCTTGTCAATGAAATTGTGGCTAGAGGAGAATTGGTGAGGGTACGTCCAGACCATCCGCCTTATCGGCAGGTAATGATCGATTTCTCAGGGATCAATATATCGCATCTCAGCCGCAATATATCGATGCCGAACGCGCTCCCTGTCGACTCCAGAACTCCACCAGCGCTAACAGCGGTAGCAGAGTTGATGGGGGAGCCACGGACATCGATCTCGCGCCATGAGGACCTGAGGTAAATCAATCTGAGATACTTCGACTTCAGCTATGCTATTCACATAGCTGAAGTTGCGTATCTTAGATCGATCCTCCCCCACCCAGTGTAGACCAGCCCTAACACAACAAACTTGAACTTTGAGGAAGCCTTTGACAAAGTCCCTCTCAAGATCCCATTATGGAAAGTAACTTGACCTGGGGTGAGCGCGAAGGTGTGGTCACCGCAGACAGTGGCAAAGCAACAGACACCAGAGACAAGGGACAAATGATCCGTTTCCCCATCGCAAAAGGATGCGGCAAGGCCCCATGCCGAAACTGGTGTTGTTCAATTATCTGGAAAAGGGGATGAGCAGCAAGGTGGCCAGACCTGCACATGACACAAAATGATTCAGGTTAGCCAAGAACTGAGATGAGCGTGAGGAACTCCCAAAGGTCCCAACCAAGCTAGGCCAATAGGCAGATGAAATTCAGCGCCAGCTAATGCAGGTTGGACGGAACAGAACCTGCTCATGCACATTCCTGGTTCTAAAGGAAGATTTGCCACTCAGGAAAAAGATTGAGGGGCACCAGCAGAGCTGTGTGGGGAGTCCAGGCCAGACTCGCAGGGCGGGCCGCAAGCTGGGATTGAGGGGTCGTCATAAAGCATAAGTCCCAATTCTGAACCTTAGCGTCCAAAATGTGGGTGCCTGCATGAAACCTTCAATCTTAATTACCAGCTTAAATCTGATAGCGCTGCCACCAGCCAGATCCAGTGCCTGGCTCCTCTGGTTCTCCCAAAACCTCCTGGGGGACCAGACAGATCGCCCTGAGTCTTACACAAAGGGAATAACCCCTCCCTGGATGACCCTGGAGATCACCCTGTTTCAATTCCTTGAAACGCAACCAGAGAGATCAGGTTCTCTCACCCTCACTCAGAGGTCCCTGCAAATGCAAAGCTTTGTATCTAACACAAAAGATTTTCTTTCCCCTGTCTTTTCCTCCCACCAATTCCCTGGTGAGCAGCAGACTCATCCCCTTGAGCCCCAACTAAAAAAAATCCAACAGGTTTTAAAAGAAAGCTTTATATAAAAAGAAAGAAAAAGACATAAAAATGGTCTCTGTATCAAGGTGACAATATACAGGGTTATTGGCTTAAAAGAAAAAATGAATAAACAGCCTTATCCAAAAAGAAATACAATTTAAACATTCCAGCAAACTACACACATGAAAATACAAAAACAATATAAGCCTATTGTCTTTCTACCTTTGTACTCACAACTTGGAAGCAGAAGATTAGAAAGCCTGGAGATAGAGAGATCACTCTCAGAGCCAAGAGAGCAACAGACACAGAACAAAGGACCCACACCCAAAAACTTCCCTCCCTAGAGATTCGAAAACATCTTGTTTCCTGGTTGGTCCTCTGGTCAGGTGTTGTTTGTTACCTCTTTGCAGGTGAAAGAAACATTAACCCTTAGCTATTTGTTTATGACAGGGGTGCTGGCAAAACAGAGTGGGTGGTGGCCAGGACCGGAAGAGCAGGAGGCTGGAGATACAGCTGACTTGTGTATGACAGAGATGGCACAATGCCGAACTGTTCTCTGCTGGGCATTAGCCTATGAGCTCAAGCCCTAGGAACAGTGAATCCAACCCAGCCGCAGCCACCATGCTAAGCAGTTCCTCGGGATTGCTGAAGCATTCGTAGGCACCGCTCGTTTCCTTCGCTCCAGCCACAGTCAGACACCGGCACAGGGAGGGAGCAGCCCAAGGAGGCTGTGAAATGCCCAGGCCTTCAAGCCTCTGCTCTCTCGCAGTTCCTGCGTGCAGTGGGGAGGGGCTGCCTGGCTGCCTCACCTGGGCTGGGCTCCCCTCACGTGGATCTCTTGACTCGGCTGCCTGGCAGGCCCCTTGCAGCCTCTCAGCCAGGCGGGGAACATTCTTCCCGCCAATCTCTCGCGACAGAAAAGGGCCTTTTCTTCTAAAGGAGAAGTTGGCGTAAGATTTGTGGTCAGACTGAAGTTTGTCGAGGAAGTGAAGTGTCTTCAGTTAGTTTTGTTTTTTCCAAGGAAAAGCCAGAAAACTGCCCCTGCGTTCCCCCCGCCCCCAGCTCTGCTCACAAGGCAGAGTGAAAATCCAGGCTCAGGGGGTGGGTGACCCCAGAACAAGCCCATGGCTGTAACAGAAATTTGTCATTATCACTGCACTGCACACCCTGACCTCCTCCAACTTCTTAGTGAGAACAGGCATCGAACCTGGCGCCTCCTGTTTCAGGAGCACACCCTCCTTCATCCTGAGCTAGCAGGAATGCCCCACTGAGAGCTGCTAGCATAGGGACTGAGCAGGCCTGGCTCTGCGTCTACCCAACACGGTGCACTATGGTCTGGGTGCGTCTACACGGGTGCACACAGCCCGAGAGCGCTAGATCCATCATCCTGTCCCAGGCAACTGGACCCTGTTTCCTAACCACCCAGCACACAGCTCCAGGGGGTTTGTGCTGGCGGTAGGTTTGGGATGGTTTCCAGCACAAGAGGAGAATGTTTGCAGGGGAAACGTTTAACGTCTCCATCACACCCAGCCCCTGGACGTGCCTAGCAGATGTCACCTCAGTCAGATCAGGAACTGCTGCTCTTGGCTGCTCTTCTGGTGTGTTTGATGGGAGCCTACAGGTTCTCTCAGCACCCAGTGACCCGGGGAATTGCCTGTCCAGAGGGGACGCCTGCTCCATTCTCACCCACCCATCCCATCCTATGGCCAGGCTGCAGCCTGCAGCCAGCTCCATATCATCACAGACCCTTTCCTGTGTCCCACGTTTGAATGGGAACATTCCCTAAGGCAGACTCTTCTCCTCGGGCAAGCAAGGTGTGACGAAGTGGAACTGTTCTTAATGTTTCCTCTGAATACTGTGGGGGTGCCTCAGTTTCCCATAGGCATTTCTTAAGTCTCCAGTGTGTATAAATCACCGACACTCTGTCTCCTGGCAACTAATGGCCCTGGCCCTTCCCCCTTGCAAGGGGATGGCTAAAGGTGAACAAAGAGGTCAGGTGACCTCCTGGCCTGGGAAAGAGACAAAGGCCAGAGAGGAGGAGCTGGAGGGGGTTTCAGTTTGGGGGTTGACTGGGGATGTGGAGTGAGGGCAGACATGGGTGTTTGGCTTGCTGGGCCCCAGAATGGACCCAGCTGAGGAGTCCCATTCTCTGTACCTACAAGCTCTGTTTTAGACCGTGTTCCTGTCATCTAATAAACCTCTGTTTTACTGGCTGGCTGAGAGTCACGTCTGACTGTGAAGTGGGGGTGCAGGACCCTCTGGCTTCCCCAGGACCCTGCCTGGGCGGGCTCACTGTGGGAAGCGCACGGAGGGGCACATGCTGAATGCTCCAAGGTCAGACCCAGGACGTGAAGCTGTGTGAGCTTCTTGCCCTGCAGACAGTCTGCTCCAAGGGAGAGGAGGCTCCCCAAAGTCCTGACTGGCTTTGTGGGGAGCAGTTCCAGACCATCGCCTAGGTACTCCGTGACACAAGGGTAATACGGGTGATAGCTCAGCTGTTACCTGCCACACGCTGCTCGGTCGTCTTCATTCAGCAGAGGCTGCATTTCCCACAGAGGTTCCCAGCCCATGGCCTGTCCTTCCCCACAGGGATCGGCTGTGGTTTTCAGGTTCCTGCGGGGTTCACCGCCATGGCATAGCTTCCCGTCGGGACGGGCCCCTATTCAGGCCTATTCCCAGCTTCATTCCACTCCCGCACTGTCAGCTTTTGTCCCCTGATGGGACATGTAGAGGGGGCACTGGGAGACGAGACACCATGATGAGCGGTGGGTTAGGAATAGCACTGGGTGCTCAGCTGGCAGGCTAGTTTCAGCCAGGGGCTCTCACGTGAGTATGGAGATGGGTCTGAGCTCTACCCAGAGTCAGCAGCCAGGGGAACAGGGCTGGGCTGAAAAATCACAGGCTGTCTAAGGGGGTCACAGCAGCTGTGCATCAGTTGAGTGTGGAAAAGCCGTCTCACCCCAAGAGCCAGCCCTGCTGGGACAGGCCTCTCTTCCTCATGGCCAGCAGGCAGGCGAAGAGCAGGGATGCCAGCTGCACTCGATACGAAGCGATACAGGCTGGCAAGAACTGCGCAGTGTATCGGGCCCAGCTCCCGCTGTCAGATGGGCACCCAAAGATCCTCAGCATACCCAGGAGCCAAGCAAACAGCATGGAGACTGTCCGGGCTGGAGGTGTGCTGGGGCCAGATGGGGCCACGCCACTTGGGATGGACAGCAGGTGGAAGCAAACCCTGCCAGCTCCCAGGTCTCCCCAGGAGCAGTGATCTCTGAGGGCCGGGTGAGCCTTTCCCCAAGGAGCTGAGTGCGTGGACATGAGAACCTACCCTGGTCGCGTCTGCAGAGCCCTGCAGCAGGGACGGTGACCGGGTCCTAGACAGACCCTGCAACACGCACCTGGCTGGGCTGGAGAAATGAGCCTAAGGCCAGTTCGTGCTGCTGGCCTCTCCTGGCCAGATGGGGAGTCAGCTCTCAACATCCCCTGGAGGCAGCCGTGCGTCACCTTCGCTGGCATGTTGATCAGACTATTCAAGCCCACAGCCCCCTAGGATCTGTGTGGAGAAAAGGGAGGGGGAAGGAGGTGATGGGGGGCAGACAGCAGCAGGAAATACCGTCACAGACAGACAATCAGCCTGAGCAATGGCAGGGGCCCCATATGAATGGAACTGGGAATGGCCGGCTTGGCAGGTGCACAGCTGGGACCATGCGGCACAGACACCCAGCTCGAATACTGGGAACGTGCCAGATACAAGGATGCAGTTTCACTGGCTCCCCCGTCCTCAGAGCTCAGCCCTAGCAGGGTTGTGGCATCCCTTTTGGGAGCGTCCCCCCGATGGCACCGTGCTCTGTGGGCAGCACCCTCGACTGGAGGGGGCCCGAAGGCCTTTCTCAGCATGTATGTACGTGTGTCAGCAGCCCTGCACTGGGAGTGAGAATGGTGCCTGACTCCCAGGGGATGGCACATGCTGGGCAGATATGACTTACGCATGGACTTGTGCAGCACCAAGCTCCTCGCACGGACAATTCCCCCAGGGAATTCCTGGCTCCAGCATCTTTAAAAAACAGCCATGAAGGGTCAGGGCCACTGGGCTGGAACGTTAGCGACAGCATGGAAGAAACTCCCTCCTTCCCCCAACAAATGAGGGGAAACACGCCTGAAACGTTTCCCAGAGCTGCTTCCCCCTGTGAGGGGGGCCCTACGTGTCGAGTTGGGGTGCCCCCACTGGGCCAGTGTGTGGTTGGGACACCCTGCCACGCAGTCACTGAGATTCCCTGTTAAGCAGGTGATTCTAGTCACGTGGGCCCTGGCCCCCTGACGGGGTCACTTGGACGACTAGTCCGTGGGTCCCTGGGCAGGCACAGCAAACTAGCTGTCTGGAGTCCTGCAGCCTCCTGGCTGGGGTAGGCAATTAGCCCCCTGGCAGGGCAAAACCTCAATCAGTCTATGGCTCCTGGGTGGGGCAAAGGAAACGGTCTGTGGGTCTTATTTCCCTCTGGGCTGGGACAGAGCAGGCAGCAGCCTCCTCACTTCCCTAGCCATGTCCGCCGTTGGCAAGTCGCTGGAGCGTAGCCCGGGTCTTCAGGCTGCACCACCAGGAGCGTCGCAGGAACCGGCTGGGTATGTCCTTCCTCCTCTGTCGCCCGACCCCGACTCAGCTGCGCTGCCTCCTTTCATCCGGCTTCTCCACCTGCAGCACGTGCAAGGGGGGCGAGGCCGCCTGGGCCCACAATGATTGGTCGGCCCCGGCGGCCCAGAGCAGCGTTGGTACACCAGTCACACGCCCCCGTTGCATTATCTGCCCTCTGCTCTCATCGTGCATTGTGGGAGTCATGCCATCTGTATAGTGACCTGGCATACGGGTGTCAGGCCTACTGGGCTCTCTCGGAAATCAGTGCCCTCAGCCACTAGGCCATGGAGCTGAGTGCAGAGCGGCCATTAAAACACCCAGGCCCCTTCTGACAACTGACTCCAGGATCCAAAAGCCACCAATGGGCTCCCCTGACCAGGGATGGCTCTAGCTTTTTCGCTGCCTCAAGCATGACATGCAGGCAGCCTTTGGCGGCTTGCCTGTGGGAGGTTCCTGGTCCCATGGATTCGGCGGCTTGCCTGCGGGAGGTCCCCGGTCCCATGGATTCGGCAGCTTACGTGCGGAAGGTCCCCAGTCCCGCGGATTCGGTGGTTTGCCAGCGGGAGGTCCCCAGTCCCGCGGATTCGGTGGCTTGCCAGTGGGAGGTCCCCGGTCCCGCGGATTCGGCGGTTTGCCAGCAGGAGGTCCCCAGTCCCGCAGATTCGGCGGCTTGCCAGCAGGAGGTCCGCCAGTCCTGCGGCTTCAGGGTACCCGCCACCGAATTGCCGCTGAATCCATGGGACTGGCAGACCTCCCACAGGCACACTGCCGAAGGCAACCTGCCTGTTGCCCTCACGGGGACCTGCAGGACACCCCCCTTGGAGTGCTGATGCCTGGAGCTGCCGTTGCCCCTGACCTCCACCGACCACGTCGCCGTTTGTGCGTCACACCCATTGGCTGTGTTCACTGGGGGCTGCTGGGCTCAATTCTCCGCCCTGATCCACCCCTCTGCATTGCCCTGGCAGCACCAGGAGCTGGCATCTGGTCCTGTTTCCCCTGCTGGGGATTCTCCTGGCACGAGGGAGGCCCGAAGAGGAGTAAAGGTGCATGGCTGGCTCTGAGGCAGCCCTGCTGCTGCAGTCCTCAGCATGGGGGGCATGCTGGGCTAGAACCTGCGACTCTTACGTTATCCTCAGCTGGTCTGTGGCCAGGCCACGGAGCCGGGAAAGCCTGACCCGGGCCCTGCTGCACCGAGCAGACACTCACCAGGAAAGATACCCTGGCCCAGGAGTTTTAGCTGATCTCACATTTTATTTGCATTCGATTTCCAGATAAAAAGGACAGCTGTGCCAGCAGGCCCAGGAGTCAGGGACCGCAGTGCTGTGCCAGAGGCACTGCCATCCCCGGAGTGTCAGTTCTTCAAGCTACACAGGTAGGGCTTGTTAGAATGGGTTCCTGTCTGCATCCTGTATCACTTGCCATACCGGTATTGCCCTGGCCTCTTCTTTTGTCATTCAGTGTTCGACCCATTCTACAACAATATGCATTACCTCACCTTTTGGGGGCGAAGCCAGACCTTTTGGCACCTGCTCCCCTATTTGGTGTAAACATTGCTTGTGCCAATCAGAGGCGAACACACACAGGTTTTGGGCCCCGTCCCCTATGACACTTCTGTGATGTCATAGTGGGTATTTTAGGGGTTACCCTGCCATGTGCAGGCAGAGAGAGGAGAAAATGTGTCCCGTGTATCCCGTGTATGCCGTGTATGCCGTAACCGAGCCTGATCACCTCGAAGCCTCTCTCTCAGCTCACGTGTTTCAAATAGAGCTTCTACGTTTGCCGGTCGTGATGTGTTGGTTTGTATTTGTAAGTATCAGTTATTACTAAATGCTGCATTTTGTTTGTAAATATTGTTAGTAGATATTTTAGGCATTGTGTGTTTTAGGTTTTGTTAACTCTATTAGCTAATCATAAGCTGCTCTCTTACCCCTTGTAACTATCCCCAATAAAATTTTAAATTGATTGATTTTAGTTGTGTGTGTGTGTGTCTGCAGTCTGCCTCGTGACCCATACTCTCCTTGCATCTCTTACCTATATAGTCTGTTGCCACGTGCAGCCTGGTAAATAACAGGCCTGCATTTCCTTTCGCCCCTGCGAATACGTGGCAATCTGCAGGGCTCAGAGCCAGGGATGAAGCACATGATGCTACCAAAGCAAGCGCTGTCCATACTACTCGCCTCGCTCCCTCTGCTTCCTGGGCTAGCGCGGTCCCTGGAGCAAGTCAGCATCGCTGAGAGCGGGTCGGGGGAAGGCAGCTTGTCTCCTGACCCAGGCCAAGCTCTGTCTTGGAAGGGGCTCCAAGAGAGCTCAGAGCCACAGTGCTCAGGGCTGGCCCAGCGTCCTGGCGGCCAGGGGGAGGCCTGACTCAAACAGCTGAGCAAACCTGTGCCTGGCGCGGCAGTGACAGGTCTTCGGGCACCTCCCAGTGTTACACAGCCATGTGCCCAGCCCAGCCCAGGGTGAGTCCACGTGCTGCAGCCCCGGTCCTGTGGCTGCGGCTCCCCAGGAACACGGCTTGAGCTGGGAAAAGCCTAGTGGAGCTCAGCTGGGGGGGTGGGGGGGGGGCAGCGAGCTCCCTCTGCTCTGTAGCATGAATTGGAAACGGGCCCAAGCCACAAGGCCCTGGTTCAGATCAGAGCTCGCCCCAAGCTGGGGTCAGGCTCATTCACATGCCGCCAGGCGGCCAGTTGAAAAGGCCCCTGCTGCCACCCCAACCCACCTTTCTACAGGGGAGCTTTGCTGGCTCCCACAGCTCCCGGCTGGGCCTTTGCCCTGCCCATACAGACCAGTGAGCCTCAGCCCTTGGTCCGTCCACAGCAGCTGCCTGCCTCTCACCTGCCAGCCTAGAGCGCAGCCTTGGGGCCCCTTGCGCCGCGGTGTCAGGTGAGCGTCCGCTGGCCAGTGTGGAACTGACCCCACCAGGCCCATCTCCTCTAACTGCGGATATTTAAGGGTGGAGCGGCTCCTCTGCCCCACCCCTTGTGTCAGCATTTACAGCTGTGCAGAGGGGGCGTGTCCCACGCTACCCAATGGTAACGTCTGGCACCCGCTCTGTGCTGAGTCAGTGGCGCTAGGTGCCAGGCAGGGAAGAATCAGGCCCGGGGTGTTAATCACATGGCCAGTTACACTAGCGAGCTAATGCCTCGCATGCCGGCAAGGCTCTGAAAGTGCAGCAGAGTTTCACAACCTCCCCAGGAAGTCAGCAAGGATTAGGTCCCCCACTGGACAGGTGGGGAAACTGAGATATGGGGAGGCTGAGTGAGCTGCCACAATGCCAGGAATGGAGCCCAGAGTTCCTGTCCCCTACTGCTCTGCTTTAGCTGCAGGCCTAGCCCTCACCTGGCACTGCTGCATGCCAGCCTCATGCCAAGTCCCCCGAGACCCAGCTCACAAAGCAGGCAGTGAGCAGAAGGGCAGTCCCCCCCAACACGGGGGGTAAAGGGGCTGCATTTCATTGTGCCCAGGCAGGCGTCTGGGGACAGGAGGTGCTGGTTATGACATGAACCAGATTAACCCCGCACCTGCCTGCGTGGCTGATGTGCTGCACTGTCCTGGGTCTGTGGAAAGCCAGTTGCTTCAGACAGCTCCATTGGAACAGGATCCCAAGTTAATTCCTGCGGCTGACCCCGCCTGTCCCCCGTTAACGGCTGCATTGCCTGGCTTCACTCTGCCTAGGGGGAGGAGAGGTTAAGGGAGCTCTTTGCTCCATCTTGCTGCAAGAGAACCAGCATCCCAGGCCACAGCCAGGGCTGGCTCCAGGCACGAGCGCTGGGGCGGCCAGTGGAGAGGGGCGGCACGTCCGGGTCTTCGGTGGCAATTCGACGGCGGATCCCTCAGTCCTTCTCAGAGGAAAGGACCAGCCGCCAAACTGCTGCTGAAGAATGAAGTGGCACCGATTGCAGTTTTTTTTTCCTTTGCCACTTAGGGCAGCAAAAACGCTGAAGCCAGCCCAGGCTAATCTTGTTGTCTCCAATCAAAGGGTTTGGCTAATTGACCCCACCTTCCCTGCAGCCAGCAGCATATTGCCCCCGAACCTCTTGGCTAGCATTAGCCTCTGATTGGCCTTCTCTGAGCCCTGGGCTGTTGGGAGTCCCATGGGGGTCTGGCTCAGGCAGGGCTATGGAGATGTGTTTGGAGAGGGTAACCCCTGGCCCTGATGCAGGCAGGGGCGGAGTCTGGCTATGGGAAGGGGTTGCTGTCCCTCAAGGAGGATGTGTTAGGACAGGGCTCGTCAGCATCCATCAGCCCTAGAAAACACCGCGTCCCTATCTGATAGCAGTGGCTCAAACGCTGCTCGTCCTCCCAGCATGCCCCTGTCCCAGAGCGCCTGCTCCAGCCAGCCCCCTGCCCCCCCGGCGGGAAGCCTGGCAAAGGCAGAGCCGCGCCCTGCGCTGCAGCTGCTGAGCTGGAAAGCAGACCTCTGACGGTTCAGCTAGTAGCCAGGGGAACTCCCCACCGCATGCATGTCATGGTATTGTCATGGGCAAGCTGGGTCCTGCCGCCCAGAGCCACCTGGGTGGACGCTGGAATGGGGAACTGGGAGGCTGAGTCTGACCGGCTCCGAGTTCGGGGGGGGGTGAGCGGAGGGGTCAGCCCTCTGCTCAGAGCCCGCACGCTGGGGAGGGCAATCAAGGCCCTGGGGGGTCTGTACGGCCCAGAGGGGTGAGACCACCAGGGAGGGGGGCCTTGTGCTGCCCACCCAGCTGGAGAACAGCTTGCAGGGCATGAGAGAGACTGAGCCACCCTGGGCACCCAGAGGCAGAGGACGGGCCAGCTGCCAGCACTCTGCCGGGAGAGGAGATGGAGGAGGCAGTGCCCAGACAGAGCCCCCCACTCCTGCCCTGGGGCTGCTCCTCCTCTCGCTCGCCCATCCATGGGAGCCGTCCCGCTGCGGTCAGTGCCCATCCATGGCGCCGGCCAGCAGGTGTCGCTGAGAGGGTGGGCGCGCCTGGCGAGGGCAGGGCAGACGTCGCACAGGACGAGGTGCCAGTGGTGCGGGGAGCCCGGAGCTGGGGAGGGGGTGGACGCCAGGTTGCCTGGAGGGGAGCAAATGCAATGTGGGAACATGTGGGCGATGGGGAGGGAAAGGTGGCCAATGGCCCCCTCTGCTGGGCAGTGTCCAGAGCAGCACCCGGGTCCTGCTCCGAGGAGGGTGCCAGGCCGGCAGTGCCCGGCGGTGCTGGAGTGGGCAGGATGGGGCGGTGCTGCTGCAAAGGGCCCCCTGTGCTGAGCCATGCGGCTCACCGGGCAAGCAAGGGGAGCCACTCTCTCCGCTGCTCACACACAAAAGGGCTTCTCCGGGCTGCGCCGCTTGGAGAGAAACTGGGCTCGGGGCACTTGCTGGAAGTGTGTCAGCTCTGCTGCTGGGCACGTGGCTGGGAGAGCGCAGGGCAGGAGTGAGCTCCCCTGGCACCTCCATGCACACCCAGCTGCTGCTCCTGGACAGCTCGGACCTTGCCTTGCCCAGGAAGGGGAGCTGATTGCTTCTCCGGGAGGCGCAGGGTGGCCTCGGTCACGGGCACAGCGCCGGCCCGTCCCAGGCAAGAGCTCAGCCTGGCTCTTGTCAGCTGCTGGGGCTCCCGTGCGCCAACCCAGTGGGCAGCAGAGGCCGATGGGGCTGCAGAGAGGGGCCGGGGCTTGGCAGACGCGTGTGGGCGGCTAGCAGGTGCAGGGCAGACGCCAGGCTTTCATGGAGCTCTTAGAGACGGCAACGCCCCGCTCGAGCGACCATCCAGCAAGGGCCTGGGGGAGGGGAGGTGGGCTGTGGCTGCTGGTGGCCAGGGCTGCCCGTGAACCCCCCTGGCCCCAGAGCGGTGGCAAGTGAGTGTCCTCATCACAGTGGCCACCAGCCCAGCGGGCATTAATGAGGCCTCGCCCCAGCCTCAGCAGAGAGGCCAGAGCCGGTGCTGCTAACCTGCTGCGCAGCTGCTAGGCGCCCCCAGCCCCTGGCGCGGCCCTCTTTCGGCCAGGGCTGTTTACCCGCCCCAGGAGGAGCTTTTTCCACCAGCGCCCAGCGGTGCATGAAGCGGGGAACCTGTGGGCGACTCCCCACCCACCTCCTCTCAGGTGTGTTTCCATTAGCCAGCACGTCGCCACTCCCTGCCATCCGAATGAGGAAGCAGCGCTGCCTGCCAGCAGCAGCGGAAGAGGGCAGGGGCCTAGCTCACTTTGAGGCTGGCACAACAGCATGTGCCCCCCAGGCCCAGCTCTCTGCTCGGCCTTCGCTGGCTCCTCCTGGCCGCCTGCCAGGCAGGACTAACTGGGCCAGTGAAGGAGCCCAGTGAGGGCAGGCCCATGCGGGGACAAGGCACAGAGAAGGGTGCCCGGCCAGGTCACACCGCGAGCCAGTGCCGGAGCTGGGGATAGAATCCAGGAGTCCTGATGCCCAGCCCTGTGCTTAGGCCCCAGCTCGCAGCTTCCCCTCACTTCCTAGTTCTGCCAAAGCTGGGCCCCAGTGACTCTCAGTGGCCCACGGGAAGGCCCACCTGCTGCAGCCTGGTGAGGGCCGATGGGGTGCTCACGGCTGGGGCTCTCCCGCACCCTGAGGGGCTCTCCCGAGGACGCTGCAGCGTCTCCCACCCAGGGAGGGATGTTCCCCTGGTGCAGAGAAAGGAGAAGACTGGCAACAGGCCACAGCTCTCACTGGAGTCTAGTCCCAGCCCTGGGCTCGCCATTGACCTGGCTGCGCTAGGCAGAGCCGGTCTGGCGCCCCAGCACACGTTTCTCTCCCAAAGCACCGTAACTTCGCCCAGCACTGAGATGCAGCCACCTCTGCGGCAGAACATGGTAGCTGCTTAACAGTGCAGAGCAATGCTGCAGGACAGTTTGAGCCATACCCCGTCCTGCTGCAGCTGCCTCGGCAGGATGGGGCGTGTCTCCCCTTCCTAGAGCAGAGTGGTGGTGGGACGAGAGCGGCGCGTGCTGCCATGCCCCCACCCCGGCCTGCTCCCAGCCGGCCTGTCGCTGCAGGCTCTCCAGCCCCGGCGTGTGCATGGGGAGCTCCTAGGGGAAGAGAGTTCAGTGGTTAACAGCCCACGTGTTAACCTCCACCAGGCCCTCTGCTCCGGCAAACAGCAGCCCCAGCCCCGCCGTGTGGCTTTAATCCCCCTCTGCACCTGCCATCTGTTGTTCCCCTCCCCGAGCAAGCCAGCCGGGGGCGCGCGGGAGGGGGTGGGGGTTGGATTAACCACTGCTGGGCTGGGGACAGGGCGCTGGAGCAGCTGCCCGGGCTGCACTGGGTTCTCACTGCAGGATCCGCCAGCGAGGCGTCCCCTGGCTATGTAACCCCCCCGGTGCTCTGGAGCTGAGATGCCCCAGGCTGGGCTCAGGCCCCCATGCCAGGCAGGTCCCCAGGGATCAGCCTGGCTAACATGGGCACAGGCAGAGCGCCCAGGCGGTGGGACGCAGGCGGTGCAGGGAGCCCTGATCTCTCCCAGCACTGCGCCCACCCCAGCTCCCACCTGTGTCTGCACTGGAGTCCCAGGAGCCCAGGTTCTGGGGGAGCAGTAAAGTGCCACTCCATGCTCTGAGGGTCCCCGGGAGAGGACAGCCCAGGGCTCAGGGAGGGGGTGGCACTGAATGCCCAGCCCTGCTCATTCTACCAGGCTGCTGTGGTGGGAGCTGATCCCCAGTGCCCCTCCTGGCAATGCCATGGTGTTAACTGGGTGGCTCCAGAGCCGCGGGTGCGTTTCAGGCAGGTCCCATCCGGGTGGCTTGTGCTGCTGGCTGGCTGGGCAGTGAGAGGGGAATGGAGGGGAGAGAGGGGAGGAAGAAAGGGCACATGAGAAGAGAAAAGGCCCAGACTCCATGGGGACAGGCCTGCTGGCAGCGCGATGGACTCGGGTTCTCCCTGTGCTGGGCTGCAGGGCTGCAGGGTCATTCCCTCTGCATCCTCCTGCTCCGCTGACCGAGCTCCTCCCCCTGCACGGTACCTGTCGGGGGAGTTCCCACATGTGGGGCACCCGGTTGCCCCTGCCCGTGTTAAGCTCCAGGCAAGCGGCTCCCCAGGGGCTACAGCCCAGCTTGGACCTGAGGAGCAGCGAGCAGGGTCCCTCTGGCCCATGTGGGGAGACCCCAACCCACTGCTTTGCTAAAGGCGCAGGTCCCACTGCTGGCCTCGTGGCTAGTTGGCTGACAGACAGCTGGCCGCGTGCACAGCAGATGTCCAGCTCAGGCAATCCTTTCCCTGTCCCTCTCCTCCCTCCCTTCCAGCTGCACCTGTTGGACACGGGCCATCTATGGCCTGCTGCTTCCCTCTAGACAAACGCTGTCCCGGTTCCACCCCTCCAGCCTCACCCCCTGGCCCGGGGGAGAATGGGGCTGCTGCAGCCCGGTGCCTTTTCAGAGCTGGGCACGGCGGGTGGGTTTTGCAGTGGGTTGCAAAGCAGAGGGGCTGAATGTAGTAACCAGACCCAGGTGCTGTGCAAGCTCCTCCCCAGCTCTGCTAGCGCCTCACACCTCTGATCCACAGCGTCCTGCTATCCCAGCCCTGCCCCCCGCAACTCTGCTGGCACCCCTCACTCCCGACTCACAACCCCCTGCTATCCACTCCCTGCCCCCCCAGCTCTGCCAGTGCCCCTCACTTCCAACTCACAGCCCCCTGCTATCCCAGCCCTGCCCCCCACAGTTCTGCTGGCACCCCTCACTCCCGACTCACAGCCCCCTACTATCCCAGCCCTGGCCCCCAACTCTGCTGGTGCCCCTCACTCCCGACTCACAGCCCCCTGCTATCCCAGCCCTGGCCCCCAACTCTGCTGGTGCCCCTCACTCCCGACTCACAGCCCCCTGCTATCCACTTCCTGCCCCCCCCAGCTCTGCCAGTGCCCCTCACTTCCAACTCACAGCCCCCTGCTATCCCAGCCCTGCCCCCCACAGATCTGCTGGTGCCCCTCCCTCCTGACTCGCAGCGCCCTGCTATCCCAGCCCTGGGCTCCCTGCACACAGCTCTGCCGGTGCCCATCACTCCCGACTCGCAGCCCCCTGCTATCCCAACTCTGCCGATGTCCCTCACTCCCGACTCGCAGCCCCCTGCTAGCCCAGCCCTGGGCTCCCCCTGAACAAAGGTTGCCATTTTGCTCCATTGGGTGGCTGCTTTGTCATTTAACCCCTGGCTGGTGGGGATGAGGAACCTCATCCTCCATCGCCTGCACTTCGGGCTGACAGACGCTGGCACCAGGTGATAAAATTCCCCAGTTGCAATGGCAGCATTTTGTGCCCATTTGGCACTGTGCGAACGGTCTCAGGTGCCAGGTGACAGAGCAGCACCGAGCCCATTTCATCCGTTGCTGGCAGAGGTGAAGAGCCAGCGATGACCCAGAGCGTCGCCACCTCCCCCCACCTGCCCTGCCCCCACCTTTGGCTGAGTCAGGGACGCACCCCGGGCTCCGGAGGGGTGGGGATGGTGTAGGGCTGGGGAGAGGGACTCTCAGGCTGTAGGGTCCATCCGTGGCCCCGTCCCTGGCCTTGCTTCAGCGGGACAGCCCTGGCAAGCGGTGCCGAGAGATACGGCTTCAGAGGCCGGCGCGTCTCCCTGCTGGAACAAGGCCTCACCCGAGCACCCCCTTTGTTCCACAGCTCTGGGCTGGCTGGGAAGGAAGCTGCCTTTCCAGATGGTGCGGAGCTGCTTCCACCCAGGAACAGCCATTACCAGCCTGCAAAGTTGCTCAGGAAGAGGGGGATTTATCATTTATTCAGCAGCCTCAGCACAGGCTTCTTCTGAGGCAGCATTTCGCTACCAGGGGGGCTGCCTAGAGCTGACCTCATGCTGAGACCCTGAGCTCTTTTTTCCGGGGTCGGGGGGCGCTGTTTCAGCCTGGGTCAACTCCCCAGGAGGGGCCGGCGCCCCCCACCCACCGCAAAGCACCAGCCACCCCGCAGGGGAACGTGCAGAAAAGGCTGGGAACAAAGCGCTCCGAGGGAGAGAGGCAGTCGCATGGCACATTGTGCCGCTCGCCTACCCGCCAAGCGCTCTGGAAAAGGCACCTTGAAAAGGGAGGTGTTAACCCTGGGGTGCCCGCGGCGCTGCTGGGTCAGGGACTGCGCCAGCAATGTGCCAGGAAGCCAAGCAGATCGCAGCCATCCCCAGCGGCCCCCCGCTGCCAGCGGGCCAGGCAGCAGTGTGCAGGGGGTGCATGGGCAGGGCCGGTCCTGGGGCCAAGCTGTTCTCTAATAGAAGGCGCAGCTAGGCCAGGAGGGGGAAGGGGGCCCTGCCAGGCTGGGGTCGAACGTCTCCCCCGAAGGCGACAGAGCCAGGTTGTGCCGCAGTCTCAGCGGCGTCCCCGCTGTGTGGAACTGCAGTCCTGCCATGTTGCCCAAAGGGTGTTTTCAGTACAGAGGACTTGTCCCACCAATGCCGTGTCCCCTGCTATGCCCCCCAAGGCCCTGCCTAGATGGGGCCATGCCACGTGGGATGGGCACCGGGAGGGAGCGAGCCCTGCTAGCTCCCAGGCTGATCAGGAGCTGGGTAAGCCTTACCCCCGGAGCTGAGTGGGGGAGGATGCTCTCCCGCCGTCCCCACACCGTGTGGCAGCCGGGCAATGGTGCTGCCACCTCGTTGGTCTCTGAGCAGGCAGGTCCCCAGATCTCCCCTCAGCCCAGCGCCTGCCCCTTCCCCATTGCCCAGGCTGACCAGTTCTCGCTCGGGGGCAAGAGCCAGCAGAGAATCTCCCTCCGCCTTGCTCTGGGCCTCGCTCCCGGGCCGAACTCCTCGTGCCTGGGGTCGTGAGTGGATGCACGGTGGGAGGGGTGGGAGGAAGCTAGCCCCAGGGCAGGTGATGCCACTTACCCCTTCTTCGGGGAGGCCCCTGGTGTGGCAATGCCTGGGATCAGGGCAATCCAGAGGGGGAGGGATGGGTAGATGGGCGACGGGCACCGAGCAACTGAAAGCCCAGAATGGCCCCTCCCCTTGTCAAGGGATGTCATAGGCCAAAGACCCCCACTTCCTGGGCAGCCCCCAGCTAAATCTATGTCCCCTTCCAAGCTGACAGATGACAGAGCCCACTGAGTTCCCCTTGGACCCCAGCCCCCTGCAGCCGGCGCAGGGGCCACTCGCTCTCCTGCAGGAAACCGCTTGCTGATTAATTATAGATTGAGCAAAAAGCTTTTATGCCATTAGCATTTACTCGTGGCAACATCGGTATTTATTAAAAAACGTCCTTACTAAAGTGGTGTAAACGTGGCTAGTTTCCAGGGGAGCTTAAAGGTTTGCAGCTTCCAGCCACGGCCCAGCCCCACAGCATGGTGGGAGGGGGCACCGTGCTGCTCTCCCTGGGCACAGCCAGCCTGTGGCGTGGGCCCAGGGGCAGAGGCGGGGACGCGGTGTTGAAGAGAGGAGGCCGGCCGGTGGAGTACGTTGGCTGGCAGACAGGACAGAACCTATGAGCGGGGCTTCCCCTTGCCGCTGCGTGCGGGAGTGCACCGAGAAAGGTGTGTGTGTATGTGCATGTGTGACAAAGTGGGACTGGTTTTAATGTTCCCTCTGAATACTAGGGGGGGCTCAGCTCTGGCCGACACTCTGTCTCCTGGCAACTAATGGCCTGGCCCTTCCCCCTGCAAGGGGATGCTAAAGGTGTGGGAGACAGAGAGATCAGGTGACCTCCTGGCCCTGGAAAGAGACACAGCCCAGAGAGGAGGGGCTGGAGGGGGTTTGGGAGCTGGCTGGAAAATGGAGGGGACCCCCGAGGAGGCTCGGGCCTCCCAGCAGGGCTGTGGCTTCCCTGGGGCCCCAGATGGACCTAACTAAAGGGGGGTCTTGTTGTCTGTACCGGCAAGACCTGTTTTGGACTGTGTTTCTGTCGTCTAAACGAACCTCTGCTTTACTGGCTGGCTGAGAGTCACGTCTGACTGCAAGTCGGGGGTGCAGGACCCTGTGGCTTCCCCAGGACCCCACCTGGGTGGACTCGCTGTGGGAAGCTTCCTGCCCTAAAGACAGTCTGTTCCAAGGGAGAGGAGGCTCCCCAAAGTCCTGCCTGGCTTTGTGGGGAGCAGTTCCAGAGCATCGCCCGGGGACTCCGTGACAGCATGTATCTATGAGCGTGCATGTGCACGTTGCACACAGGTGTGTATGATTGTGCATGCACATGCTGGTCAGTGTGTATGACTGTGCATGCTGGTGTGGGTGTGTCTGTGTGTTGCTATGAGTGTACATGTGCACGCTGCAAGCGGGTGTGTATGAGTGTGCATGCATGTGCTGGTCAGTGTGTATGATTGTGCATGCTGGTGTGGGTGTGTCCGTGTGTAGCTATGAGTGTACATGTGCACGCTGCATGTGGGTGTGTATGAGTGTGCATGCATGTGCTGGTCAGTGTGTATGATTGTCCATGCTGGTGTTGGTGTGTCTGTGTGTATCTATGAGTGTGCATGTGCATGCAGGTCTGTGTCCGTGTGTGTGTGTGTGTGTGTGCGCGCACACATGGGTGGGTGGGTGTGTCTGAGTGTGTGAATAGTTGAGTGTGAGCAGGCACATGAATACTGGGGTGTGTGTGGGTGTGCGAGGATGCAGACTGACCAATGATTTCTCTCCAAGCAGGTGGAAAGGAAAAGGCCTTGCAGCTCACATGGCTGCCAGGATGCCACCGGATGCCAGGATGCTAGTCGCAGCGGGATGCCAGGGCAGCCGTGCCGTGGGATACCAGGGCCCTGGATGCAGTTGGATGCCAGGGCAGCTGTGCCATGGGATGCCAGGGTCCCGGGCACAGCCGGATGCCAGGGCAGCCGTGCCACAGGATGCCAGGGTGCTGGTCGCAGCGGGATGCCAGGGCAGCAGTGCCATGGGATGCCAGGGCCCTGGGCGCAGCGGGATGCCAGGGCAGCAGTGCTACAGGATGCCAGAGTGCTAGTTGCAGCAGGATGCCAGGGCCCTGGATACAGCGGGATGCCAGGGCAGCCGTGCCGTGGAATGCCAGGGCCCCGGAGGCAGCGGCCAGACGTGGGTCCTGTTCAGAATGTACGTCACTGAGCAGAATCCCCTGGGGGTTCAACACTGGGCTCCGCTCCCTCCTCCCCTCCCCTCTCCTCTCCTCTTCATCTTGCAGTGATGTCATAAGGCTGTATTTGTGACATCACAATCATTTCCGTAGCAACAGGTGGGCCTTATTCGCATGTAATTCTGAGTTTACGGCAGCATCAGGCAGGAGAATGACAAACACGATATCCCCCCACTATAGACTTGCCAGCTGAGGATCTCAAAGCACATGAAGAGAGGAACAGGAGAGGCCCCCAGCATTGTCCTCCCATTACAGACAAGGACTGGCCCAGACCCCAGATCTCCCGACTCCCACGGCTCCCTGCACTTGCTGGGAGACCACACGTGCCCCACAGCCTGGAGCAGAACCCAGGAGTCATGACTCCCAGCCTGGCACAGGAGCAGCAAGGGCTGTACAGGAAGTAACCAGCCTGGGGCACCCCTGTCTGAGGGGCTCTAAGCGCAAGCTCCGCTCCCTATGGTGCCTGCTCTCGTGGCTTCGTTAGAGCCCAGCTCCTGGAGTCCCAGGAGACTCAGCCAGACATTGAAAAGTCCCTTTCTGGCCGGCCCAGAGGCAGCGGGTCGCTGGGAAACCCGACCCAGGAAACACAGTTAGAATTGCATTAAAAATCTCAGGACTTTAGGCCACTCTCGCCATTTTGCAGGGCCTGCAGCTGAGTGCTTGGCGCTGCCTGCGCTGGCTCTGTGCTAACAGTGCGCTGGCCTGTGTGGACCTGACCTTTGCTGCTTTCTTCTCTGAGCTGGCCCCAAATGCTCTGAGTCTGGGCCCATAAATTCCCCGCCAGCGCCCTTTCCGTCTGCATGCCACCCCGCGTCGGTGCTCGCCCTGCTGCAGAGCAAGCCCACCCGTGGGCAGCCCCAGCTGCAGCGAGCCCCTGGTTGGCGCTCCCCTCCCCAGTCGCAGTGCAGGGCAGGTGCCTCTCTGTTTCCGACAGATAAGCAGGGGCTCTCCCTCCCCAGCTGGACAGGAAGGCACAGGGGGAAGAGGCTCCCCGCACCGTGCAGTGAAAGCACAGAGGACAAAGGGCAGCCGGAGGGAGACTGGCCCCTGTGCCCTGCTTGGGTGAGCCTGGGGTGCAAAAGGGAGAGAGGGGCTGTGTGACACCAGGCCCAATGAGGAAGGGGCTAGGGCCCCCACCGGAGAAGGCTCCCCTACTTCCAGCTGCCCCAGCCCCAGCCTGCCAAGTGGCCTTTCCCAGGAGCTGAGAGGAGGAAGCATGAAACACGGACATGCTCTGTAGCAGCCAGTCCCTCCTCTGGGTTAAGACACCCGGCAGCACCCAAGGACATGCCAGGGCTGCACCAGGACGCTGTTTGGGACAGGGCCTGTATCTCTGTTCTGTCCAGTGCCGAGCACACAGGCTTGGCTGGGAGCACAGGTCTGCCCACTAGCAGGGCCAATTGGGGGGGGACACCCCCAGCCTCGATGTTCTGGGGATAACCTGGCCTGCCCTTTCTCCTGCCTCTATCTGGGGGCAGCTGCACTGGGGCCTCAGACACAAGCAGGCCTGACCTGCACTCCTGGCACCCAGCAATCACAGCCAGGAGTTAGGGAGGCCTCCTGGGACCCTGGCAGGAGCTTGTGGGTGCCGAACAGGAGCACAGCCCGAGAGAAGGTGGGCAGCAGCCTCCCAGCCAGCTGAGATGACGCATGAGGCCCCGCAGGAAAAGCCCCTGGTAGGGCGACGAGACAGCAAATGTGAAAAATCGGGACTGGGGTGGGGGGTAATAGGAGCCTATATAAGAAAAAGACCCAAAAATCGGGACTGTCCCTATAAAATTGGGACATCTGGTCACCCTATCCCTGGCCTCACAGGAGGGCTGGGGAAGGTGCAGCTTCGACCTCATCCTGTTCTGCCGGTGGTCAGCCCAGTCACCCTGCCCACCCCACAGCCAGGGCGAGGCAGCTGGAACTGACCCCCATCGGCTCTGCCCCGAGCTCAGGGGCCTTGTGCACAGGGAGGGGTGCTCGGTGCCAGAGCCCCATGGAGCCGCGCCAGGCAAAGCTGGGCTCACACTGCCAGCCGGGGGAGAGGCCGGGACTGAGCCCCCGGCCCCAGCTCTCAGCGTGGGGCCCTGCTTGCTGGCCCCCATGGCCTGCCTCTGGGTGCCATGTGGGCAGAGCCCTGTAGCCCCTGGGTGAGCCCTGTGTCATCGCCTGGGAGGAGGCCTGGCTGCAGCTTGCACACACAGGGGCTGCTCCGGAGCAGCCTCTCCCAGCCCCCTGGGGGGGGAATGTGGCCAGTGGGGGGGCATGCCGCTGCCTGGAGGTGGCTGTGATGGGGAATGTGCTGTCGGGGGAGGAGGGAAACTCCAAAGTGCGAACAGCCCAGCTCCCCGCCCCCCGCCACCACTTCCTGCTAGCACCCCATGACAGCCACCCCTGCACACACCCACAAACCCAGCACAATGGAGCTGCCTGACAGGGGTGGGGGCACGGCCTGCCCCCACTGCCCGCAGCCCCCAGTGCCGTGCCAGCGGGGAGCTGACCCTACCAGGGGACATTTGCAATAAACAAGGTGAAGCGAAACATTTGATCTCTCTGTCCATCTGCCGGGGGCTAATCTCTCCCCCTCTGCCCTGAAGCCAGGGGTCTTTATCTACTGCTCCCCCCGGCCCTAATCTTCTCCCAGTCTGTTCCAGCGAGGGGCCCGCGCCAGCATCTGGGGCTTGGCCCGGTGCTTCTGCCTCTCGTAAGCAGCAGTTGCCACGGTGCAAAGGACTGATTTAATCAGAATAAATTGGAGCCTGCGGTCGAGCAGGCGAGGCCGGGAGTAAATTAAATTCGGGAGCCAGCGGGCTGGCCATATGGCGTGAGTCAGGAGGAACCCCATTAATTGATCGTCTCAGGCTGAACGGGGCCATCCGCCTGCCTCCCAGCCATGTTTCATATTCCTCTCGCTGGTGGAATTTAACCCTTTAGCCGCTGCCAGGCCATGCTCCTGGCTCCGTTTGCCAAGGGATGGAGTGGGAAGGGGCACGCCTGTCAGACGCAGGGGCCGTATTTCACCAATGCCTTCCAGGAGAGTCTGTCTCCAGGATGCAGGAGGGTGAAAGAAATTCACACGTCCAGGAGGGAAAACAGCCTTTCCTGCCCTGGGAATAGGATGGGTTCCTTTTCCCAGCAGAACGGAGAGCGGATGTATTTGTGCCGGGTACGCAGCAACCGCGTTACTCTGAATTCCTCGCCTGAGGCAAATGCCTGAGCGCTGGATGTCGTCCCAGGGGCCATGGTTTCACTGGGGGGTTTTAAAGCCGGTGACATTTTGACCTTTGTCCGTATGCAGTAGGAATCATTCCCTACACGTGGGAGCCATCACAGTAAAAACAGATTGGCTCTCCGAGGGCTAGTGTGCACCAGGCATTGCTGTCACCGTGGGTCGGATGACACATAGCTGTGTCTCTGGTTCTTTGTTAAAGCAGAGATGACATGCCTTGTAAATCACCCAGCTCCCACCAAGACAGTCCCTACAGCAAAGAGCTTGAAATCTATACAGCCTTCCCGCCAACATAGGCATCTCTGTGCACTTGGAGCCGCTGTGTTGACGTAGCAACATGTCCGCTCTGTGCATCGATTCAACAGTTACTGCGGGTGCATCTACCTGGCCAAGTCCTGAGCTCCGTACTCGGTCTCAAAACAATCTAATGAGTGCATGGCTGGAGTCAGGGCTTGGGAGGGTGTCATGGAGTTTGGGGGCGACAAGGACCTGTGCTCTCGGCTTCCTGTGATCCATCATGACTCTTAGCCGGCCAGTAAAGCAGAAGGTTTATTTAGACGACAAGAACACAGTCCAAAATAGGTCTTGCCGGTACAGACAACAGGACCCCCTCAGTTAGGTCCATCTTGGGGGAAGGTGGGGGCAGGGCGGCTACAGCCCCGTTGGGAGGCCAGAGCCCCATATGGGCTCCCCTCCATTTCCCCAGCCAGCTCCAAACTGAAACTCTCTCCAGCCTCTCACTCAGCCTCCCCCCGGCTCCTCCCACCAGCCTTTGTTCACTTTCCTGGGCAGAGGTGTCACCTGGCTCCAACTTCAGTTTCCAATTCGCCATCACCAGGCCAGCCCGGAGAAGAACTGCCTGCATTCTGTGCCTCGATACTTGGGTGAGTTTCTGAGGAATCAGGCACTGTGCACAGCTCAGGGCTTTATCGCGGGGACCAAAATACAAAATAAATAACACACTGCCTGGGAGTGGAAAAGAACTTGGAGCTAGGATCACTGGGTTGAATTGCCCCACAATAAAGCCCTGAGCTGCGCACAGTGCCTGATTCCTCAGAAACTCACCCAGGTATCAAGGCACAGAATGCAGGCAGTTCTTCTCCGGGCCAGCCTGGTGAGGGCGGGTTGGAAACTGAAAGGGTTTTCCATGGAAAATTTAGTCTTTTTGTTCTGTCTCACTCACGTTTCCTCAGAATGCCATCAGAGAGGTGGAGGGGTCTGCTGTACCCGAAGGGTCAGCCATGACTGCAGGGAAGGCTGATTGGCCACGTCGTGACATCACTCCTCCTGCCCCAGGCCCACCTAGCATGCAGCATGGTGGGGATAATTCTAGGGGGGCTCAGGTGGAGCCAACGCCTTCTAAGTAATTCCGTCCCCAAGGCGTTTCAGGAAGAGCAGACCGTCAGCCATGATAACACCCACTAGATGGGCAAAGGTCTCCTGTGTGGTCATCCTGCACTGAAGCCTGTGGGTAGTGTGCGGGGGGGAGCCTGGCGCCGCAGATGTCTTGCCCTCCTGGGGACTGGAAACCCAGGGATGTTAACAAGACTCCCCAGGGATCAGAGCAAACGTAGAGACACTTGGTTTGAAGTGTCGTGCCAAGTGCCTCCTGCATCACATGAAGAGGGATAAGTGCAAAATGGCCCTATTACGATAATTGTATAAAATTATGATTGATGGAGATGGCTGCTTATTCAAGTAAATGACATGCACACATTTGAAATGCCCAGCTCCTGGCGGGGGAGCTGTGCTAGAGAGGAAAAGCCAGGGGGCCAGAGGGTAGGCACTATGGCTCTAAGGCCATTGGAGAGGGAGGATATTGGGGAGGAGGCTGCTTTTGGTTCTGCCCCCCAATGTGCTGCTGAGGGTTCCCGGGGAAGCGATCTGCTACCCCGTAGCCCCCAATGTGAGGTGTTCTCACAAGAGCGGCTGGCATATGTGCCTGTCGGAGTGTGCATGTTGGTGGGCAGGTGGAACAGAGAATAATGAAACAGGACCAAATTTATCCCAAGTGTGAGCCCATCGCAATCAAGGAAGTTACACCAGGGAGGAATTTGGCCAGCCAATGCTGTAGGAATCAAATGCGACCCCCCGCGCCTGACCCTGGTAGTTCGCTTGCTTTGGAACCAGATATTTTTAATGTGACAAAGGCTCTGTAAAATGACTGGCGAAGGTATCTTGAAGCGATTCGATCAGGTTGACAGTCATAGTAAGGGATCTGCTTTTACCTGTCCCACAAACCCCAGCTGCCATCAGTAAGACAGAGCTGTTCCCCACGGGCTCCAGTTCCCCTCTCATGCTGTGGGGGCTGCTGACTTCATCCCTCACCTCGGCTCAGGAGAACTGAGCACCGTACACAATGCTGCACCATCTGGCTGCAAACATGGGGGGGGGTGGAGGGAGGCTCTTTGTGCTACTCACATTTTTTTTAGATGGAGACGAGGTTTTCAAAACTCTTCTTTTTACAAAACCTACCATTTTTGTCCCTGATAATTTGCCTTTAACCTCCCTGTGCCCTGGTTTCCCCAGCCACAAAGCTATGCGGGGCAGGGAGCGCGATTTCATGTGGGTGCATAGAAAGACTAGTGCCACAGCAGCCCTGCTCCTGATGGGGCCCTTGGAGCCGCCCGGGCGATAGCTAATCATTATACTAAGGCCGAATGCCACAGGGGGATCTCAGGACATGGTAGCTCCGGGGAGCAGAGGCACTTGTAAGGCACTTTGAGATTCTCACTGGCAAGGTCAGTTTTGATGACTATTCTCTGCCTCCTCCTGCCTGCATGGGACCTGTGTTTAGCATGAACAATGAAAACCTGATTAAGGGGTAAATCTATTAGAAGACTGGGTCAGCTGGTGCCCAGCACACAGGCGCTGGAACTAGGGGAGCTCCGCACACCCTGGCTTGAAGTGGTTTCCATCATATCCAGGATTTACAGGCTGGTTCAATGGCTCTCAGCCCCCTCACTCTATATATTGCTCCAGTGCCCGTGGGACGCTGTAAGACAACTCTTCTTAAGGGCACAGTGTGTTTGCGAGGGGCAGCCCTTCTGCAGCTGGGAGCCCGGCTTTCCTGCAGCCTACACTGCTCCCTCCCTTCCAGCCCCTTTGCAGGCACATGACGGTGCGGCTCTGGGGAAGCAGCTGGCCGACCTAGTCGCGGGGCCTTGCAGTGATGTATGAGGCATGCATCCCCCTAAGGTAGCAGGGAGGTGACCCGGGGCAGGTGTCCCCTGCTCACTCTCTTTGTCAGTCATGGCAGGGGATGCTGGAGCAGGGCCGGGGGAGAACAGAGATGCCCAGAGATACTCATATTAGCCCCAACTGCTCTCTATTTTTGCCTGTTTCAGTGGAATTGTTTAAAGCGACGGCCAAACACCAAGCACACATTTGAAGTGGGCAGCGAGAGCCTCTCGCCCATTCTCACTGGCCCCTCCATCTCTCCCACCCACATAAGGATTAGGCCACTGGGTCCAATCACATCTGCCCCACCCTTTGTAGGGGTGGTGCCAGCTACGTTGCCTCCCTGCACCCTGTAGCCCCTGGGCCAGCCCTTGGGGCGATACTGACCCTTGTTTCAGGGACATCACAGGAAGATACCTGGCTCAGCCAAGGAAGTTCCTGTCTGAACACAACCAGCCCGGGGCCCAGGAAGAGAACTAGAGCGAGAGGGGCATGCTCGTGACCTTGCCAGGAATGCCTCCAGTGTCAGACCTGAGTGGAGATTGATCCCAGCGGGTCTCTCTACACTCGGAGGAAACAAGTCCTAGGCACTCATCTAGATGCACTGATGATGCAGAGACAGGGGTCTGGGGCTGGCAGATTATTGGAATAGCTCCTGCAAAGGGGCTCTCCATGTAGGGAGAAAGGAGTCCCACTCTCATTATCTAAATCTGCCAGGGTTTGTAAGGCAGGAACGGGAGAGAACAGGAGTTTGCTTAACTTATGTGGTGAGGCCGCCCAGTGACTCCAGCACCCGAAGCAGGCCAGGAGGCGGAAGTGCTTGGGATGACAAAGGGATGAATAAGAAGAGCGTTCCCATGCTGAGATGTCTGTCAGGCGGCAGGGAGCATGGGGACCCAGCAAGGAGAAAGAAGACAGCAAAGAACAATTAGACAATGACAAGGCAGGTGATGAAATACTTCAGGCAAGGAACTGAGGCATGAAGAACAAAGTAGAAATGACAGTGGGCATCTGCTAAAAGCCACCCTGCCTGGAGAGGAGGGGCGGGAGAACATCCTCCAACCCCCGGGAGTCCAGATTCATGGACGAGCTCAGCTGCCCGGACATGTGTCCAGTAGCAAACACAGATATCAGCTCCTGATCAAAGAGCTCCCCAACTTCCAGAGAACATGCTTTGGTGAGCCAGAGTTGGGGGGGCTTCCCGCAGGGCACTACCACCCTGGACTTGCTTTCACGGAACAGGAGGTGGTTGAGAATAACAGGGAATGTTGAATTTAGCAGCATAAGGAATGGGATCTCGGCAGCACAGGGGCATGGGGAATTTAAAACATCTAGAGAATGCGTCTGATTAGAGGAAATGTTGAAATTCAACAGTGTAGACGGCAACTGTGAAATTCTGAAACAATATATTTTAGGCACAAAAGACTATAAGGAACAGGAACAGCAGAAGGAGCTAGAAGTGGCAAATATGGCTGGATGAGAGAGAAGAGGATAAAAAACCCGCAATCCTTTGCAATAAGTGGAAAATGGGTGGGAGATAACCCAGCAAGAATGCACAGCCAGGGACAGCTTGCAGGGGACAGGGAAGGCCAGCAGAAAAGCAGCGGGAGTGAATGCTGCCTAAGGGACTGTGATGAGTGTGAAGGTATTTATTATAAATATGTCAATGGAAAGGAACCACCAGTGAGACAGTAGGTCTCTGAATGAAAAGACCAGGGGGATGGAATTAATATGCACTCCAGAAGGGCTGGGATGCCAAGCTTCTTTTCAGATCTGTTCCCACTCAGAAAATGAAACAAAAGTCATTTGGAAAGTAGGACAGGGAGAAAACTTTATACAAATGTCTGTTGATAAAGAGCAGGTTAGGGAATACCTGGAAAAACTGAACCGTGTGCAAACCAGCTGCTCTGGCCAAGATGCATGCTAGGCAATAAGGGAATTAGTGAAAAAACTTACTGTGCCAATGACAATTTTTGGAAAGACGTGGAAACCGGGGGCCGTATCAGGAGATCAGAGACAAGCAAATCTAGTTTTGATCTTCAAAAACACAAAACAGAGCGATTCTGGCAATGACTGCAATAATCCGCGATGCTAGCAACTGTTCTTTGTAGAGCAAAAGAACAAATATTAATAGGGAGAAACCTCCTGTTAAACTTGGAGAGGACGATGGAACCACAAGTAACTCTGTCTGGTCTAAACAGAACCCTGTCTCTAGAGAGGGGAGCTAGGCTGAGACACGGGGACCTGCTGGGGTGTCTGGGGAACTAGGCCTGCCCTGGGGGATGTCAGCAGTCAGGGCAGACAGACTGACATGGAGACAGTCTGTTGTTTTAAAATCCTCTCTCTCTAAATGCTTTGTTCCTACTGTTAAATCAGCCATGCTTTGGTTTCAGCAGGCTGGCTGGTGACTGATATACCACTGGCCACAGACTCCCCAAGTACTGAGCCTAATCAGACCGGCTGGGTAAGTGTGGGAGATACGCAGGGGGCTGTAGCCTAGGGCTGGTCTCAGAGTGGGAGAGTTTCAGCGCCCTGGGACAGGTAGAGGCACAAGGCCCAACACTTGACGTGGTGCACATGGAGACTAGGAATGGGCCACGCAGCTGGCCCTATGACCTTGACTGCAGTGTCTTACCAATGCTTTCAGTGCTGGTTTAGGGTGGCAGGGGCCTGACTTCTCTTCTGTGAACTGAACTAGCCAACAGAGTGTAAACAAAGGGCATTAGTCCAGGTCCATCCCTACTCACAGATTCACAGACTTCAAAGCCTGACAGGACCATTGTGATCATCCAGTCTGACCTCCTGTATAGTAGAGGCCAGAGACTTGCCCCATGATAATTCCTAGAGCAGAGCCCAGTCAGTGATGGGGGAGCCACCGTGACCCTGGATAAGTTGTTCCAATGGTTAATTACCCTCACGGTTAAAAATGTAACCCTTATTTCCAGTCTGAATTGGTCTGGCTTCAACATCCAGCCACTGGATCATGTTAGACCTTCCTCTGCTAGACTGACGAGCCCATCATCAAATATTTGTTCACCAAGTAAGTACTTACAGATTGTGATCAAGTCACCCCTTCACCTTCTCTTTGTCATGCAAAATAGGTTGAGCTTCCTGAGTCCATTGTTCTAAGGCAGGTTTTCTAACCTGTTAATCATCCTTATGTCTCTTCTCTGACCGCTCTCCAGCTTATCAACGTCCTTCTTGAATTGTGGACCCCAGAACTGGACACAGGATTCCAGCAGGGCTTGCGTCAGTGCCAAATACAGGGGTAAGATAACCTCGCTGCTCCTACCTGAAAATCCTCTGTTTAAACATCCCAAGATCACATTAGCTCTTTCGGCCACACTGTTGATTTGAGAGCTCATGTTCAGCTGATTATCCACCACGACCCCTAAATCTTTTTCACAGTCACTGCTCATAGAGGTCCCTCCCCGCCACAGGGTGTAGGTATGGCCTAGATTCTTTGTTCCTAGATGTGTACCTTTCCATTTCTCTGTATTAAACACATGCTGTTTGCTTTTTCCCAGTTTACCAAGTGATTCAAATTGCACGGCACCAGTGACCTGTCTGCTTCACTAACTACCATTCCCCAATTCTAGTGTAATTTGCAGACTTAATCAGTGGTGATTTTATATTTTATTCAAATTTTAATAGTTTGCCAATAATGGATTTTCCAGTTTTCTGGCAATTCTGAAAAAAGAATGGTTTCCGGGCAACCTGAAACAGTTTTTGTTTCAAAATTTTTAGTGACTCAAACTGTCAAAAACATTTTTTGGGGGTTGAAGGAAATGTTTTATTTTGATTCTAAGCACATTTTTTAAAATAAAATTGAAGGAAATTTAGAAACAAAACAGTTTTGAGCTGCAAAATCGAAATGTTTCAGAATTTTGTTTGTTTTTCAACTGGAACAATTTGGTGAAATCAACACAAATTTGTGAAACATTTCAGCGTTGCTAAATCTACATTTTTTATTTCAGCTGAAAAATATAACCGGGCCGTATTGATTAGTTACCAGTGGCAAAGCATGCAGGACCATCCGGAGCCTTGGGAAAGTGCTATGCCACATTACAATTCCAATAACTCTGTATTTACAGCTCTTGAATGCCATCCAGGCCACTGCTTTGCTGTATGGAACATCTGCAGTGCACTCAAGAGCGAGGCGAGGTCTCTCAGAGGGTGTGCTGCACCATCTCTCCCCCTTTGGTAGTGGGTTCTGAATGCATTGTACTGGCTTGTTCTCTGGCCATACTGGTTTCTGCGTGCCCTGAACTGGGGATGAGGCTGCTGGAGAGGAGCTTGGAGGCCTGAGCAACTCCATTGTGGCATTAGTCAGAGTCGCTGTTTCTCCCACTCAGGGGAAGGGCCCTCCAACCATGAGCACCTGGACTGTAGGGATGTCCCCCTTGTGGGGTGGGAGCAGGAGGTTGCCTCAGGGGGATGAGCAGGCTGCTCTGTGCTCATGTCTCTGCCCAGCCGCAGGTTCAGAAAGCTCAGCTCATCACAAAGGCCTGAAGGTGTTTTGGAGCCACTAAGCTTTTTCCTATCCAACTGGGAGGCCCCACGAAAAGCTCCCCCTTCTCTAGCAGCACCTCGGCCTTGGCCATTTGGAGGGAGAATATAAGAACGGCCATACTGGGCCAGACTAATGGTCCATCATTTGTTGAGCCCCTCAAAGAATTCTAATAGATCAGTGAGGCGTGATTTCCCTTTACAAAAGCCATGTTGTCTCTTCCCCAACATGACATGTTCATCTCTGTTTCTAATACTTCTGTTCTTTACTTTAGTTTCAACCAGTTTTCCTGGTACTGAAGTTCAGCATGCCGGCCTGTAATTGCCAGGATCACCTCTGGAGGCTTTTGTGAGGGAGGGAAGCCCTCAGGCTGGAGGCACCTGGCTGAGGGAGCGTGGATAAAGTCTCTCATGGGTGGTACTGTGTTTTGCTGAGTGAGGTGGGCACTGGAATTCTGGAGTCTCCTGGTCTCATTTACTCTTAGCTCACCCTTGCTGCCCACCCTCATACCCCACCAGCATGCACACAGCTACAAGACCCTGCTGCACTCTGCGCCCGGCACCTCACACCCCTGAGCTAGCTCCAGCGCCTAGATGAGCTAAATCTGTCTAGCTTAGAGGTGCTTTGGGCCTTGAGCTATCTGATGGGTGTGAACTCCAAGGAGGGGAGGGGGCTGTGTCGGGAGAGCCCTGGTGGCGTAATGGGGTGACCCAAAAAAAGGGTGAGGAAATTGTCAGTGAGATGCGTGAGGTGGTGGGACCAGGGGGCGGGTGGGACCCTACTGAAAACTAGACCAGATAAAACACTTGACAGCCCTCCTGCCCTGGGCCCTGGGGACAGGGTGGAGGAGCTAAGAGGAACTGTCCATCTGCACCTTTGCTGAGAACCGCAGCCAGCAGTGGAGCAGCAAAACGTCTGAAGAACCAAGACACAGTGGGCCAAATGCCCCTCAGTTATGTTGCCCCAAAGGAGCTGTGTGCACAGAGGGCTTGCAGCAGCTGACTGTACAACAGTAACAATCACTGTGGCTTCAGAAGGAACTCAAGAGTAAGAACCTAAATGAGGGGGATTAGACAGACAGATGAATGCAGCTCAGACAGGGCTGGCGCTTCCATTTAGGTGACCTAGGCGGTCGCCTAGGGCACCAGGATTTGGGAGGGCAGCAGACTGCTCCGGTGGACCTCCTGCAAGTGTGCCTGAGGAGGGTCCACTGGTTCCGCGGCTCCGGTGGAGCATCCTGCAGGAGGTCCACCGGAGCCATGGGACCGGCAAGCCGGCCCTGTGCCTAGGGCACCAAAAACCCTGGCGCCGCTCCTGAGCCCAGAGGACACTTAACATCAAGTTGTCTGCCTACAATGTGAGTGAATGAGACCCACAGTAAATAATGAAATGCCTGAGGACAGTCTATCACTTATTATCATTACTCATTTGCATTAGTGTAGCACCAGGAGTCCACGGTCATGGCCCCCAGGGTGCTAGCTTCGGTGTTTGAACAGCACAAGAAGTTGGTCCCTGCCCCCAGGAGCTGACAGTCCAAGACAAGAGACAACAGCTGAATAGAGACAGACCAGTGGGGGAACACAAGGACACAGACTCATGGGGGAACACAAGGACACAGACCAGTGGGGAACACATGGACACAGACTCATGGGGGAACACAAGGACACAGACCAGTGGGGGAACACAAGGACACAGACTCATGGGGGAACACAAGGACACAGACCAGTGGGGGAACACAAGGACACAGACTCATGGGGGAACACAAGGACACAGACCAGTGGGGGAACACAAGGACACAGACTCATGGGGGAACACAAGGACACAGACCAGTGGGGGAACACAAGAACATAGAGTCATGGGGGAACACAGCATGACAGGCCATGGTCTCCGCACACCAGCAGCCTAGCACTTGTCAAGTTTTTTACATGCATCACAGCAGAGGAGAGGTTTGAGGACAGATCTGAACATCACAATGGCCAGACTGGGTCAGGCCAAAGGTCCATCTAGCCCAATGTCCTGTTTTCTAACAGTGGCCAACGTCAGATGCCCCAGAGGGAAGCCGGAGAAGTTAGATTTGTGGCTGTTTAGGGAAGTGTGCAGGGCAGTGCGGGAGAAAACAAGAAGGGGCTGGTTTGAAAACGTAACAAGTGACCAGTGTAGGCTGGTGTCATGGGCCAATTGGAGGTACGGGGTTGACGTTTTGAAACTGAATGAAAAATGATTGGAAGGATGGGGATAGGTCATGAAGGGCCTAGACAAGAGGACCAGAAGCTTATGTTTGATATGATAGAGCAGAGGGAGCCGGTAAAGGGGTGCAAAGCAAGGGGTGACCTGGTCGAAATAACGAGCTAGGACTATAACCTTTGCAAGCAGTATTGTGAATGGATACAATGGGGCAAGCCTGCATTTGTCAAGGCCAGAGAGACAGATGTTTGCCATCAACAAGACATTGGATGGTGAGAGCCTGGACGAGAATTGTAGCTGTGTGGCTGGATGGGAAAGACCACAGTTTAGAGATGTTATGCAAGACTTAGACCCAGCCTGGATGTGAGGACCGAGAGGGGTCCCAGTTGAAGATGATGCCCAGGATTGGGTGACAGGTAGGATAGTGCTGTTGGCCACAGTGATCAAGAAAGGAGATAGAGGGGAAGACGTGGACGAGGGGGTGACTGGGAGCTCTGTTTTAGCCATGTTGAACGTGAGCTGATGCTAGACATCCATGAGGCACTATCAGAGAGACCGGATGAGATTCTAGTTGGATGGAAGGAGATGGGCCTGGAGTAGAGAGGAATAGCTGTGTCAGCAAAGGGGTGGAGGTTGAGTTTGTGTTAGCAGATGAGATTATCCAGAGATAAGGTGCAGAGGGAGAAGGGAAGAGGACTAAGGACATAGCTCTGTGGAAAGTTGGAAGGGCGATGAGATGGTTCTTCTGAAGGACACACTGCAGGAGCGATTACAGAGGCAGGCCAAGAACCAGGTGAGGACAGAGTCATGCAAGCCAAAGGAGAACAGGATTTCAAGAAGAAGTGCCTGGTTAACTGTGTTGAAAGCCACTGACAGGTGAAGGAGGATGAGTATGTGTCACAGAGTGTGGAGGGAGACGAGGCACAGCATCCTTGGCTTCCTGCGATTCTCTCAGCCAGCCAGTAAAACAGAGATTTATTTAGATGACAGGAACATAGTCCAGAACAGATCTTGCCAGTACAGACAACAGGACCCTCTTTAGTTAGGTCCATTTGGGGCCCCAGGGAGGCCACAGCCCCGTTGGGAAGCCCAAGCCCCGTCGGGGCGCCCCTCTCCATTTCCCAGCCAGCTCCAAAACTGAAAACTACCCCCAGCCTCTCACTCAGCCTCCCCCCCGGCTCCTCTCCCAGCCTTTGTCCTTTTTCCAGTTTCCCCGAGGAAGAGGTGTTACCTGGCCTCCAACATCCCACCTGGGTTCTCATGTTACATGCTCAGGTATCCTCCCTTCCCCAAGGCAGGCCGTCCCAGCACAAGTCCCTGCAACCTTCCCAGGTCAGTACTCCCCACTCAGCATTCACATAACACAGCACGAACATTCCCACCTCAGCGCAGTATGGTGCGCTGGTTCTGAGCTTTGGCTATGAAGAGGTCCTTAGAGACTCTGGCAAGAGCAGTTTCAGTGGCGTGTCAGGGTGGAAGCTGGATTGGAGAGGGGCTTGGATGGAGCTGGAGGAGAGGAACGCCAAACAGCGACTGTGAACAGCGCGTTCAATGAGCGTAAAGATAAAAGGAAGATGGGGTGGCAGCTGGAGAGGCCAATGGGGTCGTCCCAGGCGATAATGGCTCAGGAGCTCAGCGGTGGGATTTCACTCTGATTCACAATTCAGCTTGTCAGGGTCTCTTGCCCTGCAAGGCCTCAACTCAGAGTTTGCCTTGCCCAGCAGGAAACATTCTCTGCCGAGTCGGGCCCTGCTTGCTAACCTTACGGTGAAGCCCTCACTCCTGCACGTCACAGAAAGCCTGATGAAAAGGCTGGATTTGTCCCGGAACACAGGAGCTGCCCTGCTGGGTCAAGTCCTGAGTGTCCTGCCCCCGTGGCAGCCACAGCTCGATGCCTTAGGAGAGCAAACTCAGCCCTGTGCAGAGTGCACCCCTCGTTAAGAGCACTCCCGTGGAAATGGGGCCTAGGCTCTGCCACCAGCACGGTGCTGGGCACTGTGGGTAAAATGACCAAGTGCACCTAGTGACTTAGGAGACACAGCTCCATTTCCAAAAGTGACTTAGACGGGGTCAGAGGCCTACAAATGTTATCCTACAGACACACAGCACAGCCGTGGAGGTGGAAGTGGGGTGGCCAGCCAGGACGCTAGGCTGCCCCAGACAGTCCAATCCCCTGGATAGATGGGACATAAGCAAACAGCATTCTGCAGTTTGGTCCTTCTTCTCTGCCTTCTCCAACCTCTTCCCACTGACCCCTCTGAGACCTTCTCCACAGCTCTCCCTGGTCCCTCCTACCATTTCATTGGCTATTTCCTTTTGCTGCCTGGGCCCTGTCTAGCTCTTAGAGCATACAGCGCCTAGCGCAGTAGAGCCCCAATCCTGATCGGGGCCTCTGGGTACTGCTGTGGTGGAAATGATACACCATGACAGCGGCAAAGCGTAGTCCATGAGTTCTTCTGCCGGGACCCCGCTGCAGGGGCAGAACTCCTTCAGTCCCCACCAGCCAGCCACATGTGGAGCACTCGAGACTTGACGTCACACACCTCGACCTTCCCCTAGGGTGCCTTTGCTGAGTTCCCAGCAATTGCTCTGGATTTATGAGATCCGAGTCAGGGTCTTTGGTTCAGAGCTGGGGGGATGCATTTGCACCAAGCGTAAAAGAGATTTTGGCAGATGGACGAGTGCTCACTAGACCTCTCGAGACATCCCCTCTCATACCATTCGCCACTTTCAACTCCTGCCCCAGGTCTCGGAGACAATAGGAGTCAAACCTCACGCGTCCGGGCACAAGCTGACCCCTCCTCAAAGGGCTAAGGGGAGAATCTCCATCCCATGGGCAGCACTGCGTAACTGGCAGGTGCATAACGGGTGCTTGTCACTTTTCTTTGAAGCAACGATTATTGGTCACTGCCAACGGTTGGCCTGAGGGCACAAAGGTCTGTTCCAGCAGGACTCATCCAATGTTCCGAGAGGACCTTCAAGGGCTGGGCTGGTGAAACAATTGTGAGCCACCCAAATCCTTACATAGGACGTCCCTCCTCCACTTTCCCCTTCCCAATTTGCCTAGGTCCTTCTAAACCTGAGGCAGAGGGGGATGCTGGGTAAGGGGGTGTGTCTTGGGGAGTTCCTGTTGAAATGCATCAAGACGGAGGCTTGTTTGTGCAAATAGCCTGGGATCAGGCTGTGATTCCTGGATCATTTCTCTCCTTGCACAGGTTGGGGGACAAGAGCGAACTCTGACATCCCGGGGATGCGGCAAGTTCCTGTGGCCCCTATGCCGGGGGGGGGGAAGGACCGAGAGGCAGCGGGGAGGGATGTGAAGCAGGACCTGGCGACGAAAGGGGGGGGCCCTACCGATACCCCCACTCAGGAGGCTCAGATGTGTGAAACAAATCCCAAACCCTCTGTTATGAATTTTTTTTTGTTGGCACACGCAGGAGGAAGTGATGGAGTTGCTCCTTTCTGGAGAGCGGCTGCCAACCCCGAGCAGCCCCCGGTGGCCCCCCAGCCCCTTTGCCAGCGTTTGTTCCTAGCAGAAGGGCTGTTTGTGTGCTGTTTGGGCTCCTTTTCTTTGCTTTAAGTGTGGCTACAATCAGCTGCTGAGAGGCTCACTGCTCCGGTTCGTTCCCTGCCAATTTCACTGAGAGCTGGCACCACATGCGGCTCTGGAGGCAATGAGGAGAGGCTGGGGAAGATAGATCATGGAGGGGGAAAAATGGACACATGCCATCGACGGAGCAACGAGGCTGCCAGAATGCCAGCAGGCAGCATGGGGCCAAAAAAACACAACCCCACACAGAGCAGAAAAGAAGCTGGCAGCCCATCTCGAAGCAGGCGGTGGCTGAGTTGGCAGAGGTGCCATGGAGGACAGGCTGCAGCGAGCAGGCAATGCGGGAAAGAGAGAGAGAGAAAAACAGACAAATTGGCAGAGGCAGGACAGGTAGCAGACGGTGAATCGGGAGAGGAAAAAGGTACGTGTCTTCATTTTAAAGGGACGAAATCTGCGGGTGTGTCGGTGTGTGCTGCATGAATATTTGTGTGCGGGCACACGGGTTGGTGTATGTGTAGTGTGTCTCTGAGCATGCAACAGTATGTTAGCCTGTGTCCGTGTGTGGGGGCATGTCAGGGTGTGTGCTCACACAGCTGTGTGTCTCCTCTCACTAGATTGGGCTCTAGTCCCGTGGTGCCCCTCACCCCACGCTGGCATTTCCTGCCCTGCTCTGGCTCTGGCTTTGATGAAGCCTGGGTAGGGGGGATGAGCCCTTGGAGAACTCGCTGGTGTGGGGCCTGCTCCTGCGACAGAGGTTACGTGGGGAGATGCATTTCACAGCCACTTTGTGCTGAGTGGGCGGGGGTCTGTCTGAGGGGCTTGCAAGGCAGATGCCTGACTCCAGAGGCCAGCCCAGTATTGGGGGGCCGAGGCGTTTGGGTCGGGGTGGGGCTCTCGCCCGGCTTTGGAGCAGGTGGGGGGGGGGGTTACAGATACAGTAGTGCCCCTGTTCAAGTTAAGGAGAGCTGATCCATATGCAGCACAACACGCTGGCCTGGACGTGCCAGCCCAGCTCATCACTGCATGAATTGCTCCAACTCGGGTTTTTGTGCAGCTCAGAAACACTCCCAGGTTTTTGGGGGGAGAACAGTTTCTTTTTTCTTGCCTTGGCGCATGACAGCTCTAACTGGTGGGGCAGGCAGAGTGAGGGGGCGCTAGGGGGCAAGAGGAAAACCGCCCCTGCTCAGTTATGAGACCTTCCCTGCATTTGTAAAATCAGAACCGCAGCCAAGTGCGGAGGGCATGGAAACAGGACTCTGTCAATAAATTCCTGGAACCTATTTAATGGAAGTCGGCTTTAGACACGGTGTGAGGCTGAGGCAAGAGCCAGGTGCCAAATCCCGCACAACTCACGCTGGGTGTAGGGAGTCACATGGCCCCCAGCCTGGCCTGCGTTTGCTGTAGTGATCCCGCTCCACAGGAAGAACGCAGTGTCCCGAAAGCTGGCGGGAGACTGGGCTCTGTGCTGTTCACAAGCGGGGAGTCGGGCAGAAGAGAAACCCATTTGCCCATCTGAGCACTTGGGTTTTCAGATGATAGGGGAAAACTGGAGCTGAATTTCAGGGAAATCTGTTAAACTATGGGAGGCTCTGAGCCAAGTTCTGCGGCTAGCAGTGCCCGTGTACATCCGGAGTCACATCACCGGAGCTATTCCAGATTCACACCAGTCCATCCACACTGCTCCCTTGAGGCTTTGACCCAGCGACAGCAGACGACTTCTCTGGCCAAAGACGCATTTCTGGTGTTGCTGAGCAGGGGCTAAAACCACTCCCGGGGGGTTGCTGATTTGATATGTTTTTTGTCAAGGAAATTGGGCCACGTGCCAGGTGATTCGTTTTGGCCAATTCTCTGGCTCTGCTCTGGCCGAGCGGACTCGCGGGAAGCAGAGAAGGGATTACGGAGGCATTGGCGACAACTAACCAGGGTGTCAAATAAATATTCTGCCCCCCACTGAACACACCAGGGGTGGGTTTCTTTCTCGACACGGAATCTGAGTGGGGGATGGGGATGGGGGGAAATTGTCGTCCAGGCAGCTGCCGTTGTTCTCAGGGGGAAGGAGAGTCCCGGGGTCCTTAGTGGTGGCCACTGTTTCGTGGGTTTGCAGCAGTGCTGGGGGTCTCCTTCAGAACCGCATTGTGGGCCAGTAACAAGCCAAAGGCTGCTGTAGAGTCAATGGCCGATACAGAAATAGCCCTTTGTCCAAAGCCCAGTCACAGCAATGGAGAAACCTTGGTTTGACTTACAGGGACTTGGGATCAGGTCCTGGAAGAATAAGCTTCAAGGGCAACTAACGGGAGAACCGAGTAACAAAACCAGACCAGCTCACTGAGATTTCAATGACTCTGCTCTTGCAAGTGCCACCGCAAACGCCTGTCTGGGGTAGCGCGCACCGGACAGCTGCTGGGAGAACAGTGATTGTGTGCCGCTGCGATGCGCACGGCCCACACTTTGGTCTTTCTTTGTGCCTAAGGATTCATTCACTTTTCCTACACGACCAGTCTCCTAGAGCCAACCGTCTTCGGGCTCCACCCCCACCAGCCAGAATGGTCCAGGTCCAGCCGGGCACTCGGAGCTTTGCAGAGAGACCGGTTCGAAACACAGGCCCAGAGCCAGGATGCCTAGAGCTTATTCTGAGAGAAGAGAGACGCAGCCCCAGGAGGCAGTCCCGGCTCTGAGGGGAAGGGAGAGGGACACGCTGCTAAGGCCCAGCGAGCGTCGATGCATCATACAAATCTATTCCTCTTATTTAATCGTAGGGTTGTGGTAGCTTCTAAGGCCCAGCTCTTCAAACTCCCATTGCTGTCAAGCAGCAAGCCGGGTCCCATTGATTTCAATGGGTGGTTGGTGCCTAAACATGGTGGAGGATCTGGCTTAAATGCCCCCGTCGGAGGTGAGGCCCCATTGTGCCGAGTGCTGTATGTACAGAGAGACAGGGCCAACGAGCACTCTCGCTAATACAAGGACAAGACGCCACAAGGAGCGAGACACAGGAAGAGAGACATGAGGGCCAACAGAGGACTATTTAAAAGGCCACCCAGGTAGGCAGACAAGCGTAGCTAATAGGAGTGATTCTTCCTGTTGCAGGCTTACGTCCGGTGGGAGAAAGCTGTGTGGCAGCCACTGCCCTTCCCTTGCAGCCCAGGGCAGAGTTCAGCACTGGGGCATGGGAGAGCTCCAGAGGGAGGCAGTGGAGCAGATAGAGGTTCCCTGGGGTGTTCACGCGTGCCCAGGGGGGTCTCCCAGTGATGCTGGAGGGAGACAGGCACATCAGTGTCCCGCCACACTCAGCCGGGACAGAACCTTCCAGTGCTCAGGGCCAGAGGCGATACAATTCCCACCACTCAGCCACTGGGGCATCCCAGCACAAAGAGCCAGGGAACCATGCTCCAGCCTGTGCCCTGATCTGGGCAGGAGCCACTTACAGAGCTCGCCAGGCACGCTGCGAAGCAGGAATGCGTCCCCTACCCCTTCTCTGCCCTACCCGTTCCCCCAGCAAGCTCCCGGATACGAGTCTCCGGCGAGGGCCAGGCCCATCAGACTCTGTCCCCCTGGCGTCTCTGCTGGACATCCAACATCCCGCTCAGGGACCTTGCTGAACTGGCCAGCCCCATGGCCAGCCAGGATCCCATTATACCCCCCCCACACACAAACTTTCCTTGGCCTCTCCTCACCTGCCCCCTAATACTGCTGGCCCCCCAGGACTCCCATAAGTGCCACCCAGGGCAGGGCCTGACCCCCACACGCACACACAGCTGGTGTCTCTCCAGTGCCCCCCTTCAGGCATTTCCTAGGTGAGCACAGAGCATCTCAGAGCTGGCTGATGGTCTGACAGGGACCCCTGTCCTGGACCAACTCCCCTGGAGCTGGCTGAGAAAAGTCTTCACTCAAGCTGGGAGCGCCTACGACACCTCAAACACGGAGAGCTGCCACCTCTCCCTCCTGCCTTCTTCTCGCGCCCCCCGCGCTGGACTAATGACCTGATCCCCTGGGGGAGGCCGCACCCCCCATGGTCTGAGCCCCACTGCAGAGGTGTCAGACAGTGGTTGGCCTCATGCAGATATCACATGGGTGGCTTCCAGAGTCATCCATTTTTCAGGGACAACCACACCAAGCTGCAGCTCCTTCCTGCAGATCTCCATGGGAAGTACCTGGGCAAGCAGAGCCCCACTAGGTAAAAGGAAATGGAAGGGGATCCCGGCAGCAGCGCTGAGGGTGCCCCAGGGTCTTTCCCCCTTCCCCCTCCACCTCCTCCTCCTGTCTCCTTTTTTCTTCCATATTTCACAGTTCCTGCTTCCTGCACAAAGCGGGAAGTCTCCAGAGACTCCAGCCAGATGTTCTCTGCAGCACACCACATTGCTCTGCTAATGAAATATTCAGAGCGTCTCTCTGCCTTTTGACATAAAAGCCTTCTGCAGCTTCCCACCCCATGGAACCCAGCCCCATGGGCACCGCATTCTCACAAAGCCACCAGCCCCACGGTGCGAACCGGCTCCCGAACCAGCAGGGAGCGGTTGCCTTTCTCCTGAGCTGCTGCTGTCCTTCGCCAATGCTCCTGCCCTCTGTGCTGTGGCACGGATGTTCATCCCATCCTGGTGAGGGTTGTCAGCTGTCTGACAGCCCTCCTTTTCCTTTTCTGCCAGCCGATGGAGCCTTCAAACCAACACACCAGACATCCAATGGCTGCCTTAGCAGAGACAGCCAGAGGGAAAGTGGCCGCTCAGTGAGTGGGGCAGGGAATGTCTGTGCCAGCCTGCCAGTCAGCTTGCCAAGGCTGGCAACACATAGTACCTGCCTCATGGCCATGGACACCCTGTAGTTATGCAGGATTTGCCAGGTGTCATCTCACCATTGGTCTATCTAGTCTGGTTTCTGTCTCCGGCAGCGGCAGCACCTGTACCGTATGCTTCGGAGGCAGGGAGATGCATGGGAACAGTGCTTAGCAGTGGGGGCCACAGGATGAATGTAGCTGGTGCTCAGTGTGTGTACTACCCGGTGCAGTTCCTGCAGCAATGCCCCATTGCTCCAGCCACCGCTGTCGCAAGCATCTGATGCACCTACATGACCTGGCAGGAGCAAAGTTTCACAGCTGGAAGCTGGGTTTCAAGGGAGGACACCTATTTCTGTCTGCATCCAATGTTTGGACCAAAAATAGAAGACAATCTGAAACCAGACTGGAATATCGGCTTCTGCACATAACTCTGGCACCTGGGCAAGGTCTGACTGTCAGATCTAGGCTGTGTTACATAGCTTCCCGTCTGCTCAAGAGCTGCAGCTTTTTCTCTGCAACCTGGGGATACTACAACATCTGTCTGTGGACACTGACCATCCAAAATGAGCAGGAAGGAGGGCTGGGAAGCTCTGTCCTCCTCCCACGAGTTGGTCGAGCAAATGTCAGAGGTACCTTCATCAGCACCTCTACTTGCAGGGTGTGACGAACTGGGACTGTTCCTAATGTTTGCTCTGAATACTGTGTTGGTGCCTCAGTGTCCCCTAGACAGTTCTTAAGTATCTAGGTGGTGGGATAAGGGTGTGTGATTGCTGCAGAGCAAAGGCCCAGTGTGTCACGGAGTCCCCGGGCGATGCTCTGGAACTGCTCCCCACTAAGCCAGTCAGGACTTTGGGGAGCCTCCTCTCCCTTGGAGCAGACTTGTTCAGGGCAAGAAGCTCACACGTCTTCACCTCCTGGGTCTCTCCTTGGAGCATTCAGCATCCTCTGCCCCCTCCGTGTGCTTCCCACAGCGAGCCCACCCAGGCGGGGTCCTGGGAAGCCACAGGGTTCTGCACCCCCACTTTGCAGTCAGACGTGACTCTCAGCCAGCAAAACAGAGGTTTATTCGATGACAGGAACAGCGGTCTAAAACAGAGCTTGTAGAGTACAGCGAGCCAGACCCCTCGGCCAGTCCATTCTGGGGGCAGTGAGCCAGACCCTAGGTCTGCACTTCACTCTTACCCCCAGGTAGCTCCAGACTAACCTCCCTCCAGCCCCTCCTCTCTGCTCAGCTCCTTTCCCAGGCCAGGAGGTCACCTGATCCCTTTGTCTCCAACACTTTCAGCTGGCACCTTTGCAGAGGAGGGGCCAGGCCATCAGTTGCTAGGAGCAGAGTGCGTGGCATTAGGGGCACTGGCCCTTCCTCTGTAGCAATCACACACCCTTATCCCACCACCAAGATACTTTAAGAAACTGCCTAGGGACACTAAGGCACCAACACAGTATTCAGAGCAAACATTAGGAACAGTCCCAGTTCGTCACACAGTGCACCTAAATGCCTGGCACTCTGTCTCCTAGCAACTGATGCCTGGGGCCCTCCTCTGCAAAGTGCCAACTGAAGGTGTTGGAGACAAAGGGATCAGGTGACCTCCTGGCCGGGAAAGGAGCTGAGCAGAGAGGAGAGGCTGCGGGAGGAGTTAGTCTGGAGCTTGCTGGGGACGAGAAGTGAAGTGCAACCTAGGGGTCTGGTTCACTGCCCCCCAGAATGGACCGGCCGAGGGTCGGTTCGCTGTATCTACAAGCTCTATTTTAGACCCTGTTCCTGTCATTGAATAAACCTCTGTTTTGCGTGGCTAAGAGTCACGTCTGACTGCAAAGTGGGGGTGCAGAACCCTGTGGTCCCCAGGACCCCGCCTGGTGGGCTCCGCGGTGGAAAAGCCCAGGGAGGGGCAGAGGATGCTGAATGCTCCAAGGAGAGACCCAGGAGGTGAAGACGTGTGAGCTTCTTGCCCTGAACAAGTCTGCTCCAAGGGAGAGGAGGCTCCCCAAAGTCCTGACTGGCTTAGTGAGGAGCAGTTCCAGAGCATCGCCCGGGGACTCCATGACACAGGGTAACCAAGGCCTTGGGCTCAACTTCCAAAGCCCCCAAAAGACAGTTTCCATTTCTGATGCTTTCACCAGGGGAAGTCAGCATGGCTGCAAAATGGCCATTAGGCAACAGCCTCCAGCAGTTGTAACACAGCACCCGACCAAACAGGCTTTCACCTGATCAGCAGGGAGCCGGTCAGAACCACCCACTGGGTCAGACAAAACGGCAGCCAGAACTAGGGTGGCAAGGGAGATCGTTCTTTGTGACCCATCTCTTCTGCTGGAGGAGAGCAACGGCTTGGATCACCACATGGTCAGGTCAGAACCTGCTGCACTTTACTGGCCTAAGCTGATTTTAAGGTTATTGGAGAAAAGCTCCTAAAGTTAACTTCTTTTCGTTATTATTTGTAGTTCAATGGTGCCCTGAGATTGGCATCCCAATGCATTAGGCACTGTGCAAACACCTAGAGGGAGTCTTATTATCTAAATAGACAAAACAGAACAAAGAGTGGGAGGGGAAACTGAGGCACGGGGAGAGCCACTCTCCTCTCCATTAGATTCTTCATGGGATTGGTACCAGGAGTCTTCATGGACCTGGATTACAAACTATTTCTGACCCTTGCCAGAACAGGTGGCATCTGACTGATTAGCACAGGGAGACGGTGTATTCCCACCGCAGGGGGGTTAGTTTCCTGCAGTTCCTGTTATTTGAAAGCCTCGCCTGGTGATTGTCACACCCGGACTGTCAAGGCCTTCTCTGGTGCCTGGGTTTATCTGTGGCTGAAGGCTAGATGGCCACACAGCTCTACAATGCTCCATGCGCTCGCCTGCTTCCCCATTCCCCAGCCTGTACTTCCCCAGCCTTTGCAGGAAGCTGTCTCAGTCTTACCAGGCTTTCACCTGATCAGCAGGGAGCCGGTCAGAACCACCCACTGTCCCAGTCTTACCAGGCTAAGATCTCAGTGACACCAGCTGCAAGTGCCCGTGTCCTCGCCAGCTGTGTACACCTGAGCCTGGTATCTACAAACGCTGGGCGTGCCCTCTCCGCCAGCTCCCAACCCTCAGAACCGCCCGCAGGCTCAGAAGTGCTACGGTGGTCAGCTCACTCAGTTCCCTCACCTGCACTGCAGACCAAACCCTATAGTCCTTACACCCTGAGTAGATACTGAGCAAGGGGCGTCCCAGGACAGCGGGAGAATCACAGAGCAGTGGCTGGGAACCAGAGGTATTTTCCCCGAAGTTCACTGTGGTGCCTTTCTGCTCACACTGCAGCTATTTCCTGCCTTTGCTTTGACCCACCTGAACACAGAGTGTTTGAAACTGGGCTGTGAGTGTCAGCGTCTGGCCACTGTATCCGCTCCCTGGACAATGCAGCTATAGCGAGTCTACACAACAATTCAGAGAAATGTGGATAGTTCTGGGTGAGGGTCCCAGAATCCTCCCCGGTGCCTGCTGGGAAGGCAACTCCCGTGAGCGTTACCAGCTTCTTCTATGGAAATGACAACAGCCCCCTTGTATTTCTACCCAGTCGTGCATCTGGTACGTCTGCACCAGACTCCCTCCAAAGCACACCGGCCCAGGTATTACACTGGGGTGTTTGTCACACTGGCAAAAGGGCCAGGCTGGGACACACAGACTCACCTGGAAGAGTCTTGTCCTCCAGGAGCAGCCCCCCGCGGTCAGCGGGGACACCTGGATAGTTCAGGCTAGGCGAGCGAAGTCTGGCTCTAACACAGGGCCTAGCAGTGGCTGCATGACAGACAGGCTGGATGAAGGCCCCCGGAGGGACCCTGGCTGCTGGCGAGGGAATGTTTCTGTAGAACTTTACATTTGATGGCCCAGGTTTTCAGAGGTGAGACCTTCCAGGGCCCTGCTTTGGGAGGTGGGGGCTCAGCCCTGGCTGTAGATCAGACCCCTCCACTCACCAGTGCCCTGGCGCCTCCTCCTGGTCGCTCTGGGGATTAGCTCTTGAGGCTGATGTCCCCATCCGCGGTTTGCACGCCATCCCTCCATCCCTCTCTCTGGTCTGCAGCCCCCTCTCGCCCCAGGGACCGCAGCGTCCTCCTTGTGACTCTGCCCCTGGGCCTGGCCACTCAGCATCCCCCCCTTCGGGGGTACTGTCCTTCCCAGTCTCTGTCGCTCCCACAGTTCATTGCCCTGCTGGTGTCACTTCCCCAGTGACGGGTCGGGGAACCCAGGCCTGCCCTCTACTCCGGGTTCCAGTGCCGGGACCCTCAACCCAGTAGCCTTCACTGCTCCTTCCCTGGATTGCTGCCTACTCCCCTGGTTCCCCCTTTCTCTGGGAGCAGCAGCTCCTACTCCCCCTTCCCGGGGCATGGCTGCCCGTTCCCACTGCAGCAGCCCTGTCCGTTGTGTCTGGTATAGTGCCCGTCTGTTCCTGCCCAGCTGAACCTGCTGGCAGTCAATTCCCTGTTCCCTGACTCTCCCTCCAGGTGCAGCCTGTGGCGTTCATGGGCCTCGCTGGCCACCTTAACCCCTTCCAGTCCTGGGTAGGGTAGACACCCCAGCGCAGTCTCAGTTGGGCACCTCCGAAATGTAGGCCCCAAAATCACAAGTTGCTTTCGAGCATTGCAGTTTTTCTGTGGCCCAGGGCGGCAGACAGAGAGGATCTGCAGTGCCGGTTCCACGGGCCCCTTGTGCTAGGGATGAGGGGTTAGTGACCGGCCTGCTCTGTGCTAGTGACTCTCCTGCTCTCCTTGCTCAGAGATAATTAACTTCAATTCAGAAGACATTAATCAGCCCCTGATCAGGTGACAACAGCACCGGGGCTCAGCTCTGAAGCTCTCCTCATACCTGTCACCACAGAGAGATGGCTGTTAATGGCCCTGTAATTGCTGCGCCAATCTCCCGGCCTTATAGGCCAGGAATAATAATTAGATCAGGGGAAGGAAAGGACTTGGGGGCAGCGAGGGAGTCGGGTATGGCAGAGGCTGGAGGGAGCTGGACTGCCCCTGTGCCCAGCTGATCCAGAGCTCCTCACCCACTAGAGCTCCACCCTGCCCACAATGAGCCCCGAGGTGTTGAGCACCCTCCTTTCCCACTGCAGCCAACCACAGCCGAGGGCACTCAGCACGTCGTAGGATCAGGCCCAGCACAAGGATGTGCCCCTGGAGAAGCATCGGGAGAGGAAGGAGCCCCCAACTTGGGGGCTGATGGGACAGCGCTGCAGTGCTTTGGCAGGTGCGGAGAGTGAAACCTAAATGGGGGCTAGATACTATGGTGATGGGCACATTAAAGACACATGCAATGACATTGATTAGCTAGACAATGACCGGGCACTAATTCTGCTGCAGCTACTGCAGCACCATGCAGGGCAGCTTCGTTAGTGACCCCTTTGAGACAAGACCTTTGGTCTCCCCAGACTCTTCATTCCAGCCCAGCTATGGCCTCCCCACCCCCGTGAGCCCTGCTCCCCACCCCTCCCCCAAGGAAGTCAGCCCCCATCACTGGTGCTCCTCCTCCCACCACAGAGGTAGGGCAGTGGACAGGCTCCTCTGCCAATCCCAGCAGGCACGAGGCAGCTCTGGGGTGGAGCCCCCCAGGAACACTGTGCTTGGTTCTGGACACCTGCTTTCCCCTGGAAAGATCCTGGCATCCAGGAGGGGGTTCAGAGAGGACAAGGAGAAGGACCCCAAGGCTGGAGGGCTGGCTGAAGAGTGAGCTCCGTCCCTGGCTGCTGCGTGATGGCCGAGTGAGCAATGGGATCAGAGTCTGCACAGAGATGCATCACCAGCCCAACCCAATGGGCTGCGGGGTGCCCAGGAATCATGGGATGAAACTGAGAGCGAAAATCGGGGCTGACTGTCAGCAAAATCCACCTGGCAAATCTCCCGGCCCGTGGGGGTAGCCAGCTCTCACGTGACACAGTTAAATCAGCAGCACCAGGGAATGGGCAATAGGGAGCAAACCTGCCCAGGCAGGTCAAACTGGCCTTGGACATGCTGCTGGCCGAAAGCCTTTGGATCAATGGTTTATTCACCCAGAAATGCCATTTTGAATCGACAAAATGATCTGTGAAGTCGACATAAAATTGCTGAATAGTTTCAGCCAAAACCCCTGTTTTTTTCAGGCCAGATTGACAAGAGGAGTCAATAAAACCAGGGGCGAGGAGGAGGCTTCTTGCTCCTCTGACAATACCTAGTTTTTGTTTGTTTTGGGTTGATCTGAAGCTATTTTTCCCCAGTGTTTTGGTTTGGTCAGTGAACCGAAATATCTATTATTCACACAGCTCCACGTAAATGCAGATCCCCTAATCCTGGAGGTCTTTGCCATACCCCTGATTTGGATCTCCCCAGCCCTGGCTTCACGCTGGGTTCCTCCTCTGATCCCCGTGGAGTTACTCCAGATTTACACCTGCGTCAGATCAGGATCAGGCCCCAGGACTCTCCTCAAAATCTAAAATCCTGTCTCTTTTGCAATGCTCCTGAATTCCCCACAGACTCTCCCCACGCTGTGGAGACTGCTGCTGTCCGGCCACAGGACTTACTGACTGGCTGGCTTGCTAGGAACACTGGGGTAGCTAGAGCCAGGCAGAGCTACAGCTGACAGCAGAGTGCTCTGCTCTGAGCCATGTTGGCAACGAGGCCCAGGCATCCCTCTGCCTGACAATCCTCAGCGTCGCGGTGTGGATACAGACCCTAGCTGGTGGGGCAGCGAGTGGGCCGTAGCCTGTGGAGCGGACAGGAGCAGAGAGACTGGGTCATGCTCTCACAGACGCAGAGCCTGATGCCACGGTCCTTACACGACAATCCAGCTCTCCTGCTTCCCAGGCTGCTGTTATAGCCACTAGACCCTTCCGTTCTGCAAGCTCCAGCCAAGCCAGGATGGGACAGGGCGCGGTTCAGGATGATTGGGTCTCCAGTGAAGGGGTGCACAGTCCCCTCAGGACAAGAGATGGGTTTCATACACCCGGGGAGAAGGCAGGACAGAAGGGAAGGGGGCTTCCCCTGCCCCTGGACTGGGCCCCTGCTAGTTCTGGTTCTTTGTGACCCACCGTTTCTCTCCAGTCCCACTTGTCCCATCCCCTGCTTCAGGTTCCATAGCTCTCAGCCCCCATCTGCCCCATTCCATGTAACCCAGCCCCATTCAGCCCCAGTTCAGAGCCACAGCCCCCTCCTGCAGGGGACTGTCCTGAGCGCCCTGGTTCTTCCCCTCGCAGAGAACTCAGTTTTAATTCTCCTCACTGAGGTCTGTAAAACAGTGCTGGCTCCCATCAGATTGCTAAACCCACCTCCGCCCACCAAGTGGGCGGCAGGGGCTGGGATCCACCCCCATGGCTGAGTCCCAGAAGAGGCTGGTGCAGGGCTCCGCTGGGGAGAGAAGCTCTGTGGGACAGCGGCTGCGTGGAATCCCACCCTGTAAATCGATAAATAACCATGCCTGGCTGGGGCCGCAGAGGATTGCGAGGAGATGCGGAACGGCCAGCTAATCAAAACATATGCCACAGAGCGGGGATTTTTTTTTTCAATCCACTTGGTAGCGTGAAAAGGAAATTAGATGCCAGCAGGTCTGCAAAACAGCACACACCAAAACCTGCCTTAGTGCTGCTGGCAAGACAGGAAGTCAAGGGCTCATTTAACTTCAGCCGCCACTTCTTGCTCTGTTCAGGCAGTTGCTGTCATAGGCTTTCCTCCCACCCCAGGCGTACGCCAGGGTCAAGAGCAGCTGGGCCCCAAATCTGGTCCAGGCCAAACACCAGGGGAATAGTCACCTCCTTCACACCAGCCTGTCTTCTGGCCTGCTCCCCCAGCCTCGCCTCAGATAGCATCTGGATCAAACCGCGCCGCCTCTCCTTGCATTACAGTCCTGGGCTCTACCAAGAGCAGAGGAGCATCCCAGTGCATAGAGAAAATACCTGCAGCTTCCAGCTTTGAAGAGGTATGCAAATGAGAGACAGCCCCATGGGGACCATGCCTGTGCATCTCACTCATTTCCTCTTGCATACTCCAGACTAGGGGGCAGGGGGATGGAGTAGAGGAGGGGAGTTGCCTGGGATTTGCCTCTCAGGGCTGCAGCCCTATGGAGCTGCCGCCCCCGGTGCCCTCCCCGAGTTGCTCGTGGAGTAATAAGCTATGCATGTAGTGTAGAAATAAAACATGTTCTGCAGAACAAATGATGTTAATTTGCTGAGAGGCTCTGAAGCTGAGTATTAGCGAAATGCCTTGAGGGAGAGAGCAGCAGCTGTGCTGGAATTCATGGCAGCATGCCGAATTAGCACTGCCATGCATCATAGTCAGAGGGGAAAAAATTACCAGCGAGAGGGGGAAACAAACCACCACCACCAGCCCTGACAGTCGAGCGGGGCAGGGCCAGGCAGAGCAGAAGGAGACTGCGCTTCTGGGGCTAGATACCACAGGGGCCATGTGTCTGTCCTCAGCCCCACATGTATCCAGGTGCCTATCTGTCTGTCTGGTCCAGCTCTTCCCAGATCTGCTTATTCATCAAGCAGGCTATAGCCAGCCACTGCTAGAGGGTGAGCGCTTCCCGGGAGGCTTTCCTGCTGCTCCCGCCACGTCCCAGGAGAAGTGAGACTGCTCAGTGCTTTAATGGCACACAACTAGTCACCCTGCCCCTCTCTGATTGCCACTGTCTGACCGAACAGCGCTCTTCCTGGGTCCATTTCTCCCTCCTCTGGGGCTTGTGTCCTTGCCTGGTCACCTCCCTCCTCTCGCTGGCTCTCTGTATTGGGGGGGCTATTAATCTGCCTGTCTATTTATTCCTCTATTTATTACTGACCCTTGAGCCACCTAAAGTCTGTAGATCCTCATTGATTACTAACAATGCAGCCGGCTTATGGATCTCCAGCCTCTTCTAGGCCATCCATCTTCCACCCTTGGCTTCCGTCTGTCTGCCTGACACCGCCAGGCCCTGGGTGCTAGGAGCATGCTGCAAATTGTACATCACATCTTAATGGACGATTCCAGTAAAAGCCTCGCGTCTGATGAATATTTAACACAACTCATCAGTCTCTGCTAGCAGATGTGTGTTTTCAGCTTGGTTTTCCCCTTCCTCCTTTCACCCTTTCTTACATCCTGCCCTGCATTGGAGCTCAGGGTACAGTGGGGTCGTGATCAGCTGCCATTTCCAGCTGACTACTGGATTCTTCTTTGCTTCCTGTCTTAGGGTGTTAAGTAACATTGTCATGAGCGGTTGAACAGTTGATGTGTCCCACCCCAGAGGCTGCTACAGTTTGGTGGTATTGGATTATTTCTGTGTCTATAAAGTTTGTAAAGCACTCTAGGGGCGAAAACAGGAGGTCATGGGCTAACGTCAAAGTCCATCAATGCCTAAGCTATTTAAGACCAAACAAGCTCACTGAGTCATCAATTATACGGCCAAGAAGGGACCATTGTGATCATCTTCCAGGCTGACTTCCTGCATATTTGGGGTCGGGAGGGAATTTTCCTCCAGGGCGGATTGGCAGGGGCCCTGGAGGTTTTTCGCCTTCCTCTGCAGCGTGGGGCATGGGTCACTTGCTGGTGGATTCTCTGCAGCTTGAGGTCTTCAAACCACAGTTTTGAGGACTTCAATAACTCAGTCATGTGTTAGGGGTTGTTATAAAAGTGTATGGGTAGGGTTCTGTGGCCTGCTTTGTGCAGGAGGTCAGACTAGATGATCATATTGGTCCCTTCTGACCTATGAGTCTATAACTCAGGCCAGAGACATCTCTGAATTTATTCCTGACAGCAGATCTTTTAGAAAACATCCAGCCTGGCTTTAGACCTTTCCCGCGGTGCCTAGTGTGAGTTACTCTTATGTTGCTCTCAGCCCCTGGCTCTCGTTGCTGATTGTTCTCTATGGTTTTGGTATCCCCTGCAGATGCAGCCCGGCCCCAAAGGAATCGCTGTTCATCGCTGGCTCTCACTGGGTCCATCACACTGAGGATGTCATTTCTCCCACCGAGAGAGTACAGAGCTTTGACTGTAGGATAGCTACACAGCAGTCCAGTGGGAACCTCCACCATCCTCCCCACTGCACACACTGAACTGCATCAGCATCCGCTGGCTTCGGAAGCTCGCATACGCTGCTCTGAGAGATGAGGCCAGGCCAGGTGCCTTCCCCTCCTCGTAGGAATATTCCTGGATTTTGGCTCTAGGTGTAGGAGGAACCTCCGAGGCCTCAGCAGAGGATGTCTTACAACAGCCAGGCGGCAGTGCCCAGTGTGTCTCTCCGCACATTGCCAGCTGGGTGTAATGGTGCACGCGCGACGTGAGCACATGGCACTGGGCCGCGGAGTTAGCAGTGTGCTGGGAGGAGGGCGGGTTATGTGCTTGCAGGGATACACCCATTGCTGCTCAGCTATTGCCTGGGACACTTGGGACAGCCTGCTGGGATGTGGGAATGAGCACGAAGGCCTCCTGGAATTTCACAAACGGCTCCTTTGGCAGCGGGTCATGGCTCAGACCGGCATAGGGGCCTGGTGAGAACACGTCAGGGCGCATCCAGGGAAGGGGAAAGCAATGGTGAGTCGTTATTTATATGGCACCATCACTATACACGGAGCTTTACAAACCCCGACACCGCAAGGGGCCCCAGCAAGAAACTCACAATCGGACTGACAGCATGCCAGGCGGGGATGGCCAGCCATGAGGAGAAGTGGACTCACAGCTGGGATCTGAAAGGAGGGTCACAGAACCAGGGATGATCATCATCCTTTGTTATTTGCATCTCAGTAGTGTCTGGAGACCCCAAACTGAGACTGGGCCCCATCAGGCTAGGGGCTGCACGGCCAGTCTCAGTTCTGGTCCCGGTCTCTCGGAGCTTACATAAGACAGATAAAGGAGAGGGGACACTGAGGCATGGAGCACCCTGGGTAACACAGCAGGTCAGTGGCAGAAAACCCATATCTCCTGAGCCCCATTCCAGAGCCCTATCCACTAGACCACGCTGCCTCTCACGGACTCAACTCTGATTCCTGAGCCACGCATACAAAACTGCTCCCACCTCCACTCCATGTTGCCAGATCAAATTCCACTGTCCACAGCACTGGGTGGCCATGCAGATACCCCCGTGTGTTCAGTTCTCAGCCCTCTGCTGCACCCCTCGCATCAGGCCCGGCTCCGAGAAACATCGGACACAGCAGTAGCCAGGACAGACAGACAGACAGACACCCCAAATCTGTGCCGAAATCAAGTGACCTCCTGGGCTTTCGTTCGATATCGCATCCACTTCCATGGAAACGCTTTCCATGGGCTTAAGGCTTCCTGCCAACCGAAAAGGCTTGGCTAATCTTCCAAAGCCCAAACATGGGGTTAGGGGCTTTTTTTAATAATGTGTTTTTATTTTTGGAGAGAAAGGTGAGAGAGAGCGAAATACAGAGTATGTGTGGCAGGGGAGCGCGGGATTTACTTTACTTCCCTCTAAACCCCACGGAGCAAAGGTATGTATGCAGGAGCTGGCGGTCACTGTCAGGTTACATCTGCTGGGGCATGCAAGAGCGATTCCAGATGCACTAGAAGTGCCGTGCTCGAATTTCAATTTCATCGTCTCACAATCATTTTCAGCCTCCTCTTAGTGCCACATTAACGAAGCCTGCTCGTTTGAATGCATAATTAGTCCAAGCATTCTAGCTCGCTAATTTCGAAGCAGGGGAAGGGGGGGGAGGAGGGTTGGAATTTGCATATTAATTTAGCAGAGGGAGAGGAAAATTGTTTACCACTTGCTTTTTGTGTTGATCACAGCGGACTTAACTCTTTCGTAGGTGCCATCTGGAGTGGTGGGCGAGGCGCTCCGAACGGCACGAGGGACAGGATGCAAAGGTTACATGGTATCAGTTAAATCTACCCTGCAGCCCAACATGGTACCTGCACTCACCTGGCATGCGGTGACTCCTTCATTACCAAGGCCTGGCCAAGGTGGTGTCGGCTACGTGACACACTGCAAAGAAATTGGTGTGACCTGGGGAGGCACAGAGGGCAGCAGAGTCAGTCACTACTAGGAGTGCAGGCCCAGCTGTATCTGCAGGGGTGCAGGAACCGAAAGCCTCAGCTGCCCCCTTGCCAGTCCCAGCAGAGGGGCATTTGTAGGAAAGGCTGCAGCTCCAGTGGACCAAAGTCTGGCTGCGTTGGAGATTCCTGGGCTGAGCACAGCTGTTCTGCTCCCTTCCTGGCTCAAAGACAGTCGATCAGCACGAAGGGTGGAAAGTCCAAACTGAGCAAAACAAAAGTCTGTTCGGCCCATGTTTAATTAGCTTGTGGAACTCACTGCCACCGGATGTCGGTGAAGCCAAGAACTTCACGAGAATCAAAGAGGGACTGGACATTTATACAGATAACAAGACTCTCCAGAGCTATTACCATACGTACATCAACCAAAAGAGGTTGAGAAGGAGTATAAAATCTCCTGCTTCAGGGCTTAAGCGAATCTCCAACTACTAGGGATCCTGCTACCTATTGGTATCCAATACCCAGAGGAGGCCAGAAGATGAAGATGTAGCTCTATCTAACCATCCCTCCATACATCCCATGCTCATCACTGTGATAAACGATTGCCTCCCAACAGAATGACCCCAATGTGAATGAAGTGTTGTGTGCAGCACATGGCCTGGGAGCGGAGAGCGGGAGGTAAGGGGAGCAGCAGAGAAAATGAGTGAATTTTAGTTCTGAAAGTGGGACAATAATAGCTTTGGTTGGAGCCAGGCCAGGTTGGGCCCACCGCCCCCCAGCCCCAGGTGTCTCTGCAACTCCTGTGCTATTCTCTTCCCAGGTTCATTAGGAGGGGCCCAGCTCCTGGCTTCCTCCAGAGAATGCTGGGGAAATATGAATGACAAGGATGCAGTGAAAGGGAAATGGTGGGTGAGAAATGGTCTCCTCCTGCAGTGCCAGCTACTGTGCAAATAAGGGGCCAGATTGTGTTGTGAAGGCCAAAAGTATAACTGGGTTCAGAAAAGAAGTAGCTAAGTGCATGGAAGACAGGTCCATCTATGGCTATTGGCCAAGACGGTCAGGGATGCAACCCCATGCTCTGGGTGTCCCTAAAAAGCTGCCTGCCAGAAGCTGGGACTGGACGAACGGAGAAGGATCACTCAACAATTACCCTGTTCTGGTCGTTCCCTCTGAAGTGTATGGCACCGGCCGCTGTTGGAAGACAGGACATCGGGCTGGGTGGACCATTGCTGTGACCCACTGTGACTGTTCTGATGTTCAGATCCATGGACCCTGCTCTGGCTGCTTGGCAGGGGTCTCCTCAGGAGCTGGAGAACAGCTGTGAAGGAGAGGACACTCCCATCCCAACCCCAGAACCACCAGCATGGACGGGTCCAAACTGACAGTCCAGGGAGGAAAGGCTCTGTACCCTGTGCCAAGCCCCTAGGCCCCCTCTCTACCCCTTCTCCTTAGTTTACCCTCCAGGAGTGGGGACAGACTCTGACGACGTCAGGGTGGATGTTGTTTTAACAGGTTCCAAGTGTCTCCACATTTACATTTGTTTCCATTTAGCACATTTAAAAGGCAGAAAGGCTGCTGTGAATGTTACTGAGCAGGCACAAGGATGGGGGAGAAATTCATCACAGGCCACCTCTGTTCTGCCTACCTTGCTCGTACTCCCCCAGCACTGAGAGGACAGGCTCTCTCTGTTCCATGGTCAGGGCTGCTGCTCTCTCGAGCGAGTTCCCCTGTGCAGGTGGAAGGGCGCTGGGGAAGCTAGGGGGTGCATGCCCCTGACCTGCAGGAGGCAGGTGCCTTGACAAGTAGCTCCAGGGCTGTGCTGGCGAGGGGGCAGGCCAGAGCCCTCAGTGTTCCTGGACGGCTAATAGGATGGGCTGGAAGATGAGGTCCTCCCAGCAGCTCTCCAGTCTCCCCTCACTCTCGCTCAGGGCCTGATTCTGAACAGCTCCACATCTTGGTGCAGGTCAGCTCCAGACCCTGGGACCGGGGCTCATCCCCAGCAGATTCAGATGAGAAACTTCAGTTCTCCTTCTCTCCCGTCCCATGCCATTGGGGGAGGCCTCTCTGCCCAGGAGGTGCAGTCAGACGGACTGGGGAGCAGGGCACCCTGGGGCTTGGCCCTAGCAGCCTGCAGGCAGGTGGGAGGTGGGTGTTTTCCTTGTAGGGGAGGGGGCCAAATGCCTCGGAGAGGGTCTTGCCAGCGACGCTGGAGGCAGAGCTGCCTGCGCGGCGTGTGGCAGCATCTCGGCAGCACTCAGGGAGGAAGCGGCTCAGCTTGATGCGAAGCCCCCCACTGGCTCCTGCTCATCGGAGTGAGCCAAGATGACTCGGTTTGTTTGGAATCTGTGGGTGTCTTGAATGGGTTGGGGGGTAATTTGTCTGTCTCCTGCAGCTGGCTGTCACTTCACATCTGTGCACCAGTTTCATTTTCACTATCTGTAAAAAATCCCAGGTCTGACAGGTAGTTAAAAAAAACCCCAACCAGTAACCCACGAACCACTCATCTTGAGCAAAGCAAGCAGCTGGGAGCCTGGGAGGGCTCTCCAGTGTTGGGGGGAAGGATGGGGGTGAGAGGAGACGCTGCTGGGACGGGGGCACAGAGCTCAGAATCACTGCTGGTCCCTATGACAGTATATCGCAGGGCTGTGCTGGGGCTGTGAGCGGCCTGCGCTGCAGCCGGATGCTGTCTGGAGAGAGCAGAAGGGAAGCACACAAGCTACTCATGGGATTGCTGAGCACTGGGCTGAGAGGAGAGCTCAGCAGGGCAAAGGATGGAGACAAATGGTGGTGGGAAAACTTTGGAAATTTTGGTGTGAAAATGTTGGATTTGTGAGAAGCGCGGAGCCACTCTAGAGAGGAAAGTGGGGACTGACCCTTCTCGAGCAGGTGCCAGGCCTGCACTGAGAGCTAGAAATGGCCTGCAGGGCACGAGTGATTTGTTTGGGGTCTCAAACCGGAAAACATGAGACGTCTTGTCCCAGGTGCACAGAAAGAGGGGCCGGGAGGTGTTCCCCCTTTGCCATGGAAGTGGCTGGGTGAAGCCAAGGGAACAGGAAGCTCCCTGTCATGAAACCAGAGACCCTGGAGCGTGTGGTTAGGGTGTCAGACTATGCACAGAACATGGGTGCAGCGGATATTGTGTCTACAGTCACCGGTTTACAGCTCAGTGTCACATAGAGTCACTTAGGACCAGGACTCACAAGTGTGAAAACTACTATTAGAAACGTAATTCTCCTCTGTTTTATGACATCACAGAATATGGTAGAGCTGGCCACAATGTCATGCTAGGTAACTTTGTGGACATATGGTCATAGGCGTTTTCTGACATGCTTTCATCCCCGGCACCTTTCTGCTCCGTCTGCTCCAGCCCCCAGCACTACCAGTCCTTAAGGAGCAGCTGATTCTCCCTGAGCAGCAATAGAGGTGAGCTCTCTCCTGCTGCACGCTGGGCTTGTCCTGCCATACCAAAGGGAGGCAAGAGATGGTTTGGACCAGCGGTTCTCATCCCACGGCCCAATCAGCTCACAGCTGCGATCCATGTGACATCCTCAGGGCCATACAGATAGTATATCTGCTGTGTGGATGCAGCCCACCAAACACACAGAGCTGCATATGCAGCCCATAGTGGTAAACAGGTTGAGACCCGCCGGTCTGGACGTTCGCTGTACGTTTGATACAATTACACAGTTAAGTGGGCGTGATTTCAAAACACACAAAGTTATTAAAAACCCACCGAAACGGCTCCATTGTCATTCCGTTCAAAAGCCATTGTCACACGAGTGTCTTGTTAGAGTCTACAGAACTGGACGTCTTTCTAATATTGTAATATTATAAAACAGATGTGACATCTTGCTCCATCCTGCTCTCACTGACCCCAGGGCAGCCCCATTGCCAGATGCCCAAGTGAGGTTTGCACGCAGCCCTGCAGGAATGCATAAGAACAGACTTACTGGGTCAGACCAAAGGTCCATCTAACCCAGGATCCTGTCTTCCAACAGTGGTCAGTGCCAGGTGCCCCAGAGGGAATGAACAGAACAGGGGATCACCAAGTGATCCATCCCCTGTTGCCCATTCCCAGCTTCTGGCAAACAGAGGCTAGGGACATCACCTCTTCCCATCCTGGCTAATAGCCATTGATGGACCTATCTTCCATGAACTTATCTAGTTCTTTTTTGAACCCTGTTATACTCTTGACCTCCACAACATCCTCTGGCAAGGAGTTCCACAGATTGACTGTGCATTATGTGAAGAAATACTTCCTTTTGTTCGTTTTAAACCTGCTGCCTATTCATTTCATTTGGTGACCTCTAGTTCTTGTGTTATGAGAAGGAGTAAATTACACTTCCATATTTACTTTCTCTATACCACTCATGATTTTATAGATCTCTATCATATCCCTCCCTAGTCAACTCTTTTCCAAGCTGAAAAGTCCCAGTGTTATTAATCTCTCCTCATATGGAAGCCATTCTATACCTCTAATCATTTTTGTTGCCCTTTTCTGAACCTTTTCTAATTCCAATATATCTTTTTTGAGATGGGGTGACCACATCTGCACGCAGTATTCAAGATGTGGGCGTACCATGGATTTATCCAGAGGCAATGTGACATTTTCTGTCTTATTATCTATCCCTTTCTTAATGATTCCCAACATTCTGTTCATTTTTTAGACTGCTGCTGCACATCGAGTGGATGATTTCAGAGAACGATCCACAATGACGCCACAATCTCTTTCTTGAGTGGTAACAGCTAATTTAGACCCCATCATTTTACATGTTGTCACGGAGTGTGGGGGAGTCCGGCCCTGCACCCCTCTTCCTGGACCCCACAGTGACTTTTAGCCAGCCAGTAAAGCAGAAGGTTTATTGGACAACAGGAACGCAGGTTACAGCAGAGCTGGCAGGCACAGTCAGGACCCCTCCATCGAGTCCTTCTGGGCTTTCAGGGTGCTTGG
>NC_133787.1:39215996-39251342 GCF_003597395.2 Chelonoidis abingdonii | reverse complement strand
CAAAATGACCTGCCCCTCCTCCCGCCGGCCGATTCCTTTGTCCAGCTTCCTGGGCAAAGGTGCTGAACCCCCTCCCCTCTGCCTGGCTCAGGTTACAGGTTAAAGATCCTGTCCCTCACCTAAAGACATCCCCTGCTCTCCCATTCCCCACACAGACAGCCCCTACTCCATCACACATGTGTAGTTGGGATTATGTTTTCCAATGTGCATTACTCTGCATTTATCAATACAGGCAAGTCTCATTTTACGCTGGGGTTACGTTCTGTTGTCAGTGCGTAAAGCGAAAATTGCGTATAGTCAAAATTACATTGAGTGTAATGGTGGGCGGAATCACCCGCACTTCAGGGACAGTATTTAAATAGTTATTTTTCTCTCTTGTTTTTGTTTTTGCTGACAGCGCAAAGCTGAATTCGCCCATGTTAAATGTGCGTAAGATGAGACTCGCCTCTACTGAATGTCACCTGCCATTTTGTTGCCCAGTCACCCAGTTTTGAGAGATCCTTTCATAGCTATTCACAGTCTGCTTTGGACTTAACTGTCTTGAGTAGTTTTGTATCATCTGCAAATTTTGCCACCTCACCGTTTACCCCTTTTTCCAGATCGTTTATGTTAAATAGGACTGGGGCCAGTACAGACCCCTGGGGGACACCACTATTCACCTCTCTCCATTCTGAAACCTGACCCTTTATTCCTACCTTGCTCAGTAGGCGGGCAGGTGTGTGTGAACAGAGGAAGCCCTAGATGTGTAATATAACGCCCAGTGCATGCTCCAGGGACATGCCCTTTGGGCTGAAACTCCATCTAGGCACTTGTGATTTGCCAGGACAGTCCGGGTGGCCACACTGCAGTAGCAGGGAGCGGAAAGTAAGTTCCGTCACACAGACGTACGAATGAAAGTGTTCGGCAAACGACGAGCCCGCGTGAATGTCTCACCTGTTCATTGCAACGTCTTTTGCTGCCTCAGTCATGGCCAGCACTGCTGACGCCTGACTGACCAAACAGCGGCCGCCAGAGAACACAGGAACCTCTGGTAGCAGCAGGCCTGAGCTCCTTGCTGCTGCGGCTTGCTGCACTGCTTGGAGGGGCCCAGCTCGCGGAGGGTTAACAGCTGATTACAGCCTTTGTCTCTGCATCAGTGTACATAATGCGCTCCTCATTTGCATACTGCAGTGTGCGCTCAATTAAAATGAACTTTTAATTTCTTCTAAGTAAATTACTTCTTCCCAGTACGTGACGTGCACAAATGTCAGAATAATGGGAGAGCCTTAATGAGCTGAGAACTGGAGCCGGGGGTGTTGCTGGGGGAAAAATACCCCCCGCCCCAGATCCTGCCTTGCAAAGGAATGGAAACGAATGGAATAAAAAGCCCAGGAACTCAGGGAGAGGGCTGATCACGCTGTACCTGGGACTGCGTGACACCCATGGCCCAGCATTCGATCTCGCACAATGCACGAGGAAAGGAAGCTCCCTGTCAACCCGCAGGCCAGCTGCCTTTCCACCCTCACTAGCGTGGAATTTCTCCCGGTCGGGGGACATCCCAGCCACCTCTCTCCCTGGGTTTCCTGGGCTGCCATCCCCTGCAGCAGAGCCGTGGCAGGAGCCTACTGCCAACTCCACACCTACAGCATCAGTCTCCGCCATTTACATGAGACGTACAAACCCAGATACCATGGAACAAAGGACAAAACTGGGTGGGGGAGGGAGAAGACAGCAAACTGCAGTAGGAAGGGTGAGGCAAGGGCACGGGGACAAAGAAAATGGAACAAGAGGGCAAGGGCAGACGCTGCTACCTGCCCCCTTCTTCTTGCTCGCAAAGACCCTCCCTTTCCTCTAATACATGAGACTACGTCATAATTGTCAGTCGTTTTGCTACTCTGCTGCCCAGCCTCTGACTATGACCAATTCTGAATGCATCAGGGAAACCCCCAGGCCCTAGTGTGTCTAATTGTGCATGGAGAGAAATACTCTTCCTGACCCCTTATGCCCTGAAGCATGAAGATTGAGAACACTCATAATGTTCCTCCCTGTTGGTGTCACTGCGATTGCTATTCTTATGCCTGTTTTGAATCTGTCTCACCTACTTACCTCCCTTAATGTGCTGTAGCAGAGAGTTCCACAGGGGAACCTGGTGCTGCTCAGTAGAGCCAGAGGACGGGTGGGAGGAGCACATTGCATGAACAGATGCATCACGTGAAGGCATGAGTATCCTGGGCTCCCAGAACCATCCCTGCAGGCATCCCCAGAACGTACCTCACCCTGGGCAAGCAGCAAGGCTGGGAAGGAAGGGACAGTCAGGTGGGGACGAGCGGGAGCTGTTACCAACTCACCAGCGACCCGCTAGGTGCTTCCGGGAGGGCAGTGAAACAAGGAACAACCCTATCGAGACCCACTTCCAAAGGGTCAGTCCATCTGAACTAGCCTCTGGGATGTCTGGGTCCTCCCATGGCAGGTCACCAGTGGCTGCCCCAGACAGGCAGGGAACAGCAGCCTCTCCCGCTCAGCCAGCGGGCATCAGGTGCTCAGGGCATATCCCAACAAAGCTCGATCACCTCCCTCATCTTCTCCTTGCTGTTTGCTTTTTTATTTTTCTTCCTATTTGAGCGGGGGCCTCTCCACAGCACTAGGTGCTGCGGCAGACCCCAAATCTCCACCCTTTTCCCAAACATTCAGGCAAGCCAGACACCCCGGATCCAGAGCCTTTGTGGTCTGCACTGACCCTCTGCTGCGGAAATCCTCAATCCCGAGAGCAATGGAAAAAGGGAGCTGCTGGGAAACGGGCCCCACCTGTCGAGAGAGCTGCATTACCAGAGTATCTGGGCACTGCATGGTCCATAATGGATTGATTCTCACACCTGCTGTGTGGCAGGGCAGTGCTAAGATCCTCCATGTACAGATGGGAAATTGAGGCACAGTGCGGCTAAGTCACTTGCCCAAGGTCCCATAGAGCAGAGATTAGAACCCGAACCAACCCTCATCTCTTGAGTATTTATAAACCTACAGAGCTGTCCGGGAACACTCGCCTTCGGCCTTTGATGGGTTAACTGAAACAAGGCGCAGTCTCCAAGATAAGCGGCTGCTGGCTCTTACTGAAATGAAGGCTTTGCCTTTGGAATCTCCCTGCTTCTCCCTCAGCCCTTCCCTGGACTGACAGCATCTGGCTTCCCCTCCGCCTGTCCTCTGGATGCTTCCTAGCCCTCCTGCATTTTCTGCACAGGCAGGCATCCCCGATGGTACCATGTCACGCTCCAAAGCCATCCCATTCATGGCCTAACGAGTGGGCAGGGGGTGTCATTAGCCAGTCAGTTCTCCTGCCTCCATCCCAGGGTGGGCTGTCATGGGAAGAGACGGGGAGACAGAACAGCCCCCACCCCCCAGGTGTGCAGGGAAGCAGCACCTCCTGTGGTAGGATGCTGAGGAATGGGCTCACACCTTGCTGCTGCGTGGCTGATGTCTGTCCCCTTCGCCTGTGGGCGCTGGGTCTGTGATGGCGGCACCGTGTCTGACGGCTGGAGATGCAGGGCCAGATGGCAGGCGAGATTACTGGAATTTGATTTTCAGATAAATCACAAACCTGGATGAGCGAATGGTGTTCCAGATGCATTAGCCATAATCCCCTGGAAGGGAACCCTTCCAAGGAGACAGCCCCTGTGCCAGTTCTGAGAGCAGCCGGGTAATCCTGTCCTGTGGAGAGGCGCAGGGGAGCCAGTCTGCAGCCACGGGGGGAGGATCAGAGGCTGTCCAGATACACCACGGCCGTGACGCTTGTGTTAACTGTGACCCACATTTCAACAGGGGCTGTCGAGGGGCCAGGGCCCTGCTGCTGAACCGGCACAGCTGGACTCAGGTACATGGCATGCTGAGAGATCGGTCTGATGCCTCGGTGAGATCTGTCAGTACCGGGTCAGCCCGAGGATGGCTACGCTGTCTCAGCAGTTTTGCTTTTGCACAGTTCATCCAGGAAATTACTGGAAATCTCTGCCACCTGGATTACAAACCGACAGGGGTATGTTGCTGCTGTTCTTTCCACATTGTTTGTGCTGTGTCACAGAGCCAGGCCTGCTAGCACGGCAGCAGGTGAAGCCACAGCCCAGCCTGGAGGACGGAAAGAGAAAGTCTCTAACATGATCGCTGAGGTTGTGGCAAGGGCCCTGCAATGGTGCCAGAGCCAGAGCAGTCTCCCTGGCACCTCGCCCATGCACCAGAGCCAGATGCTCGTCTCCTTCGAGAATCCCAAGGCCGTTCCAGAGATGGGCTGGAATCATCCACGTCAGTTATTAACCCAGCTACCCCAGAAGATGATATGCTTTGGAGTCACTGATCGTGCAAGTCTGTGCACAGACCAACATCTTCTAACCAGCAGGGAGCCGGAAATCAGACACTCAGTCCTCAGTCCCTGCCTTGTGCTCAGCTACAAACATTGCAAGGCCAATGGCCACCCACTCCACACGCCCTTCGCTGCTCCCTGCCTCATGTGCTCTTGCGGCTCCTCCACGCCACCGCCACCACCTTGAGCAGCAGAAAAGCAGGGGCCAAACTCCCCCAAGCAAGCTAGCACCGTGACCCCTAGGAACTTGTTGACCCTTGGTGGCTCAGAGGCGTGGGGCAGGGTGGAGCGGGCAGGAACGGCACAGCTAGTGCCTGGGTGCAGGGGGTTCGCTCCGCAATCGGCAGCCCAGCAGCGCTCACCACGTGGCTGATAACGGTGAGGAGTTGACAGCCAGGGTGCCACCAGCCTCTGGGCCACAGAGAAAGCTTTCAATTACACAAACCACAGTGCCTTTAAATATTGACGATGTTGATCCATCAAGTAATAAAACTGTATCTCTGTGCATTCCGCTTGTTAATTAGGATGTGATAATTACTTCTGGATGGCACAGCCAGGTCTGGAACAAGAGGCACTTGGCAAGGTAGTTCGGCGAGCAACGTCTTGAACTCTCCCTCCTGTTGTAGGTTTGGCATCAGTGCAGAGTCCCACCTCGCGGGGAGGCACAGAGGCCAGAACTTGCTGTATACGGGTCCTGAGCATGGTGCTTTCCTGCTCCCTGACTCAGGTCTGGGGCCAGCTGAAGCATTTTCAGTTAGACTTCCTCTGTAGAAAAATGCCACTGGCGTGAAACCAAAACATTAGCTGGAAACATCCTGGGTCAACACAGGGCTTGTTGGGAAGGTTTCTCAGATGCAGGAGGGAATTTCAGATCAATGCCAGAGAGGAAGCTCTCCCCAGCAGCGCCAATGGGTGAGTGGCCAGTAGGGCCTACAGAGCTGGTCTCTCCCCGTGGCTCATGGAATATCGATTTATTTATACAGAAACAGCTCCAGCAGGAGAGATCGGGAGAGACTGACTTGCTGGTGCCAGTCACACCAGGGACTGGAACCTCGTCTCCCATATAGCAGGGGAGAGCTCTACTCACCGGATTATTCAGGGGTGGGTCTCAGACCTGGTCGATACTAGGAAATTAGCTCAGTATAACCACACCACCTAATCCCCAGTGTAGACAGCGCAAGAGCAATGAGACAATTCTCCCATCAACCTAGCTACCACCTTTCAGGGAGGCGGAGTACCAACGCCAATGGGAGAAACCCTGGCATCTGCCTGGTGGGCCTTGCCAACATGCTCAGGGTCTAACTAATCACCTTATTTGGGCTCAGGAACAAAATTTCCCCTGGATCAGATTGGCAGAGACCCTGGGGTTTCTTTGCCTTCCTCTGCAGCATGGGACACGGGTCACCTACTGATTTAAACCAGTGTAAATGGTGAATTCTCTGTGACTTGAAGTCTTTAAATCGAGCTTTGAGGACTTCAGTGAGTCAGCCAGAGGTTAGGGGTCAATTACAGGAAAGGGCGGGTGAGGTTCTGTGGCCTGCAAGGTGCAGGAGGTCAGAGTAGATAATCAAGATGGTCTCTGCTGGCCTTCAAGTCTAGGAGTCTGGGAACATATGTAGCGTCTTCACTGAAGTGCTGCAGCGATGCAGCTGCCGTGTTTTAAGTGTAGACAAGCCCTGGCTCTCGTGTTTCTTCACAAAGTATTTGGAAAGGTCTCCATGCAATTCCACATGGGAACAAAAACCAATTCTCAAACAGAACTCTTGTTTTCTGCCCAGCCCAGCTTAGCTCTGAAATCATCAGTCGCCCAGTCCAACTCAGCCCCAAAGTCAAAGAATTACAGAGCCATAGGTTAGAAGGGACCCCAAGGGTGATCTGGTCTAACCCTCCTGCCAGGATGCAGGATTTGTTGTGTCTAAACCATCCCAGACAGATGGCTCCAGCCTCCTTTGGAAAACCTCCAGCAAAGGAGCTTCCATGACCTCCTGAAGCCTCTGTTCGATTGTCCTACTGTCCTTACAGGGAGGAAGTTCCTCCTGAGGTTTAATCTAAATCTGCTCCGCTGTAGTTTGAACCCATCACCTCCTGTCCTGCCTCTGTAGCAAGAGAGAACAACTTTTCTCCAGCCTTTTTATGGGAGCCTTTCAAGTACTGAAGAGCAGTATCATGTCCCCCCTTAATCTCCTCTTTTCTAAACTAAACATTCCCAGTTCCTTCAGCCTGTGCTCGCATGGCTTGTGTTCCATCCCTGTGATCATCTTTGTTGCTTGCCTCTGGGTTCTTTCCAGTTTCTCTATATCCTTTCTGTACAGCAATGACCAAAACTGGGCACAGTTCTCCAGCTGAGGCCTAACCAGCGCTGAGCAGAGCGGTACTAGCACCTCCCGTGACTTGTGTGCTCTGCCTCTGTTACTGCAACTCAAAATTGCATTCGCTTTTTTTGCAACAGCATCACAGTGTTAACTCATGTTGAAGTTGTGATCCATCACAACACCCAGATCCATCTCAGCAGCACTGCTGCAAGCCACTTATCCCCCATTCTGTATTGATATATTTGCCTTTTCTTCCCTACGTGCAGCACCTCACATTTGTCTTTGTTGAATTTCATTTTGTTGTCTATGGCTCAGTTCTCCAATGTATCAAGATTCCTCTGAGTTTTAGCTCCATCCTCCAAAGTGTTGGCAGCACCCCTAGTTTTGTGTCATATGCAAACTTGATCAGTGCGCTCTGCATTCCTACAGCCAGGTCATTACCAAAGATTTTAAACACCAGACCCAGAACAGATCCCAGTGGAATCCCACTTGAGCCCTCCCTCCAATCTGACATCATTCCACTAATAGTCACTCTTTGTTTGCAGTTGTTTAACCAGTTCTGTATCCACTTAATGGTAATTCAACGGAGCCTGTATTTCTCCAGCTTACCTATCAGAATGTCATGTGGGACAGTGTCAAAAGCCTTGCTGAAGTCCAGGTATATTATGTCTGCCACATTCCCCCACCCACCAAACCAGCTGGAAATCAAGTTGGTTTGGCATTAGTTGTTCTTAGTAAATCCATGCTGGCTGCTGGTGATCACCCTCCAGGTACTGGCACATGGAACATTTATACAATACTATAGGAGCTTCCCAGGGACGGAGGGAAGTCAGCTCGGCTCAGTCTGCCATTTTGGTTTTTTGGCTTTGCTGCCAGCAAACGGAGCTGAATGCAGACCGAGCTGGAGTGGTGCCAGAGTACGAGGCACAGATGGCTGGCTAACGGTGCTCCGGGTCTCCCAGAGGAGCGTTCCAGCACAGGTTACATCCTCGCAGTGAGCAGGGGGAGCTCGGCTGGGATATTTGGATTGGGAATTTCAAATCCACTTTCCCTCTTTTTGTTTTGAGTTGTTATGTTGGCCCAGATTTTCCAAAGAGCTCAGGTCCAGAATCCATGGGGCTCAGTGCCCAGTACCAGGGCCAGATCCCATGGGGCTCAGCGCCCAGCGCTGGGGCCAGATCCCATGGAGCTCAGCACCCCACTTCAGGGCCAGATCCCGCAGGGCTCAGCGCCCAGCCCCGGGGCCAGATCCTGCGGGACTCAGCACGCAGAGCAGGAGCCAGATCCCACAGGGCTCAGTGCCCCACTTCAGGGCCAGATCCCAGGGGCTCAGCGCCCAGCATCGGGGCCAGATCCTGCGGTGCTCAGCACCCAGGACCAGGGCTGGATCCTGTGGGGCTCAGCACCCCACTTCAGGGCCAGATCCTGCAGGGCTCAGCACCCCACTTCAGGGCCAGATCCTGCAGGGCTCAGCTCCCAGGTGTCGGATTCTCTGGGGCTCAGCGCCCTCAAGGCGCTCCACTCCCAGTAGCTCCCATTGTGACACTGAAGGCTCAGTGTTCAGAAGAGCCCTGCACCAACATGCCCCTGACACGCTGAGCTTGTCCCAGGCGTGCTGATCTCTTCCAATAGCTGGGCCTTTCATTTGAAAGTTTGGCGCAGAAATGACAAACCATGGAATGGTGTCTCACCAGCAAAGAGCAAACATAAACAGATGATACAGCCGATCAATATGTGCATTAACGTGAACTTGTGCTAAACAGTCCCAAGAGACCGAAGGTGAATGCAAATCTTACGGAAGGTAGCAGTTATTAATTCCTTTCCGTCTCCCAGGAATAAAAATAGAGAGGAGAAGTGAAGCGAAAGAATGAAAAGGAAGCAGTAGTTAGCAAGGTCCCAGCCCTTTGCCTCAGCTATCAAAATACCATGGAAATTCCAGTCAATACAGACAAGAGAATCACGTCCAATCTCTTGGATGCAGGTGAAGCCGAGTTCTCCACTGGCTCTTCATTTCTTCTTCTAGAAACAAAACCGTTTGTCAGCATAACGGGGATGACAAGAAATCCTTCACCCAAACAGTCAGGAAAAAATAACCCCTTGTCGGCATGAAGCAATGCGAGCCCAGCGGGGAACAGAGTGGACGTGCAGCCCCCAAATCCGATCTAACCCAAGGCCTCTCCTTCCTTCCAGACGGAGCTGGTTTCCTGGCTCTTTGATAGTCCAGCCCCGATCGGTGATTGGTTCTCAGTTGGTTTTAGAACCTAGATCCACGACTGTCCTGCCTGAGCGTGAGGACCCAGCAAATGTCGAGTGCTTGGGCCCTGACTCAGCCAGGCACCGAACCACATGTCTAACTTCCAGCATGTGACGTCGTTTCACTGACGTCAGCGAGGCAGCTCACGGCTCCAGGGCCCTGGCTGAATGGAGGCCCTGGGGGAGATATGAAGAGATACTGTTTATAACATTCTTCTTATTTCTCTTGCAGTAGCGCCTTGCAGGGTCTATCTGAGCAACTAGCTTTCCAGCACTAAACCCCCTCCACGGCCAATCACTCCAGAACACAAGCACATGCAACAAGCATGATGTGCCCAATGAGAATGCAGTCGCCTCCTCATCCCTTCTGCCCAGAATCTGTCTGGGGGCCGGGCCGGGCCACGATCCAACTGGAGACTATAAAATCCTCGAGGCAGAGACGGCTTGTAAAACACCGCCCACACCCCGGTCACGAAATCAGCCCTGCCTGCTTCCTCCGCTGAAGTCATTTGTTAGTGTGCCTTAACAAGGGATACAAAGGAGGGGGAGACGCTGAGCAGGTGAGAATTTCCCTGGGGTGCTAGTTTGAATTCAGCCCGCTCTGTGTTGCGGTCCAAGTTCAATCCCTAGTCAGTCTGAGGAGAAAGCTGCTCAACCAGAAACTTGCTCCAACGCTTGTTCTGCAAGGGAGAGGCGCGGGGCTGCTATCTGTACAGTCACTCATGTTCTCTCCAGTGAGGGCAAGTGGGGAATGGAATTGTACTGCATGCACGTGGGCTGGCTACATCCTTAGCTAGAATGATGCGGTGTGGAGTCCATCAATGGCTATTAGCCAAGATGGGCAGGAATGCAACTCCATGTGCTGGGTGTCCCTAGCCTCTGTTTGCCAGAAGCTGGGACTGGACAACAGAGGATGGATCACTTGCCGGTGCCCTGTTCTGTTCATGCCCCCTGAAGCACAAATTATTGCATCTTCAATAAATGCAGCGTATTGCCTTTTCCCCTGGAAAAATCTCATGGGCTTCTTATAAGCATAACGCTGGCCACCATCAGAAGACAGGATACTGGACTAGATGGACCATTGGTCTGACCCAGTATGGCCAGTCTCATGTCCTTAGAAAATGCAGACAGCCAAGGACGGTGGTTCAAAGAGTATTTTCCGGTCCTGCTTTTCCAGGCTGCGACTTCTTCTGTCATATTGTGCTGCAGAGCAGCTTATGTCACATTAACGCCTCCAGTCAGAAAAACTATTATGAATAAATAAATAAATAGAAAAATCTCCTCAAATTATTCTGCCACTGACAGTGCACTTACTCATGCAGTTTCTACCGGTCTGAACTGACAGCAAGCAACAGTAAAACAGAGCAGCTCTCACCTATAAGGACTCTAAAGAGATAGATGGATATGCTATGAAACCTGTTAATAATGGTCAAGGGCCTGCTATTTTTCTGACAGGAAGATGCACAAGGCAATGTGATTATTAAGAGCTCTTGCTGTCATTGAGAATTTACTTGTCATTAGAACAACTGACTCTGGTTAGCTGGTGACTGATAGCAAGGGTTTCCTTATAGATAAATCCCGTCACGTGCCAAAAACAAAATGCAGCCAGCTCTGGGTTGAAAAGTGACCACAATTAACTCTGAACAGGGTGCTGCCATGCTGCCCAAGCATGCAGGATGGAGTCTGGAGTCAGGCCCATTGGAATGACGCTAGCTGGAATCATAGAAGATCAGGGTTGGAAGAGACCTCAGAAGGTATCTAGTCCCACCCCGGCTCATCCTGCTCTTCTGTAACGTGCTAGGAGACCTGTAGGAACTGCCAGTGATGAAGACCTTGGCTTTACAGCTTATCTGAGAGACAACACTTCCCATGGCACAGTGCCCTCCTAGCACCACACCGGGCATTGGTTTAGCACCAATTCAGAGAGAAAAGCACCAATCCCTGAATGACGAAATCCACATCCTGCAGCATCCTTGGTTCCTCCTTGGAAGTCTCCCAGCCATATACTGATCAGGCTCAAATCTACTTCCTCTGTGGGAGCTGGCACAGTCACGGACAGCACTGGAGCCAAGTTACTTCCAAGGATCTGCCTGGTGTCCTGAACACTGCCTGCATTTCTTCATTTCAGCACCAGGGCACTTTGGACAGCGACCCCGTGTCTGAAGTCTTGCAAAGCTGCCTTTGCTCTGGGGTCTGTGTTTCCACTGCGGGAGAGCACTGAAGGGAACTGGCCTGTGGTAGTCGCTGGCTGTGTGTGGACAGGGCTAGCATGCTGCAATCGGAACCTGCCGGTGCTACTGCCATCCAAATAATATTAATAATAGTCCCGAGGAGGAGACTGGGATTGTTGAGGGGATTCTCCGTTACCGACCTTCCAGCTGCAGCCCATGACAGAAGGCGGGAACGAGACTGACAGCTTCCCTCTGGCCAGAGCCTGCCTGGCTGAATGGGAGACAGCCCTGAATTCTACACTGGCAAGCAGCAAGCGATTTGGGGTGGAGATGCCAAAGGCACTCAGTGTAACTGCTCCCATGGCAGCTGAGTCTGGCCATGCTGTGTGCTCCTGAAAACCCCATAGCTTGCTACAGGCCCCTTCTCCCCCAGGCAGAGTGCTCTGGCTGTGAGCAACACTGGAATTTCCCCCCGGCTACATTGCAGGGCAAGCGTGGGGATGTTTGGGATTTGTCCGGGGGTTGTGATTTCCTTATTTCTTCCCAACAGTGAAAACCCCTTGCCCAGATGGTGAAACCCCACAGAAACCACGGTTCAGCGAGGAGACGGGCTGTACTGAAAACAACAGGGCTGTGCGAAGCAGGTCCCCAGAGGGTGTGGAGTGGGGTGCAGGAACATTTAATTGGAGAGCAGCCAAGAGCCACTGGAATTGGTGATGTTCTGGGGATGTCCCCTCCAGATTACTGGCCTGGGCTGGAGCTGAATGACACAAGATCCCGTGAGTCCTTCTCAGGATTCACACTGAGCCCACTGCATGCTGGGAAAGGTCTTTGGGAGCGTAAAGGCCTGACCAAAACCCCACGTAGCCAGTGGAAAGACTCCCCTTGTCTTCAGTGGACTTTGGAGCAGGTCACTAGTCAGATGCCCATGGCCCACGAAGCTCAGTTCTGCACCTCACTGCTGAGCCTCTGCACCCTGATTTAAAGAGCTCCCTACAGAGTGACTGCTCCGGAGGCAACATCAGAGCACGTCGTTCCCCAATGTTCCCCTGCACCCCAGCGCCGGGCAGGGCATCTGCCACGGAGTTGCCAACCTCCTTATTCAATTCTTGCTGCACTTCATTTCTGAAACATCATCTCTTGGGAGCCGCTTGAATCTCTGACCCAACCTTGGAGACCCCCAGATCCCCTTCTGCCCCCTGGCACTAAGTCAGGGGTGGCAAAACCAAGGGAAGAAAGAGAAGCACAAAAATACCAAGGCCTGTACCTTTAAGATGATGAATTATACATCCCATTTCCTTGTTGTTCATGCCAGTCTCTCCCCCTGGATACCTCCTGACAATTACCACTTCCCTGGCAGCTGGCGTGTGTGTGTGCGCGCGCTCCTTGCCGTGCACATGAGGTGATTGGAGCAGCGCTTTCCCCCATCGCTGAAATTTACATTCAACCACAAATTAATTTCATAATTTTTTCCTCTCTAATTATGCCAACATCTGCTGCAAAGCCAAGCTGTGCACATGCATTTTAATATCTTCCCCCCGCCCCTCGCTCTGTCTATCTCTGCTCTGAACTTTTCAATAATTATCACCAAGAGAAGTGCTTGGCTTCCACTTCTATTGCCTTTCGGGGATGGGGGAATCAAGAATCAGTTTACAGCCCGGCGAGAAGGCGGGGCGGGTGGGTGTGTACATGGAGAGTGGGCTAGGGGTATTGGAAGAGAAAGGAATGATGGGAATTGTTTTCTTTGTTGCAAGGAGAGAAACTCATTCCCTGCTATCCTGTTCCTCTCCCTGCTCCTGCGTTCTGAGGACCGATTCCAGAAGCAGGGGGAAAATGGAGCCCCCGAGGCCTGTCCAGACCACTTCCTTGCAGTTTCCTAGCCAGGGATTAGCTGCTGCCAGGGGGGCTGGCACCACCTGGCTGGGCTGGAGGATTCAGTTATTTCTTATCATGGAGGGTTCAATTTTTCCAATAAAACCGTTCGAAGGGGAAGATGCGCATCAGCCCAGCCTGCCCCAGCTGCCTCTGGGCTGCAGTTGGGATCTTTTCGTGCTTGCACTAAGGCCTTGGCTCCACTGTGCGAGGTGCTGTGCAGACACAGAGCGAAAAGACAGCCCCAGTCCTCCAAAGAGCGAACCAAGGGAACGAGGCAGGTGGAGACAACAGACAGACAGTGGCACACAAGACAGCAATGAGCCTCCCGCTCCCATACAGGCCCCGGTGCATAGCTGACACTTGTCCATCACAGAGCTCAAAACACTTTACAAAGACAAATCAACACAAGGCATGGCCCTTGTTTGGCGACACCAAGGCCTAGAGAGGAGAAGGACCAGGGGGAAAGTCAGGGACAGAACCTATGTCTCTCAACTTGATGCACTAGATCGAGTCCCTGGCTTTTCCATGATACAACGGCACCTCCTCCCTCCTCGAGGGTCACGCCCCACCAACACCTCATTGTGACCCCCAGGTGAGGACCCTCCCTCTGGAGACAAACAGGCCTTGCAGACCTGAGACAGAAATCTGGTTGTCAGCCGTGCTTCGGGGTGAAACCTAATGCCCGACCCATAACCCCACATGGCCATAGGACACAAACTCCTTCCCAGTCTGTCTCTGCACCAGCCAGGGCCCACCCCACAGCCTCACCACTTCACCAGCCCTCCCCCTAGGGCTCTGTCTAGGCTCAGCCATGCCCTTCTGGTACCTTCACCCCACTCCAAATCCCACAGCAGCACAGGGGGCTGCTGCCCTGCTCAGGCCCTCTGATTTCAAAGTGAATTTGGTTTGTGCTCACCAAAGCGAGGAACTGATGGATTGGGTTTGTATGAGACATGGCACAGGGAGCAGCAAAACATCTCCTCCAGCGCCCCTCAATCCCAACCCACAGCCCCCCTCTATCGCATTCCCAACCCACAGCTCTGCCCATGCCCCTCAATCCCGACCCACATCCCCCACTATCCCAGCCCCAACCCACAGCTCTGCCAAGGCCCCTCAATCCCAACCCACAGCCCCCCTCTATCGCATTCCCAACCCACAGCCCTGCCCATGCCCCTCAATCCTGACTCACAGCCCCCACTATCCCAGCCCCAACCCACAGCTCTGCCAAGGCCCCTCAGTCTTGACACGCAACCCCCTGCTATGGCATTCCCAACCCACAGCTCTGCCAACGCCCCTCAGTCCCAACATGCAGCCCTCCGCTATCCCAACCCACAGCTCTACCAACGCCCCTCAGTGCCGACATGCAGCCCCCCACTATCCCAACCCACAGCTCTGCCAACGCCCCTCAGTCCCGACACGCAGCCCCCCGCTATCCCAACCCACAGCTCTGCCAATGCCTCTCCGGCTGTGCTGGGTCGAGGTGATCCTGTCATTTGCTCAGACACCCGCTAGGGACTGGGCTGAGACCACTGCACCGACACCTGCTTCTCCTGGAAGGCCAGGAAATTACTCAGCTCCCTGCTGGCCGGCCCTGGGTCAGTGGGACACCTAGGGGGAGCAGGAGCAATGCAATCTGCCCCGGGGAGTGAGGGGGTCGGCCCCTCCCCGCTCCCTGCCTGGTTATCCATAGCTGTGGCACAGCCGCCCCAGCGCTCACATACGTTAACGCCTCCTCAGCCCGTGTTTGCTGTTTTGTTATTCTTGTTAATTCCTCGCCAGGTGGAACCGCGCACTGTGGGGTTTAATTAAGCTCAGCCAGCTGTTGCTGGAGACTGGGGATATTTCACCCAGCCAAGTCCCCGGCGGCACGGGCCGGAGAGCAGCGTCTCTGGCAGGTCACTTCGCTCCCAGTGCACCAGGAGCTGGCCTTCAGCAGAGTGCAAAGGGGCACGAGGCAGCATCCCCTCCCCCTGCTCACCACGGCCGGGCCAGGCCTCAAGCCGCTCGCTTGCTGGGCTGAGGTACATCCTACATTGCAGCAGGCCCACGGGAGAGAGATGGGCTGATGAGTCAGGATTCCTGGCTCTGCCCCTGACTCACCGGGAGACTCTGGGCAAGTTGCGTGTTAATAGCTCTGTGCCTCAGTGTCCCCACCAGTAACCTGGGGATGCTGATCCGTGCCCATGCCTGCCAGGCACTCGGAGATCCCCAGACTGAGGGGCTGGTCCAGCATGAAGCACTGATAAAGTTCCTCCTTCAGCGCCTCCTTCCTTCTCTCGCAGAACCCATCTTCCACCACCCGTGCAGGAACTAGCCCCCGACCCTGCAGTGCCGCTCTGCCATGGGCCTGCAAAGGGCACAGCTCCCGGCGGATGCACTGGCAGATTTCTAGGCCAAGGAGGGCATTGGAAACAGAGCGCTTACTTGAGAGAAAAGCCAGGCACCTGCAAGTATTGTGCGTGTCCGCACACGTGCGTGAGTCCACCACTACATGTGCATATGGAGAAGCAGGTGTCGATGTTGGTGTGCATGCTGGGGACGTGTGCAGGCATGTACGCTGGTATATTTCGGGCTGTGGCTAGGGAGGGGTCAGGAGCTAGTCTGGCCCCCTGCACGACACAGGCCAAAGCAGACGTAGAGGCACGTATTGGTGCGGCAGGGGGAGGCTGAGTGGGGTGGGTAGAGGCAGGTGCATGTACTGGTCTCTGGCTGGGTGTGTGGGCTCATAACAAGATGCAGGCAGACGTCTCTGAAAAGGGCCTGGGGTAGTGCCTTGGCTTGCTCCCTGGGCAGACTGACCCTGGGCATGGAGTCTGTGGCTCAGGCTGTTTGTGCCAGGGAGAGGCATAGAGACACAACCCGGGCACGTCTGGCGGCATAGGGAAGTGGGGGGTGTTTTGCGGAGGTGCATACAGAGGATGGTCTGTATCTCAGGGTCGATGTGGAGCTGCAGCAGATGTGTCTCACTCACTGCTCTGGCGTTCAGTGAGGATCTGCCTTGGCTTGGCCCGTGTCACGGTACTGAGGCAGCTGGTGGGCGAATGGCTCTGCGCACAGCTTTGGAGTGGTTCCACGTGGCACTGGCTTTGATTCGTGCTGCTCAGGGATTCGCATCACGATGGCTTCCTGGCTGAGGCCGGCTGGCCTGGTCAGGAGCTGGGTGGGGCAGCGAGCTGAGGAGTGCAGTGTGGGCTCCTCCGCTGGGGCCTGGCGCTGGGAGAAGCACTTGCTGCTGTGGGTGACGGCGGGAAGAAGCTCCGTCTCTTCGTACGTAGGCAACGCTCGTCCTGCTCCTTCTGCCAGTTAGGAGGAAAGGGATGTGTCGAGGGGGGAGGGAGGGGTGGCCCCACCTGTGCGCAGGGGTGTGAGCATCTCCCTATTATTGCCTTTTAGCTGCTTCTCCAAACCAGCCCCCGTGAATACCAGTGTGGTGAGAGTGGCCCCGGCCTGCAGTCTGTCAGCGCCGTACGGGGTGGTGCTCACCCTTGGTCAGAGCTGCGGCAGCACCGGCCCATCGAGCACTTCCAAACTCAAGTCACAGGCGACCGATTTTCCCCTTTCCCTTATGGCCACAGCCCTCAGTCACAGCTGGGTTTCTTGGGGAGGTGACTCTGCGTTTCCCCTATGGGGCAGGACAGCACTTGAGAGCCCAGGATTGCCCAGCAGAGCTGAGCTGGGCTTTGCAGTCCAGCTCTCCTCTGCTTGGGTTCCCCAGGAGATCTTGTTCATCACCCCTCTGCCAGCTAATTACAACTCAGGCAATTACCTCGGTTTACTCCACTGAGCTCAAGGATTCCAGCCTGCACTCAGCACCCAGCCAGGGGGCTGGCCACGGAGCAGGCGTCAGGGAGGGAGGTGATGCAGGCAGCAGGAGCGAGCTCATGCCAGTCTCTGCTGGAGAATTTCAGCTGAAACATGGGGAGCTCACCTCCAGCACAGGCAGCATGTTGGGAAAGCCTGTGGGGAGGCTGCATTCACGAGCCGTCGTCCATCAAAAGTTTTAATTAGAACTGTGGGAGTGATGGTGTTGCCTGCCACAGCGACGGGCTGACAGCGCTGTCCAGTGTCAGCCGTACCGTCATGCAAGCTGCTGTTGCTCCTCACTCCCAATCCGCAGACCTGCCTCCCACTGCCAGTGCAATCCTGGGCCGCGCTCTGCACCGACACTCAATGCAGTAGATGGGGCAGGCTTGTGATATGTACCCAGCGGCCTGAGAGGCTGACCTCAGCTGTGCAGAGTGAAGGGTGCAGCTGAGGAGGAGCGGGCAGTGGCAGGGAAAGGTGGCTCAAATAATCTTCCTGAGCCTCTGATCCTGGGGCGGCTGGAGTACAAAATAGCCACTGATGCAACTTGTAGAGCAGCCTAGGAGCTGTTCTAAATTACAACAACCTGTAACCCCCCCAAGGCAGGTGTTAATAGCCCACTTCATTCTGAGTAACTGTTAACTCCTGGCCTCTGTCTCTTCCACCAGCTCACCTGCCTTGCCCCTCTCATATCCTGGGACCCATGTGGCTCCTGCATGGCAAACTGCCTCTTTCGGCAGCTCCCCAGCCCATGGGGGCAGTAGCAGAGGCTGAGGGCAGGTGAAGAGAGACCTGATTTTTGAAGGCAGCTCACCCAGGTGTAAACACAGAGTCAGACTCAGAGCTCTGGCCAAACTCAGCCCTGGTGTAAGTGGGGCACCTCCCTTGTCTTCCAGGAAGTTCCACTAGGGATTAGCGTGGCCCCTGGTGAAGCACTTGCTACAGCCATGTTTCCCATTGCTGTTGTGGGATGTATGCCTGTGTTCACAGCGTGCGTGAGGGCTGACTGGGGCACCCCCTGTTCCACAGAGCTGTGCCTTGCACCAGTGGAGTACAACTGTCCTGAGGGCAGAGACAGCCCAGAGCCTAGTGAAATCAATGGGGGCCTTGCCTGGCTGGGACCAGCCATTTGTCTCCTTGTCCTAGTGATTCTTCTGCCTTTCTGACTCCGGGCAGGGGCGTTCGGCTGGCATCGTCCCCCTGGCAGGGGCACCATGGTACAGAGCCAGTGAAGCCTGAGCAATGAGTCAGGGACTTCAACTCTCGGGTACCAGGCGTGCCCTAATGCGCACATCGCCGGTCCTGGGCTGCCCCCAGCCTGATGGCTACTGCTGCTTGCTGGGTTGATAACCACCACCTGGGGCTGTTAGCCCCTCTGCACCTCGACCTGTCCCTGCCTACTCCTGCCTAAGCACTCATGGTGCAGGGCCAGTTACAGGTGGAATCACCCTGCCCTTAAGCCCTCGCTCGATAATCCAGCCCTATCTGACATGCCTTGCCCCCTCTTCCCCTGGCCCCACCCCACTGGCTGCCCCGACACAGTGATCACTTAGCAGCAGAGGTGAGTCCTGCACAAAATGCAGGGTAGGCAGGAGGTTAGCGCACAGGCCTGGCTGGCTGGGGACTTGACTTTCACACGCTGGCAACATTCCCCAACTTGTGTACCTAGAGTCAGCCCCCTAGGTCTGTACTTAGACACTGACACCAGTGGCCTCATTTGCAGAACTGCTGAGTGCTCCCAGCTGCTCCCACTGACTCCACTAAACAGCTGTTGCGAAGATGGCTGGTGCTGCTGGAAGAGCTGCTGTGAAGGTTACATGACCGAGGAGACGGAATGGCGCGTACCAAGTGACAGCCAAGGCAAGTGTGGCATTCTGTGCTCTGCTCCCAGGAGCCTGTGCCGATCCCGCTGGCCTCCTGGATTCCAGGCAGCTGCTGGGATGCTGAAGGACATGGCAAGAGAGGAAAAGCCAGCCAAGACTTCCCCCTCAACGGTCGGAGGGATCGTGCCCTGCTTTGTCCCCAAAGCGTTGCCTGCCCTTCACAGCTCCCTGAATGTCCATGCCAACCTTCTGGAGAAGCTGCAGAGCGAGGGGCACACTGGTGCTCCACCTTCAAGCAAAGGAAGGCAGGCTAGAAACAAGCAGGTGTCCTAGCAAAGCGTCACATGTTTATGTGTTTGCGGGATCTGCTGGAGACCAGGGACATAGGGCAGGGGACAAATCATCCCATGTGCCCATCCTGGGAAAGGGCCAGGGAGGAGGGAGAGGGTGGGCGTGAGATGCATTTACTGAGATGAATAATTCATTTCAGAAGCAGCTGGTAATTCATAAATGAGGTGTCCTGTCCCCCGAGGTCTGCCCAGGGTGGTTTTCTGCGAGTGGCTGCTTCTTGTTCTGTTTGTGCTAGACCGACCCCGGAACCCCACAGGATAAAGTATCTCCAGGCAGCTCCAGAGAACAACCAACTGGCATGTGAGTCCCTGAGCACCAAGGTTCCCAGCTAGCAACAGGAGCAGGCAGACGCTCACCAGGGGAGAGAGTGAGCAGAACAGGAAATCCATTTTCTGGCCAGCCACACTCCTTAGCTCCTCGCTCTTTGGAAGGGAGAGCAATTGGCTCAGGGAAAGTCTCCTCCTCCCTCAGCCCCTTCTCCATTCTCTTCCATGCCCCACTCTGTTTCTCCTGCCTGGGACATTAACCCCTAAGGCTGTAGAGGCACCCTCCATCTCTTGTTGCTGTTTTATATTATGCAGGATCTCTGCCAAATGTCTAGGGGTCAGAGCATGGGGGCTGCTTGGTTTTGGCCATGCGCAGCAGCAGGCAGAAGTCAGAAGAGATGGCTGCACACGCTGCTGGTGACTGCAGCTCTGGGGAGAATGGCTACCCGAATGGTTATCCCGGACTCTGGGGGGACAGACTCAGTGCTGAGACCAGAGCAAGAGAAAGGAGGAGACGTAGAACTGCACAAAGCAAACAGCCTGGTGATGCTGCAGCTGGACAACGCTGGGGAAATGATCTAGGCAAAGCACGAAGTCTGCAAAGGAGACTTCGGACATGTCTTTGCTACACAATTAAGTCACCCTAACGTATGTAAACACACGGTCGGAGCAGTAATTACATTGCTTGTATGTGTCTACACTTTGCTTCTTGTGTCGGTGGTGTGTCTTCACCAGCAGCGCTTGTCAGCGTGTGGCATTGTGGGTTGACTCCTGAAAGCCAATAGGAGTTGACGTAATCAAGGCTGTGTCTACACTGGCATGGTGCTTACCTCACTATGTGACTCCATGCCGCTCGTGGAGGTGGAGGGATTGTCGGGGTAGTGGGGCCGGCACGTCAGCAGGAGCGACATTGAAGTGTAGATGCTTTTCCAGAGGCAGGTAGTTGTAAGCTGCCTTGCGTCGCCCCAACTTTGCAGGCCTCCGTCTCACCAGAACTCCCCCTCCTCTGCCTGGAGAAGACTTCCAGGGAATGCTGAATGGAGAAGAAAAGGAGCATCTGAACTGCCAAAGACGTTATCGTCTCAGCTTGAACCTGAGCGACTGCAAAGCCCCAACAGGGGCCATCTCCTAAAGCGTCAGCTGGGCTCCTCCTCTTGCAGTCAGTCCACGGTGAAGCTCCTACTCGCTGACTCCAGGGGGAGCAGAGCCAGGCCAACGCTAAGGGCTTCTGGAAACTCCCCCCTCGGAGGCCAGGGCTGGTGCAGAGCCTCGTGTGGGGACCTTGCGCTGGCCATTTGCACGCAGGATGATTTATATGGACAACCATGATATTCTGCTCCTGGCCTACCAGTCCATGTCCCAGGGAACGAGCCCCTCTCTGCTGTCGGTGCCTGTTCACCAAGACCCCCGTGAGGACAGACACCGAGGAGCACCCAGGGACGCTGGGCCAACGGTCTGTGCCCCCCAGCACCAGATCCTGCCCCTTATTCTTCCTACTTTCATTGTAACGACAAATCAGAACGTGTCCTGATGAACCATTAGCACTAATCTCAGCACGCTGTCATTCCCAGAACTGCACCTGGTGAGCTGCAACCACTCAGTCTCGCAAAGGAGCCAAGTTCTTGCCCCTCAAAGGGGCTGTCCTGGGCACGCTCCCTTTACCAAGCACAGACAACTCCTCTGTTTCGCCCAGTCACCACCTCCATGGCCAAACCCTAGAATCAGAGAAGTGAAGGACTGGACGAGACTCCAGTCCCCTGCTCTCAAAGCAGGACTATGTGATAACTAGACTATCCCAGGCAGCTGTTTGTCTAATCTGCTCTTAAAAACCTCCAAAGCTGGAGATTCCCCAGCCTCCTTGGGCAATTTATTCCAGTGCTTAATCACCCTGACAGTAGGAAGTTTTTCCTAATGTCCAACCTAAACCTTCCTTGCTGCAATTGAAGCCCATTGCTCCTGTCCTAGCCTGAGAGGTTAAGGAGAACCATGCTGTGGTCTTGGACACAGGGCAGTGAAATCATCTGCAGCAAGGCAGGAAGCACAGAAGGTGGCATGACGGTTAGCAGCACACCCACCTTTCACCTCGCAAGAGCTGGGCATGGCTGCAAGCGAACTAAGATCGGTGGGTCTCTTCGCAGTCCTCATCAGGCCAACTCACACACGCCTGTTCCACCACCGCACTGGGGTTGCGGGAGGGGCTCCGCTCTGGAGACGGTGACATTGCTCCAGACAAGCCTCCTTTTCTTCCACAGCATCCATGGGCCTTGGCACTGCCAGGGTCTTCTTGTGCATGGGCTTGAACTCACCCCAGCAGCACTCGCCGCAAGGAATCGGCGCGCTCGTGTTCGTTTGCCTGCCCCCACCGCCAGGGCGCTGGACAATGGTGGGATGTGCTTACGTTTACAGGGGGCCTACAACTGGCTAGAGCAGGTGACAGGATGGTCGCATGGGAAGCAGGGTGCTGGGAAACCAGGCCTACCTCTATGGAGAGCACAGCACAGGGCCAAAGAGGGGACAGGGGGTGCCTAGGACAGACACTCGTAGGCAACGACAGACACTCGCACAGCAAGAGAAAACAGCAGCACAACGGAGCCAAGAGCAGCAATGCCTAGGAAAGAGAGAACTGCAAAGGTTCATCCGTCCCTGTCCCCTGATCTGGCTCGGCTCTGGGCAAGCGCCCCGCTGCCTGGCTGCCCTCCTGCAGTGGGAGCCCAGGTGCCGCAGCAGGAGCCGGGTGGTGTTAGCCCTCTTACGCCAATGCTGCCTGCCTGACTCCAGCGAGAGGAACAGATGGCAGGCGACAGAAGCTGCTGCTGAATAATACACTTATAATGAGCACAGTTCATTCAGATCCCCAGCTTATCCGCTCTCGCTCGCGCTGTCCATCACGCGCTCTCGCTCACTCCATCTGTCTCCACCCCCTCTCCGGAGCCCCCACGGAGGCTGCGCCACCTCTCTGGGCGTCCCCACTGCCCAGGCACATGGGACACTCTCCCCCAGCCCTCTTGGCTCTGCCAGGAGCCCACCAATAAGGCAGAACCCCAGTGAGCATCCTGGGTGCCTTCCTTCTCTGTGTCTATTCAGCAGCGGACCTGAGGCTGGCATAACGTTGGCAGGTGCGATGCACGTTTCCTCCCCACAGAACACCGCTGGGCCAATGCACCTCGATCCCAGCCCACAGCCTCCCTCCCCATCCCTGGACACCTCAGTCAGAAGGACCCTCAGCTACTCCAGCCCTGGGCACTGCCACACCAGCTGTGCCCGCGCCCCTTGATCCTGCCCCAGGCACAGCCTGGCAGTCACGTCTAATTTGGGGAGGTGAGTTTTGGGAGATCCTACCCCCCACCCTGAGCTCATTTCCTCCTGTGCTCAGGGGTCTGGGGCTCAAATCAGGCTCTGATGCTTCTGCCTCATCCAGTTCATCACGTTCCTCTGTTGACCCCAGTCCATGCCTGGCAAGCTGCAGCTATAAAACTCTCCTCCGCAGCCACTCTGTGCACAGGCAGCCCCTCCTCGGGCCCCCTCACCTCCCAGACCTGAGCTAAGCTCCCTGCCCTGGCTTCAAGGCCCTATAGAAACTGTCTCCACCACTACTTGTGCCTCCTTCTCTGTACTCCTCTCCCCTCTTCACAGCCTCCGCTCACTCTGGGCTTTCCTCCACGCTCTGCCTGGAACCCCCTCCCCACCCTGCTCCAGTGTACGGTCGCCCTTCACACCGCATCCACCCCCGGCCCAGGGATTTGTCACTAAACACAAAGGCTGGAGCCTTCAAATATAGTGGAATTACCAGGCTCCGGTGCAATCACATTCCATCCCCTGGTCATCTTCAATTAGTGGGGCCCTCTGTCCCATGGCCCCCTCATAGCCACCCAGTCCCCCACCTCCAGGGGAGCAAAGCCGGTGACCCTTATTCCCCATTCCAGGGGAACTGGGACACATGGCTGCTTGTCTCGCCTGCCAGAGCAGCAGGGAAAACGAATGCAGGGGCACAGAGCAGTGCTCCTAGGGAACCTGGCAGCACAGGCCAGCAGGTCTTACAAAGGTGGGAAGAATGGTTTGGTGCCAGAGCATAGACTGGGGCTCAGGACACCTGGGTTCTATCTCTAGTTCTGCCACTGACTCACTGTGTGATCATAGGCAAGTCACTAGGGTTCCCCCTGCCTCAGTTTCCCCTTCCATAAACCCATACAGAGGATTGGGAGGTTGTGGAATCTTCATCACTGGAGGTTTATAAGAGCAAGTTGGACAAACCCCTGTCAGGGATGGTCTGGATAATACACAGTCATGCCATGAGTGCAGGGGACTGGACTGGATGACCCCTCGAGGTCCCTTCCAGTCCTGTGACTCTGTGACTGGAGGTTTAATTCTCCAGCTTTGAGATCAGCAGGCAGGTGGTGCTAGGGAAGGCCTAGTGGTCCAGTGACAGCAAGGTGCCCACCTTGCGCCCTGTGGGGGAGGGGCAATGAGGCTTCGAGGGTCTCTAACTTGGAGATCTCCAGCCAGAACTGCTGGCTCCTGCAGGCCTGCCCTGCTGACACTGGAGCCTCATGCAGCCAGCGCTGCTCTCCCAGCATCCGCCTTAAAGGAAACCTGGCAGCACAGCGCGGCTTTTACCAAAACCTGAGAGCAATTCACTCGGCTGGGAAGGCAGCCAAGCGTGGGCCGCGCACTCGCCGCTCCTCCACTCGGAAGAGCCAGCTCCCGGCTCCGCTACTCCCTCCATGGTGATTTTTTAATTGGATTTAATTAATTTATCTTAATTGCATTTTTTAAGCCTTCCCTGGTGGATTCCCCGATACCCAGGCTATGCTGACATACCAGTGAGCAGCAGTACTGGCTGGACCGGGGCAGGGAAGCCATGGCTCTACCCCAGCGGCAGGAGCAGGCCGTGAGGTGCTAAGCAAGCGCAGCCTTCCTGCACCACCACTGAGAACTGAGCTCACCAGTAACCTCCTGGAGGCCTTCAGCAGGCGTGAGCGGCTAAGCCAGGCTCCTCTTGGACAGATGTAAAAAGGAGAAGGAGCTGAGGTGGGGACAGAAAAGGACCCAGGAGAAGGGGGCAGGGGAAGGAAATAAAGTCTTACATCCCAGGGGGTGTTTGAGATTCAGCCAGAGCCGATGGAGGAGGTGATGGCACCTGGCTCCCTCTTGCTGGCACCGGCTGGTCAGGACATTTCTCAGGATTAGATGACGAGGCTCTGGGGTCCCTGCAGACAATGGGGTGGCAGACAGGACAGTGACACTCACTCCAGTAAATTGTTTCTCCCTTTCAGGACCCCCAAAGGGTGGGGGGCAGAATAGCCCGTCCTCTCATTATTTTCTGTCCACCGATGAGGCCTAGTTTCTGACACACCAGTTTGAGTTCATTGGGTTCATTGAGTTTGGGTCCACACATCTCTTGTTTCTCGCATGATCTCAAGGCAGCCCTTGAGTTATAGCCACTGGCCTTTGGGTTTGGACCAATTCAGTCTCTCTCCCTTTTGTATCTTTTCCTCCCAGCGTTTGTTGTTCCGGGTCACAGGGACAGTCACAGCTCAGAGTCATGCACTCACTTTTCACACCCGAGCTCACTACGAAGGTAAATATGGAGGCCCAGTGATCGCAACAGAGGTCAGTCACCGTGTTCCTCTTTCCTCTCAATGAGCTAGGACCAGATCCCGAGGCTGGTTGGTTCCAATAATCTTTGCCTTCACCGTAAGTCACATGTTTTGGGCCAGGAGCCCAGTGGGCAGAGAGCAAACCCCAAACAGCTTCTGAATATCCCATGTAACCCTGCTGATGGGAACAGTCTCCCGCTCCCTGGAAATGCTGCCTGCCCTCGGCACCCCAGGACTTGAGGGTGTGCACAGGAGTGTGGACACCCAGACACCAGACAGATGGAGAGAGAGAGCAAGGGTGCAGATTAGAACTACAGCAAGATCAGAGGCCTTTAGTGCCAAGTTTTCAATTGACCTCAACCCAGCATTCAATTTTGCTCCTGTAAAACTCTGAACGCGAAGGCTTGTGCTTGGATGATTAGCTGCAAACTGCATGGGGTAGCCGGGCCCCCTGTGTCTGGATTTGGCCACAAGGGCCTGCAGAAGGGGGCCCTGGGCAGTGCTGCAGACACAAACTCCTCCCGCCCAGTTTGGAGGGCTGTGGCTAAGAAACTGGCCCTTTATTAGAGCTCTCGCCGCATTTAGAGCTTGCTCGGTTACTTACAAACAGAACCTGCTTTAAAAATAGAACCAGCTGCTCACCACCCTCCCTGGGGAGAGCCCTGGGCACCTGGACTCAGGACTGTTCCACACACTAACTCCTACCCTGGAAGCATGGATCCCATCAGTGCAGAGCTCTGTGCAAAGCTGGGGAGCTGCAGAATCCTGCCAGGACCCCATCCCTGTTAGCTCCCCAGGGGCACAGGCAGGCAGACCACGGGGGGGTAAGGATCCCGTTCAGGACCGGTGCTAGGATGTTTCACGCCTTAGGCAAAACTACCACCTTGCGCCCCCCCACCCCCGCGGCAGCACCCCTCTTGCGGCAGCTCTCCACCCCCCACCCTCTGCCCTGAGGCACCCTCCTGCCCCGAGCATGAGCACCCCGAGCACGCCGTGGCTGCTTCACTTCTCCTGCCTCCTAGGCTTGTGGCACCAATCAGCTTAGGCGCCGCAAGCCTGGGAGGCAAGAGAAGTGAAGCGGCCATGGCGTGCTCAGGGAGGAGGTGGGGCAGGGCTGAGCTGGGGCAGGGAGTTCCCCTGCGTGCTGCCCCACCTCCACTTGCTGCAGGAGGCCCTCCCCGCGCTCCCCTGCCCCAGCTCCCTCCACCTAAATGCCGGCCGCGACCAGGGCGGCTGAAGATCCGGCTGCAGTGGTCGCTGCTGAAGAAAATGGCACCCCCAAAATCCCAGCGCTGTCGCCTAAATGGTTGCACCGGCCCTGATCCCATTTGTCCAGGAGGCCCAACCCCAACTGCAGAAGGGCCTGCTCTGCACAGCATGTGCCTGGGATGCTTCTGCCTTCTCCCTTTTCCCTGCTGCTACAGGGGCCTCCCCAAGGAGCACAAAGCTATTGCAACAGGCGAGTAAGCCAGAGGAGGCCACCTTCAGCTGGCTTATTAATAGTTAATTCTGTTAATAAGTGAAGCCAGGATGGGAAAGAGACATCAGTGGGGGGCAATTAAAGGTGCTACTGAAGCTGCTCAGGCCTGCAGAAGAAATCGTTAGTATTGTTTGCAGTTGGCGGGAGTGATCACCAGCTAGCAAGGCAGAGGGTGCACCCACAGCTCACCCCAGCGGGAGCACCCAGCCACTGGCTGGGCCATTCCTCAGAGGCAGGGTCGCTCTCCCCAAGGTGGAGGAGGAGCCTCTGGGAACTTGGAGATAAGACAGATAAGTCAGTGGCAAAGCAACGCTTGGACGGATGTTGCTTTTAAAACACTCCCGGAGATGGATGCCGCAGGGTGTTATCTTCTGCTGCGGCATGGGACAAAAATCCGGGTGCCAAAGCAAACTACTTAGGGAAATATACTGTTTGTTTAGGGCAAAGATAAGGCAGAGGATGAGAAAGAGAAGACAGGAGATTTACAAACTCATTAATAACATGCCACAATCGCTCAAATAACTGCCTGGCAAATACGGTGAACGTGTCCTCATTTTACACTGGGATAGCGCCTGTCCTCCCAAAAACACCACCCTGCTTAAAGGCTTTTCCTCAGGAATCCGTTCCCCCACTACTGCAATGGACCCCCTCTGGGCAGAATGCAGCCACTGCTTAGGCTCCACTTCAAACTGAATTGCAAATGCAGGTGTCAGAACAAAACTGCTAGTGAGGTTGGTGAGGAGGTTGAAGATTTTGGGGTGCAGAATACAGGTCTCCTGAAGGAACAGATGCTCGCCAGTGAGAACACAAGGAAAAGTTTGTTAAACTGACATGTTTTGTATTGGGGAATCCTCAGATCTGTTCCTAGTGAAGAGCTATCATGAAAAGTCTCATCTTTGGGGATATTCTGGCCCCAAATCAGGAAAGCGCTTAAAGCATGTGTATACTTCCTGAATCGGCGCTGTCAGCTGCTGCTGACTCTCCTTTGAATGTGCTGAGCGAACATCATTTCTATACCCTTAAAAACAGTCTGCAGACTTCTCAAAATAAAGGGACAGAGTCTTATTTCAAACCCAGTGGTGTAAAACTGGAGAAGCACTGCTCAAGTCAATGGAGTCACTCTGGGTTTAAAGCAGTGTCACGGAGATCAGAATCTGGCCCAACCCTTCAATTTTGCCCGATGTTTCTAAAATCACTGAGAATCCACGCCGAGAGCCATTTCTGAGTTTCTAGACCTGGGTATTATCTCCTGCTACTCAGTGAGCTGCGTATTTTCTGTGTCTCAGAAACTCAAAAGGTCTTTCTGTTGTCTAATCTTAACAGTAATAAAAACCTGAACCTGCTTTCTGGATTGAGCTATTGATATTCCTGTTACAACAACTGGGCCTGGACATCAATATTATCTGATGATGTTTTAATTTTTCTCTACCTTGGTCCTGCTAGCGAAGGCAGGGGGCTGGACTCGATGACCTTTCGGGGTCCCTTCCAGTTCTAGGAGATAGGTGTATCTCCATATATTATATTAATTTACCCTTTTCATTTCTTTTTATGCCAAGAATCTCTAACCGCCACCCCGGCTGATGAAATCTGCCTTCAAGACCTGCCCGCGCTCTCTGCTGAGCCAGGTTGTCTCCTTGTGTTCTTTCTGTCTAGGTTGGAAACTGCTTTTTCCTTTTGTAGTCTTCCCTACGAGATTTATTATTCGCCTTTTGGAAGGTGCTCACGTGTCAGTATAGCCAACCCAGAATAGAAACTAAACCAAGCCACAACCCAGCAACAACTGAAAGAAACCCCAGCTCATGCACCTGCCAACCAACCCTTCAGCTTTCCTCGGTCGATTTCGTTGGGCTGGAGCCTTGGTGTGGAGCTGTTCCTTCAGGACTATCCTTCTGTTCTAGCCAGAGCAGTTCCTTTCACTCCGAGCTGCTAAGCAGAAATGCAGCTGGCAATTAAAGAAGCTCAAGAAAGAAACTCTCTAATACACGGCTCTGTTTCAGGGAATTATGGCTACTTCAAATTGCCTAAATAAGAGGAACTATCTGCCTTGGAGGTAACCCGCTGGAACGAGGTCCAGAGCAGCAACTGGAAGACATTACAAGTTAATGGCTGTTTGGTAGCTCTCATGAAATGAGCTGGACCTCTTAGATCAGTTCCTAATGGACAACCATGCACAACCCACAGACAAGGGCACCAAGCCGGGGAAGGCCAAAGGACATGGAAAATGTACTCCCCTCTCTCTCGAGCCTTGAGAGCTTGCTCCATGTCAGGCCTGAAGAGGCCACACAGGGAAGCTTGCAGTGCTGGAGATAACTACAGAACTTCAGCCTGCAGGGCTGCTGATCCAGCAGAGTTCTTGAGAAAAGGAGGAGATGTAAACGACTCATCACTGGGCAGATGGTCTGTGCAGCACAATCCTGCAGGGAACAGCGAGACGGGCAGCAGCAACCTGAGTTTAACAGGTTTTCTGAATGCTACCTCTGATGAGGTAGCATCCCCTCATAATGACTGCACTAAGCGTGAGCTTTGGCTGTGGTGTGGGACTAGCCCAGAGAATGCTGCTAAGCAAGACGTGCTGTGACATGGGTGAATGACATACACTGCACACGCTGGGTGCAGTGTCATACCAGCAGAGGTTGAAAGAGATGAACCAAGCAGGCCCTTATACTGTAATGTGACATATAGAGGAAGAGTCCATAGATGTTCTGTGAAAGTCACCTGTGCCCTAATTCTACAGAGATGCTAATGAACTTCTCTTCAGAGAGGGACGTCAAATATCCCCTCTCCCTCCCCAATATTTTATGCCCTATGTTTACGGTATCTTCACTTGTTCTCTGCAGAAACCTCACAGGAACGTCCTAAGAAACTGCCATCAAAATGTCTCAGTGCAACTCTATGTTTCTATTGGCCTGTTTTTAAGTGAAACTTGCAACTTGGGCTGCACTATATGAATCCAAAGGATCATTATTAATGGAGAAATGGCCAAACCAGACCCTTGGATCAGAAACCATTTGAATTTGGGGGAGATCGTCCCACGTCTTGGATCCAAACTGCCCCGTCTAGTTCTGGTTCGGAGCCAGTGCTGCTTGTGTTATTTTTATTCTACTATTGCTTTTGGGAATGAGGCTAGGCAACAAACGGATAAGTGGTTCTCTAGCTGCCCGGAGAAACAGTTTTGAAAGTTGAGCCACTTCAACTCCCGTGGGATTAATCTTTGCTCCCGACAAAGCGGAGTGGAAGCGACGGCTGAGATTTGTGTAGGTCTGAAGAGGATCGGAAGCATGTTCCTGGCTTGAGTCTATTGTGGAGCCGTCTAGTTCAGGGGTAGGCAACCTATGGCATGCATGCCGAAGGCGGCACATGAGCTGATTTTCAGTGGCACTCACACTGCCCGGGTCCTGGCCACCAGTCTGGGGGGCTCTGCGTTTTAATTTAATTTTAAACAAAGCTTCTTAAACATTTTAAAACCTTATTTACTTTACATACAACAATAGTTTAGTTATATATTATAGACTTATGGAAAGAGACCTTCTAAAAATGTTAAAATGTATTACTGGCACGCAAAACCTTAAATGAGAGTGAATAAATGAAGATTTGGCACAGCACTTCTGAAAGGTTGCCGACCCCTGGCCTAGTTTGTACAAGAAAGGGTGACTCTAGAGAAGCTGTCTCTGTAATCTAATGAGGCTTCCCCCACCTCCAAAGTTGTACTGTGCCTGTGGTGACAAACAAATGCCCTTATTTTAAATAGCCCTATTGGTGGACGCACTGGCCATTCCCCCAGAGAAGAAGGCTGAACCTAGAGGATTTTCCAGAGGAGCACCATGCAGGTAGACTCCTCAGATTCCAGGAGGCATGACAGCCCGGGGGGAGGTGGGGTGGGCTGGAAGCAGCATGAAGGATATCTTAGTCTTTCCTTTGGAACATACGTTTGCTGCTAGCACTGCCAATCTGCTCATTAGCTTTGCAGAAACATGGTTTTGATATCATCTATTTTTCCAGCTTCCTCCACTGTGTTTTAGAACTTTACAAAAGCATTACATAAACCCCAGGGGTCAACTTCTGCCCTCAGGTAGCCTGTACAGTGCCACTGACACCCATAGCCTTGTGCTCGCCTGATTGCCATCCAATCTGGTCTCCTCTCTATATAATCCTTTCGGACTGTGCTGGGTTTTAAGGAATGGTGCTCAGAGCACCTTCTGAAGGCACATCACTCACGTCCATTGCAGGAAGTTCAGCTGACCTGATGTTACAAAGCCTGCCTTACAGTGAGAGATTTGAGAAACTCGATCTACTTCAATGATCTAGGAAAACACTAAGAGGTGGTTTGATCGTGATTGGTAAACTCCTACGTGGGAAGAAAGTTTCTGAAAGCAGAGGGCTCTTAGCCTCGCAGAATACGGCAGAACAAGAGCCAATGGCTGGAAGCCCACGCTGGGCAAATTAAGGCTAGAAGTAGGGTGCAAATCTTGAACGAGGGTAATTAACCATTGGAACAACTGATCTAGGAATGTGGTGGATTCACCATTGCTTGAAGTGTTCACATCAGGATTAGCTGCCTTTCTAACAGAGATGCTATAACTCAGACAGGCGTTATGGGCTTCTGAAATTCTCTGGCCCGTGTAGTGCAGCTGGTCTGACCTGATGATCATGTGGTCCATCCCATCTGGCCTTCAGATCTGTGAATCTCTGATCCTTCTTTAGCTGGGACCAATCTCAAGAAGGGGAATGGAGTCCCCCCCGTCTCCAAGCACACGTCAGTCTGAATCTCTCCTTTGGGCTAGATAGGCATCTCAGAATTTTGGTGTCTAAAGAAAACTGAGCTGAGTGTAGATATCTGGTCTGGAGCAGGATGGCAAACTCCAAGGCCCAGATCCTGCAGCTGTTTAGGAACCTACTTCCCATTGAAAACAAGGGGAGTTAGGCACTGAAATCGAGGGATCTTGAGGACCTGGCCCCAAGCCTCTGCAATTGGGAGCCAGGTTTCCTTCACTGAATCAGTCTGACATCAGACGCTTCAACCCTGCCTAAAGGGGCTGTGTAATTATGGCTGAATGACGCTCACATTAGTAGGTGAAGCCAATTAGCTCCAATCATGCCATAGGACAGTTTGCAGCCTCTCTGGGTAGAAGGAGCTAGGAGAGAGAAAGCCCGCAGGGAAAACACTAGGACCAGCCAACCCTGGGGAGAAAGCCTAGGCTGAGGTTAATGTTTGGGGGAGGTTGAGTTAGCAATAAGACCAACACCCAGAAAGGGGTTCATCTGGACCGTGGAATGGAGTCTCTCTTGACTTTTGCAGTCATGTGCACCTATGCCCAGGAGATTACTCCTGAGGGCATTCTGCACCAAAAAAATAAAAATTCTGCACCAAAAAAATAAAAATTCTGCGCACAATATTTTAAAATTTTGCAAAATTCTGCAAATGTTATTTGTCAAACAAATGTGGAGGCTCCAGTATGACACTGGGGAGCACAGGCCACTGGCTGCACAGAGGTGGGAGATCATTGTGCAGCTCCCCACCCCAGGACACAGACTCAGCGGTGAGGCTGCACCCTACCCTGACATAGCGCAAGGACTGGGCCCTGCCCCTCCATGCCAGGTGCAGGCAGGCTCAACAAGGCAGGATCCAAGAGTGGAAGGGCTCAATGTGGAGGTATCCAGATGTGAGTTGAGAGGGTTCTGTCCGGGGCAATCTAGATGTTGGCAGCTCAGTGGGGGATCCAAGTGCAGGGGGAGTTCTGGGTGTAATGGTAATAAGACTCTGCAGGAGGTCCAGGGGAAGGTGGTTGAGGCTCAGCAGGGTGGGGTCGGGTGTGGGGGTGGGATAGAGCTCAGCAGGGGGGCCTGGGTGTGTGTGGGCTCAGTGGGGAGTCCAGATGCTGGTGCAGTGGGGCTCAATGGGGTGGGGATCCAAGTGCAGCTGGTTGGGGCTCAGTGGTGTAGGGATCTGGGTGCTGGTGGTTCATTGGGGTGGTCCAGGTGCAGGGGGAATGGGGCTCATCAGTGGAGTTCTGAGTGCAGAGGGGTGAGGCTTGGTGGGAGGATCTGCATATGAGGGCATCTGGATTCATGGGGGTTGAGTGGATGGGGGAGCAGCTCCCTCTGCAGCTGAGAAGCGATGGGTACAGGAAGTGGTGGGGGTGGAAGGAAGTTTGTAGAGCTTCCTAAAACTGAGGGAGAAATCTCGGAGTGGGTCTGACTTGGCTCCAGGTGCCATGTAGGGGAAGAGGACGTCCTGTCCTCCCCAGCCTGGCACAGGATAGGAGCCACCAGCTGGGTCTTCCCCAGTCCCGTCCCCTGTCCCTCAGTGATTTACTTTTCTGAAGGCTGCCCTGAGCACTCAAAACATACTGCTTGGGAGGGACACATGACCGCTCTGGTGGCTTCCCTTTGCTTACCCACCAGAGTCATTTTTCTGCGGGAAAGCAAAGAAATCTGTTCAGTGATGCAGAATTACCCCAGGAGTAGGGGATGCACAATGCTCCCACCTGCATGAGCAAGTGGGGAATTCTGATCGGGTAGCGTTTCCACCCCTGCTGTGCCCAGGTGTAAATGATGACATAAGCTGCCGGGCAGCGGAGACTGAAGCCCTGAGTGTGCACATGCTGTTCAGAGCAGAATGGGAATTACAGTTGCTCCCAGGGTCAGACTCTGCTTTGTTACACCGCTGTAAGTCTGGGGTAAGTCCACTGACTTCAGCCGAGTGACACCCGCCAGTGGAGCAGAACTGCACGGCTGCAGTCAGATAGTTATGAGCATTGTTTTACCTGCAGAAACAAAGTTCTTTCTAGTCATTCAAATGCATTTTCCTGCTCCTGCCTGAGCAACTCGGGAGGATCCAAGGGGAGGACTGCTTTTTCCAGTCATGGCACTGGAACCACAGCATGCAGGCACCTCCGTCCATGCAGTGATGGTAAATCCAACTAGGAGCTGTCAGCTGAGTGGCTCCCTGGACCCCAGGGAAACCGAATACCTGGGGGCCATATTAACTACAAGCGTCCACATTAGTGTGACCCCAGGGCTCCCTCTCTGGGGGATTTTCCCTTTGCATGTTGCGGTGTGAGGTGGCAAAGGGGGCTAAGCACTGCGGCTGCCCTGCATTACTGTGCATCTCTCAATTGTAGTCAACTTTCCAAGTGCCATTATTCTCTCTTCTTTGGTCTCTAAGGGGTTTATGCCTCTGCCATTTTAATACACTGAGCTTATCTCCCAACAATTGCTATTCTTCTGAAACAATGCTCCTGTCTGTCCCGGCATCCCTCACCTCTGCTTCCCTCCCCACCCCCGCCTCCCCAGCGCACCAGCTCGCTTTAAAGAGAAATGCAGGTCACCTGGGACTCAGAGACAATAGCTGGGGGGGACCAAAAAGCGTGATGGATTGTAAAGCTATTGAAGCGCCGAGTAGTAAACTCCATATTTGTAACGGCATTTAGATGCCTGCAAGCAGATTAATAAGGTCTAGGTAATAGCAGAACCAGTCTATATTTATTCTATCTTAAATGCCAGTTTGTCAGGCTGTATTAATATTGATGGTAAGACTTGGATTGAGGACAGTAAATGCTGGGACTTCACTTTATCTCTTCCAAACAGGCTGCCTCAGACCCTTTATCAGGCTTCTGCTTCTGCAGCAGCTGCCTCCTCAAGGGCTGCTACGTTCCCTCAACCCCCTCCCCCCCTCTGCTCTCTTTTTAATCAAAGGAGGAGAAGTTGCTGGCTTGATCGTTCCATTTTTATCTCTTTTATTTTCTCCATTTTCATGTCTTTCGGTGCATATTTTATTCCCATCAAGGCAGGACCACTGATAGCTTTGAGTTCTACCTCCCCCTGGTTCTTGGTTCCCCCGGGCAGAGGAGAAAGGAAAGGACAAGGGTCAATTAATAGAGAGTTGTTCCATCAGCCGAGCTGCCAGCCCTAGACTCCCTGCCCCACCTAGACCAGGGGGCTGAGTAACATGCGGGATCAATCCTCCCCCTGCTCCCACGCTGGAGTGAGCTGAGATTTCAGGGGCTGGGCAGGCAGAATGACACATATTCAACTCCCCTCCTCTCAAACCCTCATACATTCTGTGCCCAATGTCTAGGATCTCCTCCATGACCTTGACCAAAAGGGACTGCATTCCTTAGCTGTGGCAGCAGGGAGGACAAAGAGGACAGAGATGGGGGGATTGGTCATGGGTGCCCCTCTCCCTGCCCAGGTGTCCAGTGGTCTCAGCCAGCACCAGAAACCTCAGCCAACGGGGGGCTTGGGTAATAGAAGCTGGCCCAGCAGGCATTGCAGTCTGCAGCCAGGGTCCCCTGAACCTTTAGACATAGACACCAAAGCATTCCAGCCGGCCCTTCGCACCCAGCAGCAGATGGCTGACTACTCCAAGGCAGGCTGGAGGCAGAAAGATGCAGCCCAGGAATCCAGCGCGCAAGGCCAGATTTCTAACTGCTACAGGTAAAATTTAGGAGATGTAGCTGGGCATCCAGGTGTTCTGGTTAATGGGGGTGCAACCAATGGAGGTTTGACTGTATCATCACACTGAGTGAGTCCCAGTACAATGATAATTTCTTCAAACTGTTCATCTTAGAATCATAGAATAGAATCAGAGAATATCAGGGTTGGAAGGGACCTCAGGAGGTCATCTAGTCCAACCCCCTGCTCAGAGCAGGACCATCCTCAACTAAATCATCCCAGCCAGGGCTTTGTCAAGCCTGACCTTAAAAACCTCTAAGGAAGGAGATTCCACCACCTTCCTAGGGAACCCATTCCAGTGCTTCACCACCCTCCTAGTGAAACAGTGTTTCCCAATATCCAACTTAGACCTCCCTGACTGCAACTTGAGACCATTACTCCTTGTTCTGTCATCATGTACCACTGAGAACAGTCTAGATCCATCCTCTTTAGAACCCCCTTTCAGGTATTTGAAAAAAGCTGTCAAATCCCCCCTCATTCTTCTCTTCTGCAGACTAAACAATCCCAATTCCCTCAGCCTCTCCACGTAAGTCATGTGCTCCAGCCCCCTAATCATTTTTGTTATCTTCCGCTGGACTCTTTCCAATTTTTCCACATCCTTCTTGTAGTGTGGGGCCCAAAACTGGACACAGTACT
>NC_133787.1:39134827-39215284 GCF_003597395.2 Chelonoidis abingdonii | reverse complement strand
CTTTCCCCTCATCCACAGAGCCAGTTATCTACTCATAGAAGGCAGTTAGGTTAGTCAGGCATGACTTGCCCTTGGTGAATCCATGCTGACTGTTCCTGATCACTTTCCTCTCTAGGTGCTTCAGAATTGATTCCTTGAGGACCTGCTCCATGATTTTTCCAGGGACTGAGGTGAGGCTGACTGGCCTGTAGTTCCCCGGATCGTCCTCCTTCCCTTTTTTAAAGATGGGCACTACAATAGTCTTTTTCCAGTCATCCAGGACCTCTCCATTCACCATGAGTTTTCAAAGATAATGGCCAATGGCTCTGCAATCACATCCACCAACTCCTTTAGCACCCTTGGAAGCAGCGCATCCGGCCCCATGGACTTGTGCTCATCCAGTTTTTCTAAATAGTCCGGAACCACTTCTTTCTCCACAGAGGGCTGGTCACCTTCTTCCCATACTGTGCTGCCCATTGCAGCAGACTAGGAGCTGAAGCATTCCAGCTGGCCCCCTTGCACCCAGCGGCAGATGGCTGACTACCCCACTGAAATGAAATGGCTGAGGTCGCACGTCCCAGGCATGGCCACGCTACCCAGCCTAGCCCAGACTGTTGCAAACCTGGGTAGCACCTGGACACAGAAATCCTCCTCTCAGAAAACACTGGTGTATAGCCCAGTCTACGTGCACCTGAGAGAAGACCTAGGCTACCATGGCTTCAGCCTAAAAAGGAGCTTTCAGAGCTCATCCTTTTCTTTGGACCAGATCTTCTGTGCCACCAATCCGTCACATTGCCGTGGTGCAGCGTGACGATATTGCACTGCAGCATTGATAGCAAACGGCATCCAATCGTGCCACGAGGTTCTGGAGAACAAGGCAACGTTGGCATGTCTCATGACACATTATGACCAGAGTTGAGCGAATCGGCTCCAGTCTAGTAAAGCATTTCAGCAAGTGCTTATCTTTAAACATGTGAGTTCAATGGTCTCAAGCTAAGCACTTTGCTGGATTTGGGCCTTCGCAAGGGAAAACATTCATATTTGAAACTAAATTCTGATTCAGTGAGAGTCTGGAGGCTTTCACATTTGCTCTCTATGCATATTCAAGTGGTCAGGCTGCAACAGATGCCCAAGACAAAGGCCTTTTACTCTTGACTATTCACCAAAAGCAAATTTCAAGGTGCGTATTTGGTTTTAACGCCTGACATTCAAAATCTGCTCTGTGTTATATAAATCATCCAGCCAGGGAGCAGGATCAAAGCCACATGACTCCTGTAAGTAACCAACATGGCATGAATTGTGAATTTGGGATACTGAATATTCACAACAAACCACAAATTATTCACAGTGAAATAGCGAGAAAAAAGAATGCAAAGGAATTTGCAAATGATTTCCGGTTTGTTAGCAACGGGTTGCTCAGGTCTGCTGGGAACAAATACTAAACCTCCATCATAAATAATAACAGCACGTGCAGGGGGCATTAACCAGCCTGAGTCACAGTCAGCATTTTATTCTCAAACAATCTACAAAGGAGTTTGAAGGAACCAGGACAAATCCTAGAGGAGGACTGGGCGGGGGAGGGGGGGCGGCTTTGCAGCAAGGGTGCGACCCAGGGCCAAAATGGAAGCTGCAAAAAGTCTTGCCAAAATGGAAGCTGCAAAAAGTCTTGCCTAGTCTTAGTGAGTAGAACTGAGGAATCAGCTTCTATTGTGTAGAGTCAGAGCCCTGGACTCCTTGGAGTTAATGCTCCCTCCCTTCCGTTCTCTGGCTTGCCTGATATCTAACCTAAATCTCCCTTGTTGCAGATCAGCCCATTACATCCTGCCCTCCCTTCAGTGGACACAGAGAACAAAATAACAGCCCTTAAGGTGTCTGGAGACTTATCAGGTCCCCTCTCAGTCTTCTTTTCTCAGGACTAAACAGACCCAGTTTTTAACTTTTGCTCCTAGGTCAGCTTTTCTAAACCTTTGATCATTTTTGTTGCTCTTCTCTTGGAATGTCTCCATTTTGTATAGATCTCCCTAAAGGTGTTCCCAGAGCTGGACACAGTTCTCCAGCTGGGGACTCACCAGTGCAGTGCAGACGGGGACAATTACCTCCCGGGTCTGTTCTCAGCCCATCCACAGAGGAGAGGCATGTGCAGGGGAGTTCTTGTTTCAGGAGTTTTTTTTAATATACCTGTTGCTCTGTACGGATGGAAGAAATACACCTGGCATGTGAAGTGGGAGGTGTGGGATGGGCCGCAGTTTCTGGAGGAGCTCACTCCACCGGCTCAGACCAGCCCCTGAGGAAGCTCTGTCTCCTGCATAGACAAGCTTTAGCCCTGTTGTTGAGCCAGAGGACCAGAGCTTTGACCACAGTCTTCATCCTGGAGCTTTAGTTGATCCTTTAGATCCACTAGGCCCAGGCCATCGAGCGCTTTGAAGATAAGAACCCAGCCCTTGAATGCCATTCAATATTCTATGGGAAATATAAGAACGGCCAGACTGGGTCAGAGCAAAGGTCCATCTAGCCCAGTATCCTGTCTTCTGACAGTGGCCAATGCCAGGTGCCCCAGAGGGAATGAACAGAACAGGGAATCATCAAGTGACATTCCCTGTCACCCATTCCCAGCTTCTGGCAACCAGAGGCTAGGGACACTACCCCGCCCATCCTGGCTAATAGCCATTGATGGACCTCTCCTCCATGAACTTATCTAGTTCTTTTTTGAACCCTGTTATGGTCTTGGCCTTCACAACATCCTCTGGCAAAGAGTTCCACAGGTTGACTACACATTGTATGAAAAAATACTTCCTTTTGTTTTTTTTAAACCTGCTGCCTATTAATTTCATTTGGTGACCCCTAGTTCTTGTGTTATGAGAAGGAGTAAATAACACTTCCTTATTTACTTTCTCCACACCAGTCATGATTTTAAAGACCTCTATCATATCCCACTTAGTCATCTCTTTTCCAAGCTGAAAACTCCCAATCTTATTAATCGCTCCTCATACGGAAGCTGTTCTATACCTCTAATAATTTTTGTTTCCCTTTTCTGAACCTTTTCTAATTCCAATATATCTTTGTTGAGATGGGGCAACCACATCTGCATGCAGTATTCAAGATGTGGGCGTACCATGGATTTATATAGAGGCAATATGATATTTTCTGTCTTCTTATCCATCCCTTTCTTAATGATTCCCAACGTTCTGTTCGCTTCTTGGACTGCTGCTGCACATTGAGTGGATGTTTTCAGAGAACTATCCACAATGACTCCAAGATCTCTTTCTTGAGTGGTAACAGCTAATTTAGCCCCCATCATTTTACATGTATAGTTGGGATTACGTTTTCCAATGTGCATTATTTTGCATTTATCAATATTGAATTTCATCTGCCATTTTGTTGCCCAGTCACCCAGTTCTGAGAGATTCTTTTGTAGATCTTTGCAGTCTGCCTGGGACTTAACTATCTTGAGTAGTTTTGTATCATATGCAAATTTTGCCACTTCACTGTTTACCCCTTTTTCCAGATCATTTATGAACATGTTAAATAGAACTTGGCCCACTACAGATGTGACATTCCCCTGGTGTTATCTGGACCAGTGATCTGCTAGGCCATTCCAATCCCTGACTCTGGGAGCCAGCCTTACCCTGCCCCGCTGTGAGACCCCCACTCCCAGGCCGTTCATGCACAGCCTCTAGCATGTAAGCTGCTCTCAGCTACATGAGTGAGCACTCTTGGCCAGCCTCTGCTTGGATCGTGCAACCGAATGACACCAGCCAATATCTCCGGTCCCAGACACAACCCTAGAAACCTCCATCTTGCAGTCTCCAGTTATGCCTGCTGGACGCTGCAAATTTATATGAGTTTGTCAATTTAACAAAGAAATTGATATGTACCAGGCTTGTTATCCCAAGGGGAGTCTCTGACATGCTTCAAACCAAACGCACTGCTTCAAGTAGAAAAAACAAACAAATTTATTAACTACAAAAATAGATTTTAAGTGATTATAAGTCAAAGCACAAGTCAGATTTCGACAAATGAAATAAAAGCAAAGAGCATTCCAAGCCGATCTTACACTTTCAGTGCCCTTACAAACTTAGATGCTTCTCACCACAGGCTGGCTGGCTGCCCTTCAGCCAGACTCTCCCCTTTGATCAGCGCTTCAGTCGCTTGGTGGTGGTGTCTGTAGATGGAGGTGGGAGAGAGGGAGGAAGAGCCTGGCAAACGTCTCGCCCTTTTATCATGTCTTTTCCTCCCTCTCGGCTTTGCCCCCTGTCCCTTCAGGGTCAGGTGAGCATTACCTCGTCGTAGTCCCAAACTGATCAAAGGAAGAGGGGGTGACTTGCTCGAGAGTCCAGCAGATCCTTTGTTGCTGCCTAGGCCAGCGTCCTTTGCTCCTGTGAGGCTTGGTTGGGTTTGTCCCATGCATGCCTTGATAAGGTGTGAACTGCCCCTCTGCTCCTTGAGAGTTTTGCCTGGGCTTGTTTTAAGCCAAGAGGACACATTTTCAGCCTCATAACTATATACATGAAATTACAACCTATAACATCACTATAACAACAATGCTCAGTGCATCATGGGCCTTCCGAAGACACCCGACATGACAAACTGCATTGGATACCACACAATCATATTATAAGGATGAACATGGGGGTGCAGGGTGTTCCCCCGAGGTACAGAGTGTCACAACAGACCCCTGGGGGACACCACTATTTACCTCTCTCCATTCTGAAAGCTGACCATTTATTCCTCCCCTTTGTTTCTTATCTTTTAACCAGTTACCAACCCATGAGAGAACCTTCCCTCTTATCCCATGACTGCTCACCCTGCTTAAGAACCTTTGGTGAGGGACCTTGTGAAAGGCTTTCTGAAAATCTAAGTACACTGTATCCACTGGATCCCCCTTGTCCACATGCTTGTTGACCCCCTCAAAAAATTCTAGATTGGTGAGACGTGATTTCCCTTTACAAAAACCATGTTGACTATCCCCCAACAAATCATGTTCATCTCTGTGTCTGACAACTTGGTTCTTTACTATAGTTTCATCCAGTTTGCCTGGTTCTGAAGTCAGCCTTCCCAGCCTGTAATTGCCAGGATCACCTCTGGAGTCCTTTTTAAAAATTGGCGTCACATTATCTATCCTCCAGTCATCTGGTACAGAAGCTGATTGAAATGATAGGTTACAGACTACAATTAGTAGTCCTGCAATTTCACATCTGAGTTTCTTCAGAACTCTTGGGTGAAAACCATCTGGTCCTGGTGACTTATTACTGTTTAGTTTATCAATTTGTTCTAAAACCTCTTCTAGTGACACCCAGGAGCGGCTCTATGATTTTTGATGCCCCAAGCACAGCAGTCAGGTGGCCTTTGGCAGCATCCCTGTGGGTGCTCTGCTGGGAACGCGGATTCGGCGGCGGTTCTGCAGGTGATCTGCCGATCCCGTGCCTTTGGCGTACCTGCCGCCGGATTGCCACCGAAACCCGGCACCGGTGGACCTCCCACAGGAACGCTGCCGAATGCTGCCTGACTGCCACCCTCACGGCGACCAGCGCGCCGCACCCCGCGGCTTGCTGCCCCAGGCATGTGCTTATTGCACTGGTGCCTGGAGCTACCACTGGTGATACCTCAATCTGGGACAGTTCCTCAGATTTGTCACCTAAAAAGAATGGCTCAGAGTTGGGAATCTCCCTCACATCCTCAGCTGTGAAGACTGATGCAAAGAATTCATTTAGTTTCTCTGCAATGGCCTTATCGTCCTTGAGTGCTGCTTTAGCATCTCGGTCATCCAGTGGCCCCACTGGTTGTTTAGCAGGCTTATATTGGGAGTGGAGGACAGGTAGGTGTGAGGTGCCCATGGTAGCCTGCTCCAGCTGTGGTGGGGCCTTCTCTTGTCACCCACGGTGCATATCATGTCCTGCCCCACAGGGGTTTCACTGCATCGGGTGCAGGGGGTGTTTGGAATGGGAAGGGCCATGAATAAGGGTTCTCTCCTGGATCTGCACCTTGACCTTGCACTGAAATCAATGGGCTGGCCAGGATTTACCCTGCCAAATAGAATAGTGCAGAGTACAATCGTCCCCACATCCCCCATGGGTGACAGGAAAGACCATGGCAGCTGTCTGCCCTACGTATGGAATGGGTCAGCCAGCCCACTGCCAGCTCTACCCAGGCATGTGTAGGGTCAGTAAATCCCTCCCCACTTGACCCCTGAGTGCAACTTCTCACTACAGTTCTGCAGCACCCTGGGAAGGGCTCCTGTCCAACACAGCAATGATTCTAAATGGGGCATTTGCCAAATGCAGCAGAGTGCCCATTCCCTGCACAGAGTGCCCTTTGCCAAGGTGCCAGGCGGCTTTACATTACTGAGCCATTCAAAGGGTTAAGAACAGGGAAAGTGGCTTCATTATCCAGAGAACCCCCCTGCCCCTGCCCCTGCCCCTGCCTCTGCCTGCTCTCCTCCTCGACCAGGTGCCTGCTACACGTGCTGAACCAAGGGAAAAAACAAACAAGTTTCATTTAACAATCATTAGTCCTGAAAACATCAAAGGGCTCCTCTGTTGGAAAATGAAAATCCTCATTAACTAATAAAAAGCCTTTTGCTCACTCGCTCTTTAATGTAATTAACAGCAGCCAGGACTTCAATTAAAGCTTTATCCCAACTTCAAAATGCCACTCGCCATAACTACAGCCTGGCCATGTTCACCTTCAGACACGCGGCCACAAACACCCACAGACACGCCCCACGCGTGCACACGGCCGGACGCAGCCCCGTGCAGATACATTCCAAGGCACCTGCCCCCAGAAGTGCCCGGCGCCCGCTGGCAGCTGACACATCCAGGCTGAGCTGCTGTATCCCCTAGACAGGGCCAGATTAGCCTCTAGTGGGCCCCCATGGGGGCAATGGAGCATGGTGAGGGGGTCGGTCCCCAGAGCGAGGGGCCAGCCAGGGGCAATGGGGCATGGCAGGGGCAGCCCTGCTCCACCCAGCCCAGTACGAGGGCACTATTTACAAACCTGCCATTGCCAGATGCACGGTGGCCCACCCAGCCCTGTGCTGCAGCCTGCCCCTTCTCCTTGGGTGGGGGCCATGCTGAGCCACACAGCCCCCTGCCCAACACTGGAACATGCCCCCCCCCCACAATTCCCATGGACCTGCTAACTAGGCCAATTCAATCAAAGTGGATGTTAGCGCTACCAACAGTAATTTCCCCTCTATTGATATCCACACCGTCTTGTCGACTGTTGAGAATGGGCCACATCCACCCTAACTGAATTGGCCTCGTTAGCACTGACCCCTCACTTGGTTAGGCAACTTCCATCTTTTCATGTGCTGTATCTTTATACCTGCTACTGTATTTTCCACTCCTTTCATCTGATGAAGTGGGTTCGAGCCCATGAAAACTTATGCCCAATAAATGTGTTAGTCTCCAAGGTGCCACAAGGACCCTCGTTGTTTTTGCTGATACAGACTAACACAGCTACCCCATCTGACACCTGTCTAACCAGAGCCAGTCAGCTCTGTACTCGTGAACCCCTTCAAGCCAGGGGGCCTGTACCGTGACCCAGAGCTAAGGATCCTGCCTAGCAATTCATGTCTCCTCTGCCGAGTCGCCCTGAAACCATGCGCACAGATGCACAGGTGGAGCTAGCTGGCTCAATCCAGGATGGAAGAGGGGTTGGGGTGGAGGAAGAGAGAACTAGTGGCTTGGAGAGAGGAGGTCGAGCAGGGAAAACCCCAGGAACAGCCAAGCTTGGGCAGAAGGCTTAGGGTGAGGTGTATGGTTTTTGCTGCTAAGTTACGAATAAGCCTGGGGGGTGTGTACTGAGCTCAGTGCTCGAGCCCTGCAGCCGAACCAGGCAGGCCCTGCCTGCAGGTGTCAGGTCAGGGAGGGTCGGGTGTACTCTGCACACTGTGCCTTCGGGGTGGGATTGGATCAGGTATCACTCCAGCTTGTCTGGGTGTGACTGTCCCCTGCTGCCGACTGTCCATGTGCGTGTGCAGCCTGCTGACATGGGTACCGTGTGCACATCATGCGTGAACATGCTCCCTGGCTCCAAGCGCAGTAACGAACCACATGAAAGCACGTCGCTCACATCAGCAGGGCGCATAGGGACACACGAGGGAGTTCTGGGCTTGGAAGCAAACTCTCAGGCTCGGGTCTGGGTCGAGATTGCTTCGGATCTATTTGCCTTCAAGTCAGGCGTTAAAATAAGGCCCAAGCAGACATCCCCAGAGCCTGGCAGGGATTTCACCTCCCTGTGGTTCCCATGGAGGACAAGATCTTACACTTCTATAGCACCTTTGACCCATAGGGCTCATGTTGGCAGCAAATCCCTGCAAGGGAGGGATGGACCAGCCACAGCAGCATGCAGGGGAGACACCGCAGTGTAGTTGCCCAAAATCATACAGCAAGTCAGTGATGGAGCTGGAGGTAGGACCTAGGAGTGCAGATTTGTGTCTTAGCTGTTTAGCCACAAGATCATGTTGCCTTCCCTTCATAATGTCCACCACGGCCTCTCTTTGGACCCTCCCTTTGGACTATCATTGCCCCGTGTTGTTCGGATTCCTCCGCAAGTACCAAAAGTCACCTTCCTGCCAGCAGGAGCCGGGCCAAGAATGCGCCTGCAGCAGCCAGATTTGGTGAGATAACTAGTCTGCAAACTCTGTGGGGACCTATCTACCCGCCCGACACACCATGCTGAGCATGAAATGTAACTAGCTACAAAATAGCTGCCTGCTGCCTGCAGTCATCCCTTCCTGGAAAGGATGACTCCCAGGAAGGTGCTGGGAGGCAGTTCACATGAGTGCAACAGCCTGAGCAAACAGGGTGAAAGAACTGCAGCTGGCCAGAGCACAGCTCACCTTCCCCAGACACCCACCTTCTAGAGCACCTTTCAGCAAAGGATCTCAAAGCACTTTACAAACCCGAGTTGGCCATTATTATCTTCAACATATCGATAAAGAAACTGAGACAAAGATCATACAGTAAGTCAGTGCCAAAGCTGGGAACAGAACCCAGCAATCCTGATTGCCAGCCCTGCATTCTAACCACTAGCCTACGCTCCCTTTCTGGTGTATTTAGCATGAACACATTACACATCCACACTGACTTCCCTGGTATGCTGCATTCCATATACTGATGCCCCAGATTTAACCGTCAGAGAAAACAGCAAATGCTAAGGAAAACTTCAGCTCCGCGGAGGACGTATACATCCCAAATAGGAGATGTTTGTTTCATTGCTCCGCTGCCAAGGCTCGGGTGCTTTGTTCTATGGAACTGACTTAAGCCCTGAAATATGCTGCTGGAGGGGAAGACGCTGAAGAACGACAGGAATGGGCAGATTTCTCACTGATCTCCTGGGCTGAAATTCACCCCCACACCAACGGCCAGCCCAGCTTCACCGAAGTCTCACGTAAGCAATGGGGCTTGAGCACGGCAAAGGCCATGTGCTGCTTTCAGTCTGGGACACAACAACATAGTGGCAATATATTGTCAAGGCTTGGTTGGTTTTCTTAGTGCGTTTGGGCAGAGATGGATCCAACCCCAAACTCGGGCTCTGAACCAAACCCAATATCCAAACACTCAAAACTGGTGTATGTGGAGGGGTTGGGGGAGTGGGGGAACAACCCTCAAATTCAGACCTGGCTCCAAAATGACCTAGCTGGTCTCAGCTCTGTAAGGCATCTGCATCCACTCTGAACCCCAACTCTGGTATAGCTCGAGGGCAGCAAACATGGTCTCCCCAGGGCTTGGAAGGGGCTGAGCCCTTTGTGGATCGGGGGGTGCGGCAGCAGAACGCTGCTGGATGACTGCGGGGAAGCTGGCTTGAGGATCGAATCGGGGAAGACAGGATTCCCTTCTGTTTCCATGGCAGCAGCTGACAGAAACTTCCATAAGGAGCACGTACATCCGGCTTCTCTGGGAATCGTAATTCCCTTCGTAAAATTAGGAAAATAAACACAAACAGATTTTCACATGCAATACACATCGAGCGGGACTTACCGTCCAGCCAGGCAAACACAAGCCGATTGCAATCTACTTTGAAACGAGAACAAACCCATTGTTATTAATAAAATAACCATCATATAACAGTGAAACCTCCCCTTGAATCCCAAAGCCATTTCTAAATTTAGAATAAAACACTGCATAGGGATCATGGCAAACACCAACTGAAATGCAGCCACTGCTGGGGTGAAGTGTTTAACAGCACACAGCAGCAGTGTAGGTCTGGGTGCAGAAGAGAATAACATATCCTTGTTGTAGTTGCAGGGGGGGATTTAGCGAGGCAGAAAGTAATCACTGCAGCTAGAATCTGGTCAGGACCCTGGGATTAATGCTCTGATTTCTACAAAACGTAACGTACCCACAAGTCATCCCTCCTTAGTTTTATGCCTTACTGGTAAGAGAGGTACTCCAGTAGCTGTGTGTCCCCTAGGATTGCTTGCCCCGTGTCTCTGCTCTGGTGGGAACAGCCCTAGTCACTGACTCACCAATATAGTTTGCCCATGCGAATGCTGACCCAGCTGAATCCTCTGAAAAAGAGCACAGCCCCAGGTGAGGTGGCGGCATTCGTACCGGCTTCCCCTAGGATGTGCGCTCAGACCCTGGGCTTCTCAGGGGGAAAATCTTGCTCTAACTGTGTTTATTTATAGCTTCTATTTTCACATCTCTCTGTTCATCTTCCAGGTATTCCGCTCAGCCCCACAGACGATTTGGCCTTCCCAGGGGAGATATTTCTCCATGGATTCCCCTCCCCCATCCTTGAGCAATTGCAAGTGAACTTATCAGGATTCAAAGTGCTATATAAAACCCTGGTGTGGTGTTAGTGCACCTGCTCCACAGAGGACAGGGCCAACTTTAGCCCTGGTGCAAGCACAAACCCCTGAGCTGCAGCTAGTAACAACATGCACGGGGGAGCTGGGACTACACCGAGAACTTTTGCTCGTCAGTGCCACAAACGCAAGCCCCTGCCACTCGTGCGAAGGGAAACGTCCCATGGCTAACATGAGTAGCTGGTCCCTCATGCCCTCTGGGGGCCCAGCCCATTGGTGCAACATGGCGCACGCAAAGCCAGCGCCTTACAAGTAAGTGTAACTGCTGGAAAAGTTCATGGGGTTGGCACTGATTTTTGGCCTTGACCAGATGACACTCAAAATCCATTATCCTTCGACTACTCCAAACAGGAGAACAAATGATTTAGGCTCTCTTAATGCTGCCACGTGAGCCTCAGAAAGGAAGGCCTCTGGGAAAGAGATTGTCCTGCCAGGAGTCCCTGTGGCCACTCCAGTGTCTGAGAAGTGATCAGTTCTCTCTTCTGATCCCCCGGGGACAAACTAACACTGCAGCAGCATCATACGAGTAGATCTCTGCGCCCTCTCCAGCCCTTCCCTCGAATGGGAATGGGCTCACAGGCTGGCTCCCAGCTGGAGCGAGTTCTCTGATCAACAGTTTTGCCCTTTACTCTGTGTCTAGTGGCTTTCCAGCTTTAAGAAACAAGTGATGTCCCTTCTCATTTTTAACCCACTCGTGAATTTTAATTAGAGATAGGCCCAAGAGACGATGCTCCCATCTGGGTTCAAAAGTCCCCCAAGTCTGGGCTCGCTGCTAGTTTAAATGCATTTGTTTAGTGATCATTAACTCACTTCCTAGACCCCTAGAAAGCCTTGGGGGAAGGCGGTTGGAAATGACTGGGAATTGGCAATGCCGCCTTTCATCTCTGCTCCAAATCCAGACCAGCACAGTAGCAGCCTGAGTTCAGATCCAAGTCAAATGAGTTTAACCCTGTTCCCTCTAGACAAACTCCCATTCCTTTATCTGACGCTATGTTGGCAGCGTCTGCACAAGATCCCAAGATGGAAAGGGCCACAGAGGATGATTCCCTGCTTGCTCCTACGGATGATTTCCCCAGGTTCAGACTGAGGGAGGCAGAGTGGTGGTATGGCAATGGGTGGAGGAAGCTTGTATCTCTGCTGCCTGCTCCTGAATCCTCCAGCCCCTTTCCCCAGCACTCTTTGTGCCAAGGGAAAGTGTCACTTCCTGAGTGCTGGATTCACAGATTGTCCTCTTGTCTGTACTCCACAAATTCCAAAGCCGGTAATTATCCCAGAGAGAACCTGGCCTATGCACCGGCCTGCAGGCACAAGAGCAGCACCGGCCACAATTCTTTAAAGGAACCAGCCGCAGCTTTTTCAGGGGGGGTCGTGCCATGGAGATGGTAGGCTCCCAGCTGGAGCATGTTCTCTGTTTGATCAAGAAAGCAGGAAGAAGGGACAAGTTTTTTGCCCTTTTCCCTGTGAAGAGTTGAGTGTGGAGCCAGGAACAGAGCATTTCACCCTGAGCCAAAGTCACAGTGGAATCCTCCAAGGGTACGTCTACACTGCAGTCACAGGGTGTGGCTGCAGCCCGTGTAGACATAACCAGTCAAGGCTAACTCAGCTAACAATAGCAGTGAAGCCAAGGCAGCGCTTACAGCAGCTGCTCGCGTAAGTACTCAGGGCCTGGGGCTCCCGCAACCATAGCTAGCTCAGGTACGTTTACATGTGGAGATTGCACCCTAGACCTGCCCTTAGAGGGAATAGACGCTTCCCCTCTCCCTCCACAAAATGCCGTCCTCTCTCTCAGCAGTTCCGCTGCAGTGGGAGAGGGGCCCAGCTGGCAGTCGGGTGCCCAGGAGCGGTGGTGTGGCATGCGAGCGCAGAGATGCTACCAGCCTCTGGGAGGCGAGATCATCACTCTCAGCAGGGATCAGCTCCTCTACTTCCTTCCATGACCACTGAGCTAGGACAGGGGGGCAGCAAGTCCTTTTTACCCCTCCCCTGAGCAGGTACGAGGAACTGCCCTACACTCCTTGGTGATGCTTATGCCACATTGCTCGTGGCAGCGCTTCCCAAGAGCCCAGGTCACTGGTGCAGGATCAGGCCCATGGGAAGTTGACAGGAGCAGGATTAGGCCCTGACTCTCTGGGAACAATCAGCTGGCGCGCTTGGCCTCTTGCCAAGGGGAAGCAGGCTGTTCCGCACCTTCCACGTGGCCCTGGCGCTCTCCCGTCCCGCAGCAGCAAGAGTTTCCCTTGCCATGACCCGAGCAGAGGTCGAGCGAAGTCCAGTTCCTCAGCCCATATCCCCGTCCTGTGGAAAGAAGCTGACTGTTCCCCACCCCACCCGTCCTGGCTTTCCCGCCCATTGTTTCCCAGCGGTGAAGTCGGTCGGCTGCCTTGGCTCTCACGTTTGCCTTAAGGAATATTCCAGGCAGCCGTTCCTGGCCTGGCTGTCAGACGCTGCTAACATTGTCACTGTTCGTTAGCAAAGCAGAGCTGCCAGGCTGGGAACAGCTGGGTGGGAGCCACAGAGAGGCGCAGCGGGTCTCCTCACTTCCATCTGTTTCCTGTACAAAGCATTTTTAGGCTATTTGGAGCGCCAGGGCCCTTGCAGTCAACACACCAAGTGCGGCTCATGAGAAGGGGGCTGCATGGGCAAAGCACCTGCGCTCGCAATGGGGCTGTTTGCAAGGGGTCTGGCAGGCCGGCACACCAAGGAATGAGCCCTTTGCAAGGCAGAGGGCCTCTCTCTGGCTCAGCAGACTCTGTATCCTTAGATAAAAGGCGACCGCAAGAAAACTGTTTCAGGGAGGGAGCTGAGCCCGCAATGCAGAGCGCTACAAAATCTGGGCTGGCACTGCCACGGTGAAAAGCGATGCATGCTGTCAGGAAGCCCCGTGCCCACCCTGCCAGCTCTGCCTAGTGCGAGCAGCCCCCGGGGAGCCCATGAGACTACTCACGTGAGTAAGGACTACTCCAGCCTGTTCCTAAATAAAATAACTCGGATGCTGTTAATGATGGCAACAAATCCAGGAGAACTGGATTCGTTAATTTTAGAAAACAAAGGGGAAATAACGACTGCACAAAGAAATCCCTAAATAGATACAACGTAAAACCTTCAAAGGCATTTTGAACAGGAAAAAACACTGGACAGTTTTAAGTCCATCTTCCTCCCAGTTCCTGGACTGGCACTTTCTGTGCCTGGTTTCAGCTCACAGGGACATTCCTTCGGCTTAATGCTATTTTCATGGCAGGAGCAGACAAAGAGAAACATGTCCACAAGTCCTACATTAGGCCCTGTAAGAACTATGACTGAGAAGCCTTGTACGAATCTCTAAGCCTTTGAATAGACAGAAACCCTCATTTCAAGGAATTTTCGCCAGCAGGACGTGCCACATCACCTGGGCTCATTATCCCCAAGCATTTTGACTTCATAGATTCATAGATTCATAGACTCTAGGACTGGAAGGGACCTCGAGAGGCCATCGAGTCTAGTCCCCTGCACTCATGGAAGGACCAAATACTGTCTAGACCATCCCTGATAGACATTTATCTAACCTACTCTTAAATATCTCTAGAGATGGAGATTCCACAACCTCCCTAGGCAATTTATTCCAGTGTCCAACAACCCTGACAGTTAGGAACTTTTTCCTAATGTCCAACCTAAATCTCCCTTGCTGCAGTTTAAGCCCATTGCTTNGGAACTTTTTCCTAATGTCCAACCTAAATCTCCCTTGCTGCAGTTTAAGCCCTTTGCTTCTTGTTCTATCATTAGAGGCTAGAGACTTCTCCATTTCTTTGGAGAACAGTAGCAAGTAGGGTGACCAGATGTCCCGATCTGATAGGGACAGTCCCGATTTTGGCTTTTTTTCTTATACAGGCTCCTATTAGCCCCCACCCCATCCCGATTGTTCACACTTGCTGTCTGGTCACCCTAATAGCAAACCAACCAAGCCCTTCAAGTGTCCATGGCCCCCTTTCATCTCACACGAGGTGGCTTCTTCCATACCCATGGCTAAGCAGAGTTTTACAATATGAATAGGCCCAAGAGGTTTGAAAAAAAAAAAAAAGAAAGAAAAAGAAATCCTCTGGGAGAAAGATCATAGAATCACAGGGCTGGAAGGGACATCGAGAGGTCTTCTAGTCCAGTCCTCTTCACTCATAGCAGGAGATGCTGTTAGCTGATGGCTTCTTGGGGTCCTGGGTGACTGACGGGGCTCAGTCCATCTCCCAGGGGAAGGTGGCCCCATCCCAAAAGCCAACTGAATTGGTGCCCTGCCTCAGCAGAGAGGCAAAATGGGCCATTAAGTTGTGTCTTGGCCCTAGATTTGATCCCTCTGGGTCAGACTGGAAGCACACAGATAGGCAGTGGGGGAAGACTGCAAGGACCCCCCTGCTCAGCAGATCGTACTATGTTGCGGTGCTCTGCCATCATTCATCCCAGGATCTCACAGCAGGGCCACCCAGGGGTGGGGGCAAGTGGGGCAATTTGCCCCAGGCCCCGGGCCCTGCAGGGGCCCCTACGAGAGTGAGCGGGGTCCTTCGCTCACTCCAGGGGCCCTAGAAAACTCTTGCTGGGCCTGGGCCCCCGGAGCGTCTTCCATTCCCGGTCTTCGCCGGCGGGGGTCCTTACCGCCAAAGCGCAGTTGGGTCTTCGGTGGTAGTTCGACAGCAGGGGGTCCTTCTGTTCCGGGACCTGCCGCCGAAGTGCCCTGAGGACCCGCAGCGGGGGCCCCCCGCCGCCGAATTACCACCAAAGACCCAGCTGCACTTTGGCGGCGAGTCTGCTTCGGCGGTAATTCGGCTGTGGGGGGCCCCTGCCACAGGTCTTCAGGGCACTTCGGCGTGGATCCCAGAGCGGAAGGATCCCCCTGACGCCGAATTACCGCCGAAGCGGGGGGCCCCCCGCCGCCGAAGATCCCAGGCCCCTGGAATCCTCTGGGCGGCCGTGTCTCACAGTTCCATTGCAGAGGGTGAAAGTGATGCACAGAGAGCTTAAGGGCCTTATTTTCACAAGGGCTGAGCACCAAGAGCTCCAGCTGAATTCAATGAGAGCTGTGGGAGCTCAGCATCTCTGAACAGGTTGCGAAGAACGTCCCAGATAGATCCACCAACAGAACTCTGGTGTCCCATCTCCCACACCTGGGGGTTATTCTGCATGGCTCAGTCCAGCGCCTTTTGCTAGCACTGAAAATATCTGTGCCAATGTAGTTAAGATAATATTTTATAAATTTACATATCTTTTCAACATTTAAATACAGAAAAGTCTGAGGATTTTGAAGACGGTGGGTGTGTGATTCTGATCTCACACTGGTATAAGCCAGGCATAATTTGACCAAAGTCAAGGGAGTTACAAGGGTATCTGTAGGAACAGAATCAGTCCTATGGTGTGTCGGGGTCCCAGGAGGCAAGGTCAGCCCCTCGAAGAGCTCTCTTGAGATGCTTTATAACCAAATAATGGGCTCTGTATAAGAATGTAGACAGACAGACAGACAGACAGGGGAGTCCCTCAGGTGAGCACTGACAAGAAGAAACAGGTGTGGTGACCATGAAAAAATATAGAATCACTTGGGTAAGCAAGTACCTCTCCCGACCTTGGAGCAGGACTCAGAAGGCATGTCTCCTACACTAGGCCATAGCCTCCTCTTGTCTTGATGTACACAAGCCGTTCCCAACAAGCTGGGTGTATCTGAGATCCCTTCTCCATCCCAAACAGAGAAACACAATTAAAAGACACTGTTTTTAGGGCAGCAACCAAATGGGTGATTCAGTATTTAACTGTGTGAAATCAGGCCTGTCTCCTGCCTGTGGCCTGTGATTTTGGCACGCAGGTGTGAAGGGCACGTGGGTGGAGATATGGGAAGGTGACACGGGCATTTTTCCATCTATCCTCACACCGGATTTCGATGGCACGTGAGGCCCTGCTGAGCCCGCTCTGTAAATAGGTCAGCAGCGTGCTCCCGACATAGCACAGAGCATGAGGCAGTTAGTGAGAGTTTGGTTAGATACATTGGGCAACAGACACTGAAGCAGACATGCAGATGGCAGCCCCGAGAGAGACAGGGACCCTAATCCTCCCCATGGGCCCCATTACCATCTCTATCTGGTGAAAAACTCTCATCCGTGATGTGGCTAATCCTAATCACTCCCTATCACACAGGCCCACTTCAGATGGCGCAGCCCCCACCTCAGACAAACAGACGAGCCCCCCCTCCATATCTGCACAGCCAGCGTGTTACTCGTGGAGTCCCCTTTGCCTCCAATCTCTCCATGAGGGCTCCCTTTAAACAAGGGTTTTCTGGCATTTATTCCCTTTGCAGGTTGAGTGACCATTCCAGGGTCAGCACTGGATCTACAAGATTCTCGTTCACATATTACACAGCCTTGTTCATTTCTTTAGTAGCAGTGAGTTGTTCTAAATACAGTGTCCAGCCTGAGAGCAGAGTCCCTGGGGAATACGTCCCTTTCGCTGAGTTAATCTTAAGTATCTACTTATAACGAAGGGCTCAGCTTCCCAAAGCGACTGCCTATAGCGTATTTGCTGATTCCCATGGCCCCAATCCTGTGAGCCGTTCCAGACAGCTGCTTCCTTTGTCCACCCCCGCAGAGTCCCCATTGAAGCCAGTGGGACACAGCCCCTGCTGACCCAGCTGCAGAATCAGGCACCATACTTGTGCCCCCAAAATGAAGACGCTGCCCCTGGAATCAGACAGACATTTCTGAAAACAGGGCTCTGAGTGGCCACTGAGGGTGACAATCCCCCAAAGGCATAGAGGCTGCACCAGTCCCTGAAATGCTGCACCTCTGCTGCACAGGGCAAGGATGAGTGAGAGATGACGTTGCATCCACTGGCCATGGACCCCTGTACTGGGATCAAGACCCCTATGCCACCCTAGGGGCTAGCACAGTGGAGGGAGAGGTAGCTGTCTTATGCCGAGACCATGAGCTAAGGGCTGGATTTTGTCCCCCGCCATCCCCATGTGTTTCCCTGGCCAAATCCCATATCCTGTGGCTTGGTGCAGGGCTGCCTAGAAGATTCATAGATTCATAGACTCTAAGACTGGAAGGGACCTCGAGAGGCCATCGAGTCTAGTCCCCTGCACTCATGGAAGGACCAAATACTGTCTAGACCATCCCTGATAGACATTTATCTAACCTACTCTTAAATATCTCTAGAGATGGAGATTCCACAACCTCCCTAGGCAATTTATTCCAGTGTTTAACTACCCTGACAGTTAGGAACTTTTTCCTAATGTCCAACCTAAATCTCCCTTGCTGCAGTTTAAGCCCATTGCTTCTTGTTCTATCATTAGAGGCTAAGGTGAACAAGTTTTCTCCCTCCTCCTGATGACACCCTTTTAGATACCTGAAAACTGCTATCATGTCCCTTCTCAGTCTTCTCTTTTCCAAACTAAATAAACCCAATTCTTTCAGCCTTCCTTCATAGGTCATGTTCTCAAGACCTTTAATCATTCTTGTTGCTCTTCTCTGGACCCTCTCCAATTTCTCCACATCTTTCTTGAAATGCGGTGCCCAGAACTGGACACAATACTCCAGTTGAGGCCTAACCAGCGCAGAGTAGAGCGGAAGAATGACTTCTCGTGTCTTGTTTACAACACACCTGTTAATGCATCCCAGAATCACGTTTGCTTTTTTTGCAACAGTATCACACTGTTGACTCATATTTAGCTTGTGGTCCACTATGACCCCTAGATCTCTTTCTGCCATACTCCTTCCTAGACAGTCTCTTCCCATTCTGTATGTGTGAAACTGATTGTTCCTTCCTAAGTGGAGCACTTTGCATTTGTCTTTATTGAACTTCATTTGGTTTACCTCAGACCATTTCTCCAATTTGTCCAGATCATTTTGAATTTTGACCCCGTCCTCCAAAGCAGTTGCAATCCCTCCCAGTTTGATATCGTCCGCAAACTTAATAAGCGTACTTTCTATGCCAACATCTAAGTCATTGAAGAGCTGCTCTACGTCAATGAGATATTTAAGCAACACTCCCCTCCCAGTAGCACCGTGTGACCAAAATACTGCCTGCATTTCTAAACGCAGCCAAAATATACAAACGGCCAGGCAGTGAGAATTCCCGGAGCCCGGCACTCTTATGTCCATTCCTAGCAGTCAGGCTGCAACATTCCATTAATAGTAACATGAGTGCTTAGGAACAGGAATATGAAGAGTAAACGCTCGACCCCTGTCATTTTTAAGAGCAAGAAATATGCAACAATGTAAGATGAGAAAACATCTCCTTGGGGTTCTGGTGGCTCATTCTTTGCTCCCCTGGTTTACAATAGGCTCAGAGGCACCACTGGACTATAACCTTGTGCTATTCCTTTTTTGTTCATCATCGAAGCCCTGGTTGCAGCTCCCCTGTTAAAGCTGAGCTGAGTTTTGTCCTTAAAGCAGAGACCCAACCTCTTTGTTATGTATGAAGAATATGGTGTGTCATCTCCACAATTACAGCACTTTTGCAGAGTACACAATGGACTTCGTGAGAATTCACAAGTCGGTTAATTAGTTCATGAGTTTACATTAATTTTGAAATTGGTTCTTTAAGAAATTCAGAATTTCAAATTGCATCTTTTTGGTCCCAAGCGCTCTCAGTAATGGAATGCCACAGACGTTTCAAACTTTCCCTATAATGAGTTAAACCTCACTGAAATGGCATGGACAGGCCATCTTTGAAGAAACCCACTTGCAGTAAAGTGACTTTATTAACAATCATATGTGGTTACAATGACTATCTAGGTTATAGGCAGGGCCGGGTCAACAGCTCGATTCACTCAGAACTGGAGCAATTGTGTCATCAGAGATAACTCAGTGAATTGCAGGCTTCCCTCCACATTCATTGGATACAAGGAGTCGGTGAGTTACAGGAAGTGAACTTGGACTGAGAGTCTCCTTCGGTGGGTTACCTGCCCCCAACAGTCATTGCTCCTTAAAGGTTCCATGGCCACAAACTAGCTGCAATGGCCCTTGAAAGGGTCTCTCTCTAGCACCATTTCACAGAGGAAGCACTGTCAAGGGAGCTGAATCAAGAGCCTCTAAGCACAGAGAGTCTGAAATTCAGGGGTGGGCTCCTCTGTCCCAGATCCCCCTTAAACTTGTGGTCCTCACTCAGGGAAAAGCAGCTCATCTGTGAAGCATGCCTCGTCAGAGCTCGGAACACTTCACGGTGGCTTTTTCATGCATGTGAGCTACAACATTTTCTGTCCTGTTCAATTTTGGTTTGATTTTTTCCCCACTAAGAGCAATTAAGTGCAAAACTCTACTGTTTATCAAACCCTGAGGTTGAGAAGCAGAGGACACCAAAGTCAGGAACTGGAGTAAGTTAAGGTTCTTTACACAGCATTCGTTTTGCCACATTATGCATAGCATTTTACTCAAGTTTCCTTTCCTGAATGCAAACTTAAATATATTACTTTTTAGATTAATAAACATAGAATCACAGAATCACAGGACTCGGAGGGACCTTGAGAGATCATCTAGTCCAGACCCTGCACTCATAGCAGGACTAAATATTATCTAGACCATCCGTGACAGGCGTTTGTCCACCCTGCTCTTTAAAATCCCCAGTGATGGAAATTCCACCACCTCCCTAGGCAATTTATTTCAGTGCTTAACCACCCTGACAGGTAGGAAGTTTTTCCTAATGTCCAACCTAAACTGCCTTTGCTGTGCACAGTACATAGACTGTGTATCCTGCATGATACATAGACAATACACAATGTAGTTTAGTTAATGTTGCTTTAGAAACCTTCATTCTGAGTCTCCTGGCTTTTGGGGGCTGGGTGTACACCAGGGGTCGGCAACCTTTCAGAAGTGCTGTGCCAAGTCTCATTTATTCACTCTAACTTAAGGTTTCACGTGCCAGTAACACATTTTAACATTATTAGAACGTATCTTTTTATAAGTCTATAATATATAACTAAACTAGTGTTGTATGTAAAGTAAATAAGGTTTTTTAAATGTTTAAGAAGCTTCATTTAAAATTAAATTAAAATGCAGAGCCCCCCGGACCGGTGGCCAGGACCTGGGCAGTGTTAGTGACACTGAAAATCAGCTCGCGTGTCGCCTTCGGCACACGTGCCATAGGTTGCCTACCCCAGTGTAAAATTTTATCTCAACTTTTGCATTTATTTTTCTTGCAGCCACTGTTGTGTGCACACTATTTTGTATGTGAGGGTGTGCAGGGTGGGGGGGCTGAATTCAAACGTGTCTGCAGATCTCCAGGTACTTTTGAAGCTTGCAACAATGCCCGTGTGCACTGCATCTGATTCCAGGCAGTATCGTTCCACTAACTCCCGAGGGGAGGATGGGCCAGTGGTTCGAGTGTTGGCCTGGGACTTTGGAGGCATACGTTCAGTTCCCTGCTCCACCACAGGGTTCCTTGGGCTGATCACTTTGCCGATCTGTACCTGACGTCTCCATCTGTGCAATGGGAATAGTAACACCCAGAGATGTTGCAAGGACAAATACCATGATGGTGACGGGGACCAGATAAGGACCTACACTAGAGAAGCACTAAATTCACCCAGAAGAAAACAAATAAACACAGTAAATCGGTGCAAAACCCACTCTAAGTTACTGTGCCAAAACCAAGACTCCGACTGTCCCGTTGTTGGTTTCATCTGGTTTTTAGAGCAACAGAAGATGTATTTTTAAAACCAGGGACACATTCACCTGGGTGTTTTATAGCACGTACGTCTGTCTGGGAACCAGTCTCAGAAAGCCTGCAACCACAAGGACCTCTATGGATAGGGCTGAAATTTTGCTCTTACTTTCCATCTACGGCTCATCCCCTTTGGGCATCAGTATTGCAGGAAATGCGATGCTTTCACAGCACAGCCGCTGCCGTAAGGATGGGATTTTCCAGCCTCCTCGATGAATCGTCTTGTGTGTGTTTAATTCAGAGCCTCGTGTTTGTACATACAGATTTATGCCGTGGGCTGTTAGGGGATGCAGGCGTCTGAGGTGGAACTGCTGTTTACTGTGCACACACACTCTGAAGATGTCTGGGGTTGGTGGGGGGCGCTTTTTCTTTTTTTCAGGCAGGCAGGGGAAGGATTAAATCAAAAAGGGGAAATGTGCGGCAGCAGGTGCGATTTCTGACAGTTTTGAATGGTTGCCAACCAGCCTCTGAAATCCGGAGCACATCTGCGCTCATCAGTTGGACACCAGATGGGCCCCAGTTTAACATTTTTGGATTCAGTTAGATTTAGGGGCTGATGTGAACTGATTGCAGAGCGCAGGTGCGGGGGAGCGAAGCAGGTTTCAGGCAGCCACAGCGCAGGAGGTAGGGGAGCAGGCGGCTCGGATGGGAGGCAGAGCCTTGTACACAGAAGGGCTGTATCAGGGAAACTGCTGGAGGCGAGGGGAATGGATTGTGGAAGGGAGAACATGTCAGGGGCTTAAGGATCTTTCACACACTGCCTGGATCTGGGACAACTCTTAGCTGGTTTTTGATATAGAACTAATATTTCGTGAGTGGGGAGCTGGGCTTGCTGGGTTAGGAGCCGGGGGGCAATTTGCTAGCTAATACGCACAGTAACCCTAAAGTTATGTGTGCAGAGATCGCATACTCTGACGCCCAACTGTGCCAAGCAGAGTCTGGGGCAGAACTAGCTGGTGGGTGGGGAGCCCGACTTCTCCTGCAACAAATGCAGTAACACTGTGTACACAGAATGAATCCAGGCCCAATAGCCAAGGTCTCCGCAAACACCTTGTGTAGAGGCCGGGATGATGTAAGCGACGCATGAAGAACAACCTGGCCTACTTTCACGCCACAAAGCTATGTGGTAGGAAGCAGAACACACTTTAAGATGCTATTCATCCAATCAGATCTATATTAGGCCTGGTTTAGAACGGAGTGAAATCAGGCCAGGCTTACGCTAGGTGGGGAGAGGTCACATCTACAGGTGTGACTGGGACCCTATGCTCCCCTATCTGCACACCCCAAATCACTACTGCAATATTTGTGCAACACAGGCCTTGTGAGGTATCATTTGAAAACCAACCGCATGCTGGTCATTAATATCAGCGTAGAATGCATGTGCTAACCATCAATGTGATGTTGTGAATTCCCTCTCTATCACATGTCAAACAGCAGCCTAGCCTCAGTGAAGGTGATGAACAGGTCTGCCCTAGACAAAGCGGGGGGTGGTTACTTCCATTTACAGACTAGCGGAAATAACACTCTCAGGCAACCCACCAAGCATTGTCTTGAGCCTGAATGGGAAAGAGAATTTCCATGGCTCCTGCTCCCCCAGAAAGAAACATGACACTGAATCCCAGGGGCCTTCCAAACTTTGAGAATAAAGGGACTTCTTTGGGAACATACGAAACAGAGAGCTGCCATCTTTATCCTTCCCCTAAGACAGCAACCGAAACCAGCACCTTGGACTTCTGGGGCAGGTCCTGACAGAGTCAGCCAGCCATGCTGGACAGAGAATATTTGGGGATGAACAAAGACTGGGCCCTGCTAGATTAAGTTTTAGACTTTTGGATGCAGTTGCTCACTTGTAACCTCTACCTTTATTTCTTTTACCTGGCATCACTTATCCTATGGCCTTTTGTTCAGAAACCCATTTTATTTTAATCGAAACCAACCCAATGCTGTGTTTGAATGGAAGCAATTGTTAACACTAGTTAATGTGGGGAATTGGGTCTTTAAAGGGACAAACAAACCTTATTCTTCCTCTGAGTGGTCCAGGAGAGGGCTGGGCAGTTCAGGGCAGGCTGATTGAGGGAAATTCAGGCCTAGGTGTGTGTTGGGGTCACTGGCTGCTGAACTAGGGCTGCTTAATACAGAGAAATTCAGTACAGGCTTGTATACGAGCTGGGAGGATCCAGACCACAGGGGAATGAAGGCACCCAGGGTTATAAGACAGATGGTGAAAACCTCTTACTGGTCTGGACTCAGTAACCCACTGGTCGCAGGCTACGAGTCTGGCACAGCTTGCGAGCTGGCTCTTCAGCTCACACTTTCTGCTCTGGAGGCTGCCGGTCCAATCCCTGTGATCATCCAAGATGGCAGCCATCACACAAGCACAGTGCGGGATTTCTGAGCCAACACCTGGGGAAACCTGTCCCCTTCTCTTCAGAGGGCCCTAGCCCCAGCAGAACCAGTGCCTCTCTACTGTGGAGGTAGGGCTGGGAGGCCAGAATTTGGATGTGGGTCCATGCAGGGGCTCCCCCCATGTCCCTGTGCAGTGGCTCTGATACTTCAAGGGTCCTCTGGCCTTAGACCCCTACAGACTAGGAGGCTGGGGCCATATAGGCATTGTAGGCTGGAGGACAACTGCACTGCCACTTCATGGACCTAGGAGAGGCCCTGCTCCTGCTCCCTCCTCCTCCCCTGCACCAGGCTGCACTGGGGTGGGGGGGCAGAGTTTGCCCCTAAGGAACATGCAGCCTGGAGCCAGCTAGAGTGAATGAGATTTGATTACAGAGCAGAGGGTTGAGCACTCCCTGAGCCAGTTCTCCCCAGGCCCAGTTAAAACAAGACACTTTCCTTCCCACACCCTGCTTCTTAGCAAGGCTCCTCTCAGGCTCTTCGAGGGCATCATCCTACCAACCTAGGCCCAAATAAGCAAGGACTCATCTGAGAGACATCTGGAAGCCCTGGCCCAAGGACATACGAGGGGCTGTGATCTCTTCCCACTTTAGTAGGGGTTGTGCTCTTGTTCCGGCCCAGACTTGATCATTCCAGGTGGTGGAGTGTTCCAGATCCAGAGAGTCTTGGTCCAGTCTCACCTCTACCTCCCATGAGCTAGCCCAAGGCACCAGGGCCATATTCATTCGGGTGGACAGACTGGGGCCAGGCGTTCTTATGCTGTAAAGCAGTGGTTCTCAACCTTCCCAGACTACTGTACCCCTTTCAGAAATCCCATTTGTCTTGTTTTACCTCACTTAACTACTTGCTTACAAAATCAGACCCAAAACTACAAGTGTCACAGCACCTTATTACTGAAAAATCACTGACTTTCTCGTTTTTACTATATAATAAAATTAATCACCTGGAATGTAAATATTGTACTGACATTTCAGTGTATAGTATATAAAGTATAAACAAGTCATTGTCTGTGTGAAAGTTTAGTTTGCTCTGACTTCACTAGAGCCTTTTATGTCGCCTGTTGTAAAACTAGGCAAATATCTAAGTGAGTTGATGTATCTGCTGGAAGACCTCTGCCTAACCCCAATGGGCACACGTACCCCTGGCTGAGAACCGCTGCTGTAGACTATGCTGACTTCATCTCACTGCTGAGCACAATATCTGTCTCCCTTGTGCCTACACTGTGATTTTAGAAAATGCAAAGGGGTGGGCGCTTCATGCTGAGAAAGGAGACACCCCTCGAATTAGAAAAAAGTTTGAACGGGGCCTTTGGAGTTAATGTCTGTTTGCTGGGGGGGTGGCATAGTCCTTAGAGCACAGATCTGAGGGTCAGGAACTCCTGGGTTCTAACCCTCCCTCCTTTGGTGGCGTTGGGTAAGTCATTTTAACCCTTCCAGGCCTCAGTTTCCCCATCTGTAAAACAGACAATACTATTTACCTTCCTAAAAGGACCATTGTGGGGATTGATTAGACAATGCTGCAGTGTGCTTTGAACATGAAGTGCTAAATATTATTATTAAATTGCAATATTCTTAACAGGAGCCACATATCTATTTCCCCGGGTAGATTAGAAACATCTCAAACCAAGAAACAATTTGTCTCCATCTGCAGAGGGAAAAGCTGGGCTCAGTTTCATCCTTTCCCAGTCATCTGACTGGTGTAAAAAACAGCTTGCTTAGGGGACCATATGGCTCCCTCCTCCAGTGCTTCTATGGCTACTGAAGCTAGAATGGAGCTCCCAGATACTCTATCGTGGTTAAAATGTTGCTCCGGTGAGCCAGCTCTTTGCCCAGAGCACCTCACCTGGTCTGAAAATGCGCCCCGCGCTGCTGTGGCCCCCTGCACAAGCCTGCAGGCAGCTGGCTTGAGGATGAAGCACTCAGACACTGCGGAGCATTGAATCGTAACTAGCAGCCAGATTAATCCAAAGGAGAGTAGGCAGAACTATAACAAACAGAGCCATTGCTAGCAGTTCTCGGAGCTCTGCCTACTCTCCATCTGAGCGGATGCTTCGAGCGAGGACCTTGGATTTGAACTATTTATAGGAGACCATCCCTGGATAAATATGGATTTGCGTGGGCCTGGATGGCTCACAGGAATGGTGAGAAATATGCTGCCCCTTTGCTTCCAGGCTGCCGATTTGAATCCAGCCCAGCACCATCCTCCCCTGATGGCCCCTGTGCAATGAGCGTGGTGGGTCTCAGGCCAGCTTTACAGCGTTGCCAGCCAGGTGTCCCCAGCCCCAAACCAATGCCATGCATCAAGGAAGCCAAGCCCCCATCCTGACTGATGGTCTCCCTGCCTTTCCCTGGGATTTTGCCTGGGACTGTGTATAGGTTAGTCTGGCCTCAGAAGAGCATATGCTTGCAGCATTTCCTTGTTTCCCTGGAGCTGATCACACAGGGGTGAGCACTGACTAACCAATGCAAAGCGCAATACGTCCACTCACCATGCAGAGCTGAGCACCGTCTCCTAGCTGCCAGCACCATTGTGCTGGAGGATCATTTACTTCACATTTGGTTCGGCTCTGCTCGTTCCTGTGAGAGCTAGGAAAAGCCTTTTGGAGCAGCCAGTTCATCTCCCCAGGAGCCAAAGCCTAACCCTTTGTCCTGTCTCGTTCTAAGATCCCGAGCCTGGGCTTCCTCGCTTGCCTTGGATGCCACTCATGGTCAGCAAGTTTATCCTGGTGTTCAGCTGAAATAATTTCAGCCCCTTAGCCCCTGGTCAAACCCCAGCAAGCTCCTTCTGTTGACAGGACAGGCCTGATTTTAATCCCAGTAACCACGGTAGGAATTAGGAGCAACTCAGTGCGAATGAGGCATTTGCCCTAGTGAAATTGTGCTGGGAATGTGGCCCTACATGTAACACCTGGAAAATGCTCCCCAGCCAGGCATGCTCCTCTAGGAGTCTTCATAAAGCGGGAGCCTTCGTAAAGCGCAAGCGCGTTGCTAGAGGGGCAAGGTTGAGCTCGGGAAGAGCCAGCCTGCAGCCACACGTCCACGTGTCTGGGGATACTGCACTTCTGCTGAGGGATGCAGAACTCAGCAGGGCAGGGGCTGCCTCCTGCCCGTGCACTGTGAGGCTCATGGGGACAGAGGCCAATGGATTCACCCGCCATTGCCTCTGCCCAGAGGCTCAGCTGGTGCTCTGCACCCAGGGGGAATGGAGCCGGCCTGCCCAAGGACAGCTGGGTTGTAGGACAGGCTCGGCTCCCCGCACAGGAGAGGGCTGGGGGGGGTCACACATTGAATCCCTTTTGCTTGCATGGGCTGTGTTTTCTAGGGAGGCCCCAGCCTTGCGATGCCGTGACATTTTACCTAGCCAAGAATGGCCTCGGTTTCTCACTAGCTAGGAGAGGAGTGGCTGGTGCTGGCACTTCTCCCCAGAACCATAGATAACTTGGCATGGTGCTGCTAAGTCAGGCAAGACGGAGAGCCTGCTGCCAAGCTGTGTGAAGCCACAGGAGTTTTCCCACTGACTTCTGTGGGAGCAGCCCCCGGGCCCGAAACAGGCAGGTACACGTTTATGTTTTGTGGCAGGCCGTGTGCTTTATTTGTGGGGTTTTGTCTCCACTTTCCTGAAGTGCTTTGAAAAGACCTCAGCACAGAGTTCGGATCACACAAAAGGGAGCATTTCATTTAACCAGGTCAGCCTCCAGACCGTGACGAATACACTGAGGTGAACAATCTGAGAAAGAGCTGCTTCTCCAGAGCTCTAGGGCCAATACCAACCTGGCAGCACTGTTCATGAACAGCAAGCATTTCGGTGCATTTCTCAGCAATTGCAATAGCTCCATACTGGATGGGACCCTTGCACCCTCTGAGGCCAAAGTGAGGAGAGAGGTTACTCTGGAGCTCATGCAGAAGCAGGAAAGGTACTGGATTTTCCTAAATTAATTTGGGATGCATAGGGTTAACCCCCTTGTTATGTAGCTTTTACACATTTGCAAGGGACACAATTGGACGTTGAGGTGAATGTGTGGAGACTTTCCATACAAAGGCTGCACATGAACAACATGGCAGAAGAAAGAAAAAAGTTCTACCTGAGCACAGCAGTGAAGCTTGTGCTGCGGAAGGAAGGCTGGTCTGGACAGTCGTCGCGCTGAAGGATATATTACCGTACTTTTGCACAAAAGACCCAGCTGGATGGAGAATGAGAAGGTCACATGCTGTTCTAGGGTTGGAGCAGTAGGATTAAGGACACGCCAGGCAGCAGAATTCTCAGAGAAGTTAACCACCCTGCGGTACCCTACACGCAATCTAGCATACTTCCCTCCTCTTTCTTTAGTAGAAGGTCTAAGGTCTCCCGAGAACATGGCACCTTTTCTGTACCCATCCTCTGTATCTGTGCTCCTTGGCCGAACAGAGCTTAAGTGAAGCCAGGCTTTCGATAAGAAGAGAAAGTGCACTGAATGCAGAAACATGAGCAAGGCGAGGCTGGAGCATGCCGGATGGCGAGACTAGAGAGATGGTGCAGACCACTGGAGGAGAATTCCCTCTCCCACCCTATACAGCCGTCGGCTCAGTTCTCTGGCTGTTTCCCAAACTGGAATTTAGGAGGAAAACACACCGTCTGTCTATCAAAGCTGGATCATTTTGGAGGCAGAGCTCAGCCTTCAATGCATGCAGAATGCACTGGCAGAGGGCTAGGGGCAAATCTAACCCTCCCTGGGTCAGGAGGGCTGGGCGACCTCAGGGTAGGAACAATACCTGAGTCAGTGGGGCAGGGAGGGGTCTCCACTCTGACCCATGCTGCCACTAGCAAGAGCACAAGCTGGTGCCCGAGAGCAGGTCCCACTGGCCAGCTCTGACTTTCCCCGGGGGGCGGAGGGGGAAGCAGAGGATCCCCTCTGACCCCCTCCAGCAATGGAAGCCCAGGACAATTCTTGGAAGTGACATCACCTCCTTCCGAACAGGACTCGCAGCCCTGACTTCCTCCCCAGTTACTAGGAACTGGGAGCCTCGGGTCTGAATGCAAAGGGCAGGCACTGGGCACAGCCTCACCTGTTCGCTGTGGAGACTGGGAGCCAGGCAGGCAGCTCGCTCACTGGACTCCTAACTCACCATTTGCACTCGCATTCCCGCACCAGCGCATGCTGAGGGGCTGCACTTTTCCACACACACGGTTAGTTCCTGGGTTCTCAGTCTTCTGACAACAGGGCCCTTCAATCTGCCCTTGCTTCAGACATCTGCTAATTCCTTCCAGGGCTGTTGTCACTGCTGTCAGCTGGCGTCAGCGCCTTTGGCGAACATGGCATCCTCCTATGCCCAGGACATGCCCCTGCTGTTTGCCAGCTGTAAGGATCACACCCAAGTCTCCTCACTCCAGACCATGTGTGCTCAGATTTCTAGATCTCCGGGGCAGGGACTTCTGTGCATTCACACCCACAGTGCGAAACAAACATTAAACAGGCCCGATCCTGCAGTTCCCACTCACGTAGGGTCTCATTTGTTTCAACGGACAGACACTGCCCCGTGCCTTTTGTGACATTCACAGCCTGGCCTGGCCCCACCGTAGGATTTATTCTGAGCACGAGCTCCCATCACTGCTCATCCCACCCAGGGCATTTTAGTTCTTCTATTGGATTTAGATTAGAAGAACAGGCCCAAGAGGCTACCCCAGATGCATTAGGGTTTTAGAATAAGGTAACAAGTGCACCCTCCAGACACCCCCTTTCCCTAGGGGAGGCTCGGCCTATGGGAGTCCGACACCGAGCAGCCGGACGAAGGGATAAGATGTACGTGGTTCACCCACTTCTCCAGGTCTTCAGCATGAGAGTTGCCCTAGCGCAGGCCCATGTCCGTGTAAGGGGGCGGAGTCCAAGGACACCTCGCTTACAGCTCCTATCGCAGTGCCTCTGAACAGCCGGATCCACACATCCCAGCCACAGGGCTCACAGAGTTACACTCTAGTCCTGCCCTGCCCGGCAGGCTCGGCGCTCGCCACACTAGGAACATGTGGAACCCCAAGCTCAGGGCATGACCCAGTCCAGAGGGAGTCACCCACCAGCACTGGCTCCTGGGACAGGCTAGTGGAATAGATGGGGGAACGTTCTCCCAGCTGGAGGTGCGTTCCTCTCTCTATGCTAATTGCCTGCTGAGATACCACAGCCAGGGGCTCTCTAGCCATGCTGATGAACAGGTACAGGCCTCAGGTGCCTTCTGGGAGCTCCTAAGTAGAGATTTCTCCTTCAAATGCCTTCGTTCACAGAGCCGGGTGGGTCACTCGCAAAGGGCTGACAGGGCCAAGGAAACATGCCAAGGGCAGAGTGGGGCAGTCAACGCTCACACTTGCACGGACCTGCCCCATGCGATGGAGACTCAGTGGACACCACACAAGGCCTTAGCGTTGTCTCGGTACAACAGAAGCAGAGATACGGCAGCAGCTGCCTACGAGGTAGCCCCACTCTGCTGCCACAAGAGGCAAAGGGGGCGGATAACACGGCAGCAGGCGGTGACGGGCACGGGGCCAGGTGTACAAAGAAGGATGTTTCTTCATTAAAGGGGCATTATCTCCTGGCACTGCTCCCCGGCTTGGAGAGGCAGAAAGTCCATGCCAGAGCTTGATGGAAGTCACCGTTTGTTCTCACTCTCTTTCTGAAAATTGATAATTAACCTTTTGTCCACGTGGCTGTTGTGTTTATTTGGTGCAGGCGGCTGCAGGGCGCTGATATGGAAATCGCAGCCAGCAGGCAGTGCCTCGTCCCCTGCACAATCTACAGCCGCTCACAGCCGTTGGACAGAGATAAGCAGGTGCTTATTCACAAGCCCTCCAGCTGGCTGGGAGGGCAGCACTACCTGATCACTCCAATCTCTGTGAAAAACTACTTGAGGTTAGGCTAATGTGATGGAGAGAAGCGATAGTAGAGTGCGCAGACTCCCTCCTTCCCCCCACTTTCCCTCTGTCTGCTGCTTTAGCCCCTTCCCTCTCTTCCACTCTCATTCCTCTTCTCTCTCTTTACACTTCACTTTTCTGTCTTTCCTCTTATCTCCCACTCCAGGGCCACGTGAGTGATTGATTTTTTTAAGACTCGTCTTTGTATTTTATCTGAACTCTGGATTCTTTCTTCCTTTCTCCATCTCCTTCACTTTCTTCTCTCTCTTGCCTTCCCCCTGGCGCTGTGATTTTTGTAAAGAGCACTGTCGCTCACAGTCTCCTTTAAGCCTTGATACCCAGAAAGGTGCAGCTCTTGTCTACACAGAAAGGACGGTGTGTGACAGGCCCTAGACAGGTGCTCAGGAGATCTGGTTCTAATCCCTGCTCGGGCTGATGCTCCCCGAGTCAAGTCACTCCCCCGTCCCTGGCTAGAACGTGGGGAACAGAGGCTCAGCCCATCTGGTGGGGATGCATTTGTTAGGGTATGCGAGGTGCTCGTATGCCCCAGGGACCATAGAAAAGCCTGGAGATGCTTAGTGCAGTGGTTTTTAACCTGGGGTCCACGGAGCCCTGCGGGGCCACAGACCACCTCCAAAATTTCTAAAGGGGTCCGCACCTCCATCCAAATGTTTTGGGAAATGCAAAGAGGTTGAACCCTACTGGCTTAGTGAATAACAGGAGCTGTCGCCAAGTCTGCCTGTCTCGAGTGACCTCTCCAGCTTTGCTGCTATAAACAACAGGCTCTTGGTTTCAAACACGGGAATGAACATCTCCCCTTTTGATGGAAAAAACCCACATATCCCTCTTGGCCCGATTCCCCAGCGGATGGGCTGTTTTTCCAGAGAAACAAGTGGGAGGCTCCTAGGTTATTAACTAGCAAACCAGACCGAGCCTTCATCCTTGTCCCTCTTGGCAGTGCCCACTGGCGGGGAAGGGGTGGCCTGAGGCGGGGATCCTGCAGTCTTCCTGCCCCTTCTCCGCTGCTCTGGCCAAAGGGGGTGGGGAGCAGGGCCGGCGCTTCCATTTAGGCAGCCTAGGCAATCACCTAGGGCGCCAGGATTATTGGTGGGCGGTGTTTTGCCAGAGGGGGCAGCGGGTGGCTCCAGTGGACCTACCGCAATGGTGCCTGCGGAGGGTCCGCTGGTTCGAGGCTCTGGTGGAGCTGCCGCAGTCGTGCCTGCGGACAGTCGGCTGCTCGCACGGCTCCGGTGGACCTCTCGCAGGCACCACTGCGGCAGCTCCGCCAGAGCCGCAGGAGCAGCCGACCGTCCGCAGCCACAACTGCGGCAGCTCCACTGGAGCCGCGGGACCAGCGCACGGGGCAGCGAAATTGCCGTGCGCCTAGGGCGCTAAAACCCCTAGCGGCGGTCCTGGTGGGGAGAGGGGAGCAGAGGGGTCTCTTTAAGACTGGTACCTTCCACCAATGTTACAGTCATTCCTTTGAAGTTCCTGCTGAGAAGCGAGTGCCTCTGCCCCAAGGCGTGCAGTCCAGCCTCTGCCTCAGGCCCTGTGGAGTGGAAAAGAGTATGTGCCCTTCCAGAGAACACACCCCTCACTCTGCATCCTGTCAGCTTCTTAACTTCCCCCCTTTTCTGCCCCTTTGCAAACCACATGCCTTCCCCCCACCCCACTCTGGTCTGAAAGTCACTGCCGCCTCCCCCAGCCCCACCACTCCTTGCCTCACAGTGCATGCCACCAGGCATCTGCTTTGCCATTTGGCGTCATTATCTGGGAACAGCTGGGGACTGAGATAACTGGAGCCTCTAAGCTCCTGCTTTCCTGCTGGTGGAGCGGCTGGGGAATGGACACAATGCTGCACTGCAACTACTGCTCTTGCTTCCCCACTGTGGACACAGCCATGCAGGAGAGCTTCCCAGGGCCTGGTGCAAAGCGAGCGCCTGTTGCAGCAGACTTCAGTGCACTGGTTTCCCTTTGCTTTTGTGCTCGAAGGTCGCCTTGGGCTGGGCTTGCGTCTGTCAGAGATTATGGGTCTGCTTCTGCTCTCGGGGGCTAGGAAAAATCTCTTGCTGTTTGGGACCGATTCTGTGCCTATGTTAATCATCAGTCAAGTGATGCCACATGGACATGGCCCTGCGCTCTCCCCGTGCCCATTTTCTCCTGCCTGACTGTAATTGTTCCTAGGTGCCTAGGAAAAGGAGCCGGCCCGAAATCTGACAGGCGCCAACCCTGGACAAACTTCCAGCACCAAAGGAAGCCAGTGTGCTGAGGTCCACTCTGAACTGCCAGCTCGCTCAAGCCAAGCAGAGCTGGGGTTGGTCAGCAGGCTGGGGGCAGATGCCAGAAGAAAACCTGCACTGCAGCAGGAAGTGATGCAACAGAGGAGGCTCTTCCAGAACTGACTCAATGGCTCTGTACAACTGTGGGAGTCCTTCAGGGCCACTTTCTGATCAGCTGGGAAATGCCCTCCCCACCCATTCTTGGTTAGGGATCCCAAGCCCCTTTTGCAAGAGCAGAGTTATGAGCTCCAGCATGGTCCTTCCACTCCACCTCCCTACATTCCTCTCATCAGTGCTGCGGGGCACAGTTAGACAGGGTCGAGGGGAAGTCACTTTGGAAACAGGGCATTATAAGACTCAATTGTTCAACACAAAGCGCTAAACAGGTTCAAGAGACGGTTCAGTTTTATTTCACTCAGTTTCTCATTTATTATTTAGCTTGTTTTTATTATTATTTCACTCATGGATTATTGATGCAATTTCATTTGATCTGGTTTATTTAACTCAAAGCAGGTTTTCTTTGTAAAGTGTAAAATGACTGCCAGTATCTCGGCATATTTCTCCTTCCCCTTTCAACAGTCCGATCTTAGAAAACAGGCTAGTAAGGAAGATGCTAGAACGACCAACGTCTGTTCTGCGTAAGTCTGCCTGCCTCCAACCAGCCAACCCACACCAGGAGGGGAGAAAGATGCTGATAAAGGAAAGGCCGCGCTGACGAGTGCATGCCACAGCCAAGTACAGATAAGCCAACCGTCAAATGCAAAGACAAAACCAATCCTGTCTGAGAAACAAAGCGAATCCCAGCCAGCTGTTTCATGGGGGGTTCTTGTTTCCTTTCACTCTCTTGGTTTGACTAGCCAGGGGATGTGAGAGTTGGCTCAGCTTCTCCTTTAACCTGTTGGGGTTTTCTGCTCAGCAACAAATGTGCATGTTACTCAGACAGAAACTAAGGCGGGGGAGGTGAGGGATGGGCACTCCCAGCCTAGGATGAGAGGCGAGAATGGCTGCTCCAGAGGGGCCTGAGAGCCGAATGTTAAGGGAAAGTGAAGTAACATCACTGATGCATATTAAAAAGCATCTGGGCCAGGGCAGGTGTACAGCAGCGTGGCCTGATTGAGAAAATCCAGCCTACTACAGGTGATGGGAGAAATCGGGAGGATACAGGAGCTGCAGCTGCTGAGAATGATCCTGCTAGGGGCCAACAAGGAACCCCCCACTCCCCCAAACAGCCTGGCCTTTACTCACTCTTCTCAAGAAAGGCATTCCACGTGGGCAGTTTCTTCTCTGCCCCCCCCCAACTCTCAAAATCTGATTGCAAATTAATCTGTTTGATTGCAAAACCTGATTGCAAAGGAGCCCGTCTGTCATTCTCCAGCCCCTGTTCTCGCTGGAGCATCTCCCCTGCTCCCCATCCATGAACCCAGGGCTGGAAGTCACCCTCCCCCACTCCCCCAAAGCAGAGCTGTCTGCACACACTCTGCCCTGTAAGCAGCAATGGTGCTGCCCAAGCTGAAAATAAAAGAGGAAAGAGGTGAGACAGCACAGCTGGCAACATTACGAGCCTCCTTTCGTCAGCGTGAAGAATTGGACTTAAAACCTCCCCACTTCGAACACAGTTGCCACAGTTGTGATGTGAGGCCACAAGCCAGCAGGAATCCAGATGTCTGCACAAGCAGTCCCCAGACACAGGGCTGACCCGGCAGGAGTTTGCTTAGCCTGCGAGGGGGTCAGGGCTGGGGTGGTGTCTCCCTGTGTGTTCGTAGCGCACCCAGCACAATGGAGCCCTAACTAAACAGTAACAAAGCCACCCAGCACCTTGCAGGGTGAGACCCACATCAGGCCCTCCGCTCAGGCTGCCCCAGGCAAACACTCCAGCCTTCTCAGCCCGGGGACATGGGGACCCACGGCCAGTGAGCAGATGGGACCGTGACTAAGCCCTGCCAATGCTCACTCAAGCAGCAGCTTTATCAGGCGAACATTTGGAGCTGGGCCCAGCTGGCACCTGTTTGCCCAGCAGCCGTAGGTGAGATTGGAGCCCCGAGACAGCAGCTCTTCTCCCCTATGGGTGTGGCTGTGAAGGGGCATCATCTTTCCTGGAGGGGGGTTTGCTGTGCAGGCCACCCTTCCCTGTTCCTGGATTAGCTCTCGGGGGTGTCTTTGGATGGCTGGGGGGAGGATCCCTCACAAAAAGGCAGCTGGGTCCATTGCCTTAGCCCTCAATCAGTGCAGATTCCAGGACTCTGAAATTAGCAAAAGACGGCCCAAGCCTGAACCACCAAACAGCACCGTCAAGCTCATCCAGCGCTTCCCACCCAGCAGCCAAAGGACGCATTGCAGGGCTGGAGGGGGAAAGAGGGTCCAACTCTTGGATTCTCCAGAAGTGGGACGGTTTAGAGAGACTTGCTGGGCTCAGCACACTTCACACCTTGTACCTGGGGCACGAGTGGCCTGGCACGCTGCTGTCTGGCCAGGGGGATGGATGGCAGTGCTGGGGAACACGGAGATCCCATGTCTGGGACTCTAGCCCCCAGAGAGGAGCAGGCCTCTGTACTCTCTTACCCAGCTGCTTTGTTTAGTGGTTTTTCAACCATCTGACCCTTTTCTCTGGCTCTTGGCTCCCCTCCCAGGGGTTTCCCCTCCCAGCTGCTAGCCCCACCCTACCTGCTAGCAGCTCTCAGCCCCTGAGAGCTCACAACTAGAATGAAGCTTGTACCGGGCTCTCAGGGAGGCATCCTTGGGGGACCCATCCCCCAGCACAGATGCAGATGGCAGAATGCTTCTGCTGAGCTAGCTGCCACCCCTAGGAAGGGTCTACACTGCTCTGGGACAGCGGCAGCACTACGGCACTGGAGCTGCACCCCTGCAGTGTAAACAGGCCTTGCAGTGACCCCAGCGTCCCCCGTCCCCCCCGTGCTCACGTTTGGTAACACACAGGTCCCATGGTGGGAACGTCACTTCCCCTTCTGACGGGGGTGGGGGGGAGAGGGAGAAGAACTCCCCATCCCCCTGGGGATACTGACTGAAGGCATTAATGCATTAACAGAGTAGGGCGTCTTCCCCTACATCATCCCTGGCTGCACCATTGGGAAGCGTACCAGGACACAGATGGGAGCTAGCCCATTGTAAGGCCCAGGTCTTTGCAGGGGTCTCTCCCACAATCTATCACAGGGAAGTCCCTGTGATTTCCGCAGAGGACACACTCCGTGCACCCCTGCTCTGGTCCCAGGTCCCTGGCTCCAGCCACCCAAAGCTGCTCGGAGGAGGGAGGGCTCTGCTTTTCCAACCCTGTTGTCTTTCCCAGCCTCTAGCTTCAGCCACTTTGGAGATGCTGATGAAAGCAAAAGGCAGGACTGGGCCAGGAAGCTCAGGGCAGCAGTGTGAAAGTGGAAGCACCACATACACCATCTGCGGGAACACACACTCCACAGGTGGCAGGCAGAGCCATACCATCTGCTGAGCCATCTTCAGGGAGCGAGCAGTCACGGCTATATTTTTAGGACAGATTTCCTCCCTCCCACCTGCAGATGCACATACAGCCTTTCGGTTCTCTCTCTAACAAGTCCTTTCCTTTCCCCAGGGCCTGCACCCCGCGCGTCAGCAGCATTGGGGCACATGGAAGCCCACGGTGGGGGAGAAGGCAGGAACCAAGAGATGTTAGAGACAGGAGAAGCCAGGACCACTTAAGAAAGTCAGTGACTCCAGCTTGCAAAGACTTATGGGGGATTTTTCCCCAGTTCTCCAGCTGAGGTGTAGCAGAGACCTGGGGCTGGGTGAGGGTTGCAGTCCAGAGGGTGCACGACTGAGGAGTGCCAGCAGGCCCAGGGCATGGCGCCAGGCCAGGGATGATCATGGCAGTTCTCAGGCCTTCCTGAAGTCCCCCCTGAGAGACAAGTTCAAGACAAGAACAGCCGCAGATACCCAGCCTGCTGTCCGTAGAACCGACAGGCCCAGCTCCAGCCTGCACTCCCTGACCCCCCTCCCCACCCCCACGGGAAAACGAGAACTCGCCACCTCAGCCTGGCCACTGCTGCGGCTGCTACTGCACTGGCCCCGCTCAGAGTGGGGAAGTGAAGCCAGCACGAAGGGGAAGTTGTTGGAAAGTCAGACCGGAATGGGTGATAGGGAAGACAGAGCTGGGCTTGGTCACAGATGGTTCCTGTTGGGGGAAGAACAAGAGTACAGCTGCCCAGTCCTCCTCCCTTGCTGCATTATCACCAGCAGGCAGCTGTCTGCCTTCCCCTCTCACCATGGGACACAACTCCCCCTCTACATCAACCCTGGCGGTCACATGAGCACCCAGCACCCCTCGCAAGGCACACTCCAGAGCAGGCTGGACAGCAGTAAGTCAGAGACACTCAGGGGCAGGGTGGCCCAGGGACAGAACCAACAGCCGCTCGCCTGCATTGTCTGTTATGCAATCAGCGGGAGAGGCCAGAGCTCTCCTCTTGTGTGGATTTAGAAAGGCTCCTTTCCCCTGCAAAGTGGCTGAGAGCATGTGAGAGACTCACCCGCCATAGCCCTGCATGGCCTCTTGATGCAGCTAGCCTCCAGCCGAGAGCTCAGGTAGAGCTGGGGAAGGATCCTCTCCAGCAGTGCTGGCAGCAGAGGGCCTGGCACTGCATTTCTGGAGCCCACCACCACACAGTTCAGCTGGCACTGCAAGCAACTGGCTGGCTTTAATGGCTGGAGGCTCTTCCGAGCTGGAAAACCGAGCTTCTGCCTCCACTTGCCATGGCGCCTGGGGAAGGGGCTCCAGGGGAAACAGCCAAGGTAAGAACACAAGGTCTCTGGATGGGACGTGGAACAAACCAATCCCAGACAGACCAGGTGGTAGCAATTACAGCTGCCAAGCTGTCCGCTTTGTTTACATGGGCACCAAGGGCTGAGATGTTGACTCATCCCATCTAGCAATCAGGATTTCAGTGCAGTGGAGCAGCCCATGACTAGCCAGACAGGTGTTCAGCACAGGGAAAGCCCTGGGCACAAACAAGCCCTCGCACTTCCTGGGTGGCAAACACTGAGACAGATTCGGTGCAAGGGCCCCGCAGCAGGTGGGAGATGCACTTGTTTTCCAAAGGTGGGTGCTTAATGGCAGCTTGACTCGGTGGCTAGGCAAAGCCAATGGCACCTCAGACAAACCAACCAGATAGAGCAGGGGGAGCAGAGCCCAGGGGAGCTGCCCAACTGGCTCATACAGCAGCAGGATTGTCACCTGTCCCAGAGTATTAGGAGGCGGCAGCCAGGTTTGGAGCAGAGAGATGTTTGACTATTTCTGGTCTCCAATCCGTGAGCAACACAGGACAATGGAGGGATTTTGCTACAGAGCTGGAGGAAGGTGCATCCTGACTTGGCAGTGTCTGCTTTGCAATTAACATTTCCATCATGACTAATCAGGCTCGTTCATGTTTTATTTACTCGGCGCTTTTCTTTAATTATCAGGTCACTTGCTCATGTGTCATTCTGAATTGTGTTTTATTTTCCACTCTAATTCCCCAGCAGCAATTCTGGGGCAAATTCTGAGCTCACTCACCCCAGAGTCTCTCTCACTGGCTCCAGCAAAGTTACCCTGGCATAGCCAAGATCAAGATCTGGCCCCACCGGCACCAGTCCCCGAGGTGTAGGGTATTGGTGCTCCTAACGAGCTGTCAATTACTGCTCCAGGTCAGGGAGACAGCTCAGAGGGGCTGCAGGAGCCAGAGTTAAAGCTGTTCTCTTGTGGATCCGTCTAGTCTCCGTAACGCGTTTTCCCCAGACACCCTCATTCCTAGAGCTGCTATAGAAGGCAGCCCAGCATGGGGACAGCACGGCATGGTCATGCAGGGAACCGAGGTGTCCCTTGTAACCTGAGTGGCAAGCAAATGGGGTCACTGGGGCAAAGGGAGCCACGTGGTTGGGCCCTGGAGGGAGATGCTCCTACCACTCCCAGCCAGCAGAAGGGTCTCTGTCCTGCAGAGCTTTCGAGGGTGCTGGGGGAGGCCAGAGAAAGGCCCTGTTGTCCCCCCAAGCAAAGGGAGGAAGGATGCAGGGCTTTGCGAGGTCCAGCGCACTAACCCAGTGCACAGGGAAGTACAGGAGCTGCTGGGCTCATCCCAGGTGACTCCAGGGGGTTAGAATCACAGAACTGTCGGGCTGCAAGGACTGCGAGAAGTCATCCAGTCCAGCACCGTGCACTGAGGCAGGGTCAAGTAAACCCAGACTGTCCCTGGTAGGGGTTTGTCCCACCTTTCTTAAAATCCACCAAGGACAGGGATTCCACAGCCTCCCTCGGTCACCTGCTCTAGTGCTTCACGCCCCTGGGAGTTAGGAAGCTTTTCCTAATATCTCACTCAATCTCCCATGCTGCAGATTGGGCCAATCACATCTCCTACCATCAGTGGTCATGGAGAACAATTGATCCCCATTCTCTTTAGAACAGCCCTTCACCGATTTGACATACCCAGTTTTTTCGTTTGTTTTAAAGCCTTTCCTCCTTGCTCAGAGTTGCTCAACCTTTTCTCATTTCTCTTCTGGAGTTTCTCCAATTTTTCCCACATCTTTCCTTAAGTGTGGCACCCGGAACTGGACACAGGACTCCAGTACCGCGTAGAGCAGAACCATTACCTCCCATGACTTACATACAACACGCTGTTTATACAGCCCAGAATGATAGTAGCCTTTTTTGCAACAGCATCATGTTTTTGACTCAGTCAGTGTGTGATCCGCCCTCACCCCCAGATCTTTTTCAGCAGCATTCCCGCCTTGCCAGTTATTCCCCAGTTTGTGGTTGTGCATTTGAATTGGGGGCCTGTGTCTCTGCCCCAGCACCTGGCAGTATGATTTTAAAGGTGAATTCACACCAGGCTGCCTAGAAGCCAGGGAATCCCCGACACACACCGTTAGAGAGCATTCCGGAGACACAGCTCCCAGCCTCCACCCCAGAGCTGTCCAAAGGCCTGCTTCCACTGTCAGGTGGTGCTCAGCACCGCTCAGGATTAGGCCCTGAGGCAAGTGGGGATACACTCCATGGTGCTTCCCACATCCATAGTACCACACAGCCCTGTAGAGAACCACACCAGGTATCACGGGCAGAGCGGTTCCATCCCGGTGAAACACCAGCATGTCAGAGAACCCAAGCTGCAGTGACGGCCAGCGGCAAGACCTCAGCAGGTCACACAGTTCGTACCTATGAGCTGCTGCTGCTGGAAATATCTTGACCCTTTCTCTGTGGATGCCATCCCAGAAACAGGACTGTGCACCCTCTGGCCTGCCCTCCCACTAGCATGGGCAGGAGCTGGGCATGCCCAAGGAGGGCAGCAAGAACATTTCATTGCGTAAAACCTTTTCCATCCTTTAATCATAGAATATCCGGGTTGGAAGGGACCTCAGGGGGTGTATAGTCCAACCCCCTGCTCAGAGCAGGACCAACCCCCAGACAGATTTTTGCCCTAGATCCCTAAAGGGCCCCCTCAGGGATTGAACTCACAACCCTGGGTTTAGCAGGCCAATGCTCAACCCACTGAGCTATCCTGGCTAGAAAACGTTTCCTACTTCATCCTCACAGCCCTCTAGGAGGGAGGGAGGCACCATTAGCCCCAGGTTTCAGAAAGATGCGGTGACTTAGCCAGGGCCACAGAGACCGTCTGTGTCAAAGGCAGGATGAGAACGCAGGAGAGCCCTGGCTCACAGTCCTGTGCTTTCCCCACACCGTTCCTAATAGCGGAGCTTGCAGGAGTTACGCGGTTCGTAGTAAGTACCTTTCAGAATCATTTCAGAGTGGGAGCTGTGTTTGTCTGTATCAGCAAACAGAACAAGGAGTACTTGTGCCACCTTAGCAACTAACACATTTATTTGGGCATAAGCTTTCATGGCTGCATCCAATGAAGGGGGTTTTAGCCCACGAAACTTTATACCCAAATAAATTTGTTAGCGTCTAAAGTGCTACAAGTACTCCTGTTCTTTTTCAGAATCATGAGCGTCTGTGGATTTTATTTACTGACCTAAAGATACTCGGTTTCTGCTTTCCTTTCAATATTCTTCTCCAAGACCCAAAAAGTTGATCAACCAAAAACTTCAAAACCCAGCTGGGATCGCATACAAACTGGACTTACCCTTTCCCCAGCAGCAGATGGATTTTCCCAGCCACAGTCATAGGTGCCAGCAACCCATGTACAGCAGCACATTCAGGGCAGCCCTACAAGAGGGGGAACAGAAGGGGAAGTTAACTAGACCTGTTGATGCTGTTTCAAGGATTTTGTGCATCGGCTTCCTTAGAGGCAGGTTGGCTGGTTCCCCTTTAAAGTGTGGACTCCCCAGCTTTTGCCCTGGCATGCCCAGCTGCTGCCGAGCTCTCAGAGCTGCACAGCAACAGGGTCTATTTCTCAGGCAGAAAATAATCCAGCAGATGAGCTGATTTACAGGGTAAATAGGAGCAGCCTGAGACCCTGGCTCCAACAGACTTCTCTTGTTAAGGTCCCCCAGCAGTGCAAGCCCACCACAGCACGGGCAAGGGCAAGAAGCTGTAGCTTGACTGTCCAGGGACATGTCACCCCTGGGTCATCTAGCTGTGCTCTGAGCTGGGTTAAGCACCACAGGGCTCAGAGGGCTGGCGGCTGGTCTGCACTGCACTGCACTGCACTCCCCTCCCCTCGTTCTTGCCAGAGGGGTAAGGAAGGGAAATTGCAGTGAAGAAATCATGCTGCAGACAAGGCATGAGGGTCCAGCAGCGGCACCTGACACCGACTGCATATATAGAGGTTCACCTGGCTATCGAGGGAGCAATGCTGCCCATGAGAGCAGATTGTGCAGTGTGGGCATGTCTGACCTGAGTCAGCCTCAGCATCAGGGTTTCTTTAACAGGGAGCACAGGAGGGTGAGGGGAAGATGAGACCTCCCCACCCCCAGCAGGCTATACAGGCACTTCCAGCTAGGAGAGGCGCACAGCAGGTCTTATGGGCTTGTCAGAAAGCCTCCATCGTACCCAGGACTGCTCCAGGGGGATATCAATGCTGAGAGCAAAACTTTGCCACTACACCTGGTCACCTGTCATCCCCCCCCCGGTAAGGGGAGAAAGCTGCACCTTTGACCTTAGTCCTATCAGCAGAGCGGAGAGTGAATAGTATCGCAGCTGTGGGCACTTGGGGTAGCTATACCAGGCACACAGAACACCCACAGGTGCCCTCTCAACTGAAGCTCTCACTAGTTTAAAGCCCTCAGCCAGTAGCCCATAAACACTCCACCTCCCTGGGAACTACCTGTTTTATGGAGTTCCCAGAGTTTTCTCCCAGAGTCTGACTGGGCCAGCAGGCCCCAATTCCATCTCCCTACTCCACCCAGTGCAGCTGTGGGAGACAGGGGCCAGGAGTTAACGCTTTGCCTGCTGGAATTAACAGGGGCCAGGAGTTAACTCTTTGCTTGCTGGGATTAACAGGTTCCACAGGTTAACCCTTTGCTTGCTGGGATTAACAGCGGGCAGGAGTTAACCCTTTACCTTCTGGGATTAACAGGGCCCAGGGGTTAACCCTTTGCTTGCTGAGATTAATAAGGGTCAGGAGTTAACCTTTTGCCTGCTGGGATTAACAGGGCCCACAGGTTAACCCTTTGTTTGCTGGGATTTAAAGAGGCCAGGAGTTAACCCTTTGCCTACTGGGATTCAGTTAGGGCCACTGCTCCTGCTCAGAGAATCACTGGCTCTAGTTTCCCATCATGAGTGCCATACCCATGATGGGTCATATCCTGCCACAGGACTCTGTTGTTTCTTTGCTGGTTGATTTCAGTGGGAGCTCTGCCTGTGGGCCAAAGGGAGACCATGGCCCGGTAGGGCAAGGCAGAGAACAAATGGAGAATGCATCCTGATGGCGATGCTAGAGTAAAGGTGGGGAGGGGCATGTCTCATCCTGAGCCCTTTCTTGGGATGATCTTTTCCCGGATGGTAAACGCGGGGTGATGGCGGTGGCATCTCTCCAGAGAAAATGATTGTCATTTGCATCGTGGGGTTTCCCACCATGTGCGAGGCACTTTCTAACCACCTCCAGCCTTGGGACTCTTACCATCGGCAAACAAAGAACAGAGGAAGGGACTGTAACCTCTGAGCAGCGTCTGTTCAGGTTCTTAGACCCTGCCCATCACCCTGGTATCTGAGTGGTCCAGGTGACAGCTGGCACACATTTTGGTAGTGCCATTTATATGAGTTTGTTGCATAAAAGCTGCCCTCCTGCCTGGTGTTTGTCATTATCTAGCTAATCTGTCCATCTGTCCGCATGGAGGGTTTCCTGTAGGGCCCCAGCCTGGCATAACTGAAGCTGGCTCAGGTTCTTGCCAGCTCCACAGGAGAGGTGGGGTTCAAGAAGGATCTGAATGTGGGGAGGAGAGTTCCTGTCTCCTTATAAAGAGGAAGGCGCTGCTGGCCCAGTGGTTAGGTGCTGGTCTGGGGCTCAGGAGACCTGGCTTGGATTCCCTGCTCCACCGTATGTTGTGTGTGTGACTTTGGGTCTTTGATCGTTTAGAGAGGGCTGAGATATCAGGGTCTGGATCTGAGCGTTGCTCAGCTCTCTAATAACAACACATGCTCAGTCTCTCCCCATCGTTGCCCTACAGCGTGGAGCGATCTCTCCCTACCAGCGGTGTCACAAATGCAGGGTCTTCATGCAGTAAGCTTTGGAGCTTGGTTAAGAACACCCATTGCTGGGTGGCTGCTCATTTGCACACGTTATTGACCGGAAGGGCGATCCAAGGGGAGGTCTGGCAGCTGCCAGGGGTTGAGGGACACACCGTTCAGCTGCTGGCAGGAGCAATGTTTATTCTATTGGCAGGGTAGCTCTGCAAACTTCCTGATTTACTCACCGTGAGGAAGAGAGCGATAACGCTGGCTGGGCCATGGCCCACCCTTCACTCTGGCTTCATTTATCTCAGAGGAGCACTGGAGCAGGGAGGGGCCGGGGGAAGGGAAATGAAATCAAACAGAGAGGGCACGGTTTTCTGCTATTGCTAACAAGCCCTGCTTAGCCTGGGAACTTGGAAACAGTGCAAGGTGATCACAGCCAGCCAGCAACATCCCCTGTTTCCCATGATGCATCTCTTCTCAATAATTAACAACAACAATAATACCTACTGTCTAGCCTCATAGGTACGCAGGCTGGGGCCTGCCAGAGAGACTAAGGACAAACTCCCTGCAGTCAGGAACTTACAGGGCTGTGTCCAGACCAGGGATTTTTTGGCCACAATTTCCCACCTTAGTCAACACAGCTGCATTGGTGATAGCAATGATTGGACTCTAGTGTAGACAAGGCTTCTGTCACAATTTGAACCATCTTGTTATCTAACACTGCAGACAACAGGTCTAAAATGCCAATGGCCATTCAGCCACCTGTCTACACCAGTGCTTCCAGCATTGCTGCCACTGGGGGAGCTGCATCAGTCTTAGCAACAGTAGGGAACGTTGGCCAAAAATCCCTAGCATAAACACAGCATCACTTAGCCACTATGTGGAGACAAGGGTTGAACGGGGCAGGTGAGGGGAGGAGGAAGGCTTGCACAGAAAGAAGGTGATGAGGTTGCTTGTTTCAGAAGGGTAAATGTCACATATTGTGCACTGAATGAGGCAGGGTCCTTTTGACAGTAGAGGCAGGGATCGTGTAATTAAAGTCTGTTTCACAATGCATATGCACAAGAGGCCTGCCTTCAGGTTGCATGGCCAGCATCAATTCTGGCATTTCCTATCTGCACATTGCATGACTTTGCAACCTTAACATTTTTCACATTGACATTTTTGTGCAATTTCCTATGTTTGTTACAAACCAAGCTGAAACAACAGCAATCCCATCCTGTGGAACCAGACAGAACCCCGCACCCCCAGATCATCAGCACCTTTAGATCCACACCACTTGAGCTAGCAGAGTAACCGGCAGCAGTGGTAGGCTGCTATTTGCCAGGTGCACCAGCCACTAGAGGGAACAAGAACCTCACTGTGCCAGTGGGTTTCACACATATTGGCTGACAGCAGAGGAATGGTGAGCCACAGGCATGCTGGGTTTCATTCCAGGTTCTGGAGGGGAGTGGGGTCTAGTAGTTAAAGACCCTTCTGCCCTTGTCCCCTTCCCCTGACCTACTCCTGCCCCAGCAGACTTTCTATGCGCTCACTGGCTCCTATCCAGCCCCCAGATCCTGTCCTTTATCTGCTTCTATTCCCCCTCCCCCTCCTCCGCTCTTTGTCGCTCACCCCCCCCAGCTGCTACCTGTACCCTCCTCCCCCCAGCTTCTGCCCCCTGCCTCACCTCCATTCCTCACACCAAAGACCTTATACCCTCACACCTGGGGCAGGCCACTAGGGAGCCTCCCTCCTGTCCATTCCCTAGACTGTGAGCTGAGCTGGGTCTCAGGCCAATTTTTAGTGGACCAATGTCCCCATCAAAACCTGCCTCTGCTGGGCCCTCTGGCTGGCAGGCTCCACAGAGTGGCCAAGGATGGGAAGACAGCTTGCGGTTAAGGTCCTGGGCTTGCGCACAGGTGATGCTTCCAGGGTCTGCTCCTGGTTCTGCCACGGACTCCCAGCATGCCTGCAGCCAACGCGCTTTAGCTCTCTGACTGTCAGTTCTCCACCTGCAACCTGGGCCTGGTGCCAAAGGGGTTCCCCGCCACAGGGAGGCGTTGGCGGCGGCACTTGGGCAGCGCCGAGTCCTGCGAGGTGCTAGGAGACCAGCTGTGCACTTGGCCTGACAGCGTTACCATTCCACAGAGGGTGTCAGCTGGGCCTTGTCCAGTCCCCTCCCCGGCACGCTTCCCACTGCAGCGTCTCACTGGTCCAGGGGTCTGTGTCCTGCACAGCCAGCCATGCAGAGCTCCCTGTCCGTCCCCAGGTTCAGTCCAAGGGTGGACATGGAAAAGTAAGGGGGGGCAGAGGCAGGGGGCGGGTAATTCCCATGCCGCCGTGGAGATTGTGGGGGAGGGGGAATGTCAGGCTGCAGGGCTGCACAGAGGTTTTGGGGGGCTGGGGGCAAAATCTGAAACTGAGGCTCCCCCACCCTTCCAAAAAATGATTGGGAGTGGGTCCTGCCCCCAGGGGGTGTGACACAGAGGAGGTCAGGCCCTGCCCCTGGGAAGTGGGAGACAGTCAGAGTGGGTTGCAGAGTGAGCCCCCACCACGAATGGCACTGTGCCTCTGAGCACTGCTATGCCGCTCGCTCAAATTCAGCTGCTCTCCCCACCCCCGCCACTCATCCAGCTCTAGTCACGGGATGCTGGGATAAGAGCAGCCAAAGGGGGGAGCCCGCTAGCCCCACGGGACGGGAACCACTGCTGCTCAGTAAGTGCAGGAGGCGTTTGCCCTCCAACACTCACCCTGGGTCAGAACCCCACTCCCTCCTAGTCACAGCCTCTGTCCCCCCACTTTCAGTGGTGCTCTGCAGCCCTTGAATTGTTCTATGGACCCATTGCCCCTCCCCCACCCCAGGCAGGCAGCGTATCCAGGGTCTGGGGCAGGCAACGGGCACCATGCCCACTGAGGAAGTGCCACCCAGCGCCAAGGCCTTTGGGGTTTCCATGGGACAGGTTAGCTCTCGTTAGAGCTAGAGAGACTGGTAGGCCATCAGGCGCAGTGGCAGTGGTAGGGCAGAATGGTGGCATGGAATGGGCACAGCTTGGCTGGCCCAATGTCATGCCGCTCATCACGGACAGCAGTCCTGGGTCCCGGCTCTGTGCCCATTAGCAGCGTGGGGATGTCCCCCAGAGGGAGGGTCAGCGCCGTGCGCATGGCTGTGTGGGGAGTCAAAGGGCTGGCTTCGGGGTGAGGGGAGGTAGGTGGCGGTTCTGAGCGAAGGCATCCCTGGGTGCAGCAATTGACCTGCTACGTCGGCACCTGCCTGTTCCCTCTTTGGGCCAGAGGATAGCTCTCAGAGGCAGCCAGTGGCAGCAGCCTGCAAGGCAGCATATCCAGTTAGAGTGACCCGGAGGGACCTATTGCAATGGTTTCATTAGTTTCACTGTGGGCTTTGATTTAGCTTCATTTTCCACCCGGCCCTTCCCCTGGCGACATGGGACTCCTCTTTTGGAATAGGTGTAAGTGGGAAGGGAGCGAGCGAGCTCTCTGCCCATGAAGCCGGCTTTCCCGCACTGGCGTGGCTCATAAAGCTGTCTGGAGCTCTGGGTGTGTGACAGAGCTGCAGCAGGCTATGCCGGATTGGCTTCTGTTAATTCACATTGATTTTTTTTGCAGGGACTGGAGGTGTTGGAAGTGCAATGCAAGCTAATTAAATTCCCATCATTAAAGAGCCTTCTGCAGCCAGTTCCACCCTGTCAAATCAGGAGCACTGGCAAGCAGCCTGCTATGGGGTTGTTATTTGGCCAAGCAGAAGGGGAGAGCGTTAAACCCTCCACAGCCTAATTGCACAGACAGCGCGCTCCTGGCGGGGAGAAACAGGGCAGGAACCCACGGTCACATGGTGGTCGCTGGCAGCCACCAGCAAAGGAAACTATTTGACTTTCTTGTGCCCAGATCAGTTAGACCAGGGCCCACCCTGAGGAGAAGCAGCCTGGCCTCATACAAAAGCTTGTGACTATAGATCACACTATCACACACTTCGTTGCACTATGGCCCAAGTAGACATTACCTCAAAGGGCCAATCCTCCAGTGCCCTGCACCAGGTGTAGTCATTACACTAGTGTGAAGTCCATGCCAAATGGGTGCACAGTGCTACTAAGGGCAAATGGTGGAGTTTCACATGCCTTTTGCACGGGGGTAGATGATGGCACCAAGCGGGGGGCAGCAGACACCCAGCCTTCCTGTTCTCTACCCTGTTTCCAGAGCCCATTTTTCCCTGCAATTCACTCTTGCCACAGTCAAGAAAAGCTCAGGGCAGCTGGGAAAAGATGCCATTGCACCTGGTCACCTTTTAAAATCCCTCCAGGGTCTCTATATGTTTTGTCACCCAAATGGTGGTGCCAGGGGCAGCTGCCCTGATCCCCTCAGAGCAGCAGCTTTGTCCCAGCCCTGGCATTGTTCTCTGCACTGCCTTCCCCACACAGCTACAAGGAATTAGTGTGCAAAGCACACTTGGCATTGCACTGTTTCCAACACCTCCTGGAAAACCTGCCTCCTGCTGCTACTTAGTGGCTAGTTCTCTGAAAACATCTGCAGTCCAACAAGCTAACAGAATCATAGAAGATTAGGGCTGGAAAAGACCTCAGGAGGTATCTAGTCCCACCCCCTGCTTAAAGCAGGACCAACCCCAACTAAATCATCCCAGCCAGGGCTTTGTTAAGCCGGGCCTTAAAAACCTCTAAGGAAGGAGATTCCACCACCTCCCTAGGTAACTCATGCCAGTGCTTCCCTACCCTCCTAGTGAAATAGTGTTCCCTAATATCCAACCTAGACCTCCCCCACTGCAAATGTTAGGAAAGGGATAGATAATAAGACAGAAAAGATCATAATGTCTCTATATAAATCCACGATATGCCCACACCCTGAATGCAGTTCTGCTTGCCCCATCTCAGAAAAGATATTAGAAATGGAAAATGTACAGAGAAGGCCAACAAAAATGATTTAGTATGAGCTTCTGTATGAGCAAAAACTAAAAAGACTGAGGCTGTTCAGCTTGGAAAAGAGATGACTAAGGGGAGATATCATAGAGGTCTATAAAATCATGACTGCTGTGGAGAAAGTAAATCAGGAACTGTTATTTACTCCTTCTTATAACACAAGAACCAGGGGTCACCCAATGAAATTAATAGGCAGTAAATTTAAAACAAAAGGAAGTACTTCTTCACACAACACACAGTCAACCTGTGCAACTTATTGCCTGGGGACACTGTGAAAGCCAAAAGTATAACTGATTCAAAAAAGACTGAGATAAGTTCACGCGAGGACAGGTCCAATCAATGGCTATTAGCAAGATGGTCAGAGCAGGCAACTCAAATGCTCTGGGTGTCCCAGCTAAATCTCTGACTGCCGAAGCTGGACTGGAACACAGTTGATAATTGATAATTATCCCTTTGGATAATTGCCGTTCTGTTCATTCCCGCTGCAGCATATTCTGGCCCAGCGCGTGGAAGACTCGACGCTGGGCAGATGGACCATTGGTTTGACAAGTCTGGCCATTCTATGTCTATGTTACATACATTGTGAGTGGTCAGACCCTCAAAAATGTGATTTGCTGAAGGACATGCATGGAAGGAGAAGATTCTGCCCCTTGCATCAGAAGAGATGACCAAGAGGGACGGCTGAAGTCTGGGTGAAATGTGATGTGTGGTGAGAGAGAGATCCGGGTCTGGCTGGACAGCAGGGTATTGCTAATTCACTCGGGACCTTGCTACAAGGACAGATGTAGGATCCTCAAGATACAAAAGGATGCACTTAAAGACGATACAAGTCATTGTGAAGAAACTAATGCCATTCTTTGCTTCAGTCTTCACAAGCTGAGGATGTTGGGAGATCCCAAACCTGAGCCATCCTTTGTAGGTGACAATCTGAGGAATTGTCACAGATTGAATTGTCACTAGAGGAGGTTTTGAATTATTGGATAAACTTTAACATCCACAAGTCACCGGAACCTAGATGGCATTCACGCCAAGAGTTCTGAAAGAAACTCAGAAATTGTGAAATTGCGGAATTATTAACTATGGTTTGTAACCTGTCCTTTACATCAGCCTTTGTATCCAATGACTGGAAATAGCTAATGTAACTCCTGCCAATATTTTAAAAGCTTCTAGAGGTGATCCCGGCAATTACAGACCGATAAGTCCTAATGTTGATACCAGGCAAATTAGTCGAAACTATAGTAAAGAATAAAATTGTCAAGACACATAAAGAACTACATTTGTTGGGGCAAGTCAACAGGTTTGCTGGTTAAGGGAACATCATGTCTTACTAATCTATTAGGTTTCTTGAAGGGGTCAACAAACATGTGGACAGGGGATCCAGTGGACATAGTGTACTTAGATTTCCAGAACGCCTTTGACAGGTCCTCACTAAAGGCTCTTACGTAAAATTAAGCTGTCATGGGATAAAAGGGAAGATCCTTTCATGGATTGAGAACTGGTTAAAAGACAGGGAAACAAAGGTAGGAATTTTAAATGGTGAATTTTCAGAATGGAGAGAGTAACTAGTGGTGGTCCCAAGGGTCAGTCCTAGGACCAATCCTATTCAACTTATGCATATGATCGGAGAAAGGGGTAAACAGTGAGGTGGCAAAAGTTTGCACAGGTGATATAAAGTACTAAGATAGTAAGACCAAAGCAGACTTGTGAAGAACTTCAAAAAAGACTCACAAAAACTAAGTGATTGGGCAACGAAAAGAAAAAATGAAATTTAATGTGGATAAATGTAAAGTAATGCACATTGGAAAAATAACCCAACTATACATACAATATGATGGGGGCTAATTTAGCTACAACTAATCAGGAAAAGATCTTGGAGTCATCGTGGATAGTTCTCTGAAGACATCCACGCAGTGTGCAGAGGCAGTCAAAAAAGCAAACAGGATGTTAGGAATCATAAAAAAAAGGATAGAGAATAAGACATGGAGAATATCTTATTGCCCTTATATAAATCCATGGTACGCCCACATCTTGAATACTGTGTACAGATGTGGTCTCCTCATTCTCAAAAAAGATATACTGGCACTAGAAAAGGTTCAGAGAAGGGCAACTAAATGATGATTAGGGGTTTGGAATGGGTCCCATATGAGGAGAGAGATTAAAGAGGCTAGGACTTTTCAGCTTGGAAAAGAGAGACTAAGGGGGGATATGATAGAGGTCTATAAAATCATGAGTGATGTGGAGAAAGTAAATAAGGAAAAGTTATTTACTTGTTCCCATAATACAAGAACTAGGGGCCACCAATGAAATTAATGGGCAGCAGGTTTAAAACAAATAAAAGGAAGTTCTTCTTCACACAGTGCACAGTCAACTTGTGGAACTCCTTACCTGGGAGGTTGTGAAGGCTAGGACTATAACAGCGTTTAAAAGAGAACTAGATAAATTCATGGTGGTTAAGTCCATAAATGGCTATTAGCCAGGCTTGGTAAGGAATGGGGTGTCCCTAGCGTCTGTTTGTCAGAAGATGGAGATGGATGGCAGGAGAGAGATCACTTGATCATTACCTGTTAGATCACTCCCGCTGGGGCACCTGGCATTGGCCACTGTTTGTAGACAGGATACTGGGCTGGATGGACCTTTGATCTGACCCAGTACGGCCGTTCTTATGTTCTTATGTTCTCACATTCTTCCACTCTCACCTAACTTCTAGGGTGACCTGACAGCAAGTGTGAAAAATCAGGACAGGGGGTGGGGGGTAATAGGAGCCTATATAAGAAAAAGACCCCAAAATAGGGACTATCCCTATAAAATCGGAACACCTGGCACCTTACTAACTTCCTTGAGAATAGGTGCCAGGGAGTGGCAAGAGATGCAGGCCCAGCCCCCCCAGAGATGATACAAAGACCTTCTCTATGGGACATAGTGACAAGAGTGGAAAGGAGCTCCATTCCAGGGCCAGAAAGGACTGATGGATTTCAGTAGGGCTGCACAGAGCAGACTCTGGCCCTGCGAGAATGAGCACTGAAAGCTCTTAGGGAGTGGCTCTTGGAACAGAGATGGGGCAGTACATGGAAGGAGAGAGCTGGATGTGTTGCCCCAGGATTGAGGAAAGAGAAAGAGAGACCCTGAGAGAAGAGAGCGGTGTGTAGGCAAGTTACTGGGGGCTGCGTTTGCAGTTCCACCGATTGGCTCGGATGTGAGTAAAAATACAGTCAGAAGCATTGGTGAAATGTTTGGCAATCCCACCTAACTCCAAACCTGGAGAATTTCAGCTCCTCCAGGGGATATTTCAGAAAGTTGTGACTCAGTGAAATCAGTCAGGTTGGAATGGAAACTCTTCTGCAGCGGTGGCGCTAGCAGCAATGACCATTCACAGCCAACTCTCGCTATTTTAATGTCAGTTTCATGGTAATTGTTAGTTTTTCTTAAAGCTCCAGCTCCGGTAGTCACGGGATCACATGAGAATCTCAGCTTTAAAAAAGTTTCTACCTTCCTGGTGGCAGAGAAATGCCACCCTAAAGGCCCAGAAACCAGGAGACTAATAAAAAGAGCTTTATTTTTTTCATCTCTGGATGTTTAAGATAATCTCATCATTTTGGGGGACATGAACCCTGATTCTGGACTTCTCGGGGTTGGTGACACTCTTCCCACAACTGCTAGGATCATTTTTCTTTTTATGCCACATAACAGGATCATATTGACTGGCTTGGGAAAACTTTTTATTTTTAAATTCTTATTAAAAGCGTTGTGAATGCCACAAAGCCATCCAAACTTCCTTTCCACACCATGTGGGCCAATGTGCTGCCTCAAAAAAGCTAGTGCTAAGAAAGCCTGGTCTTTCGACAGTTACAAACATGAATCCTCACTCACTCGGTGGCTTTGTGACTCAAGAGAAATGTATAAAGATCTGCCAGGCCTAACCCCAAATAAATAGGAAAAAGGGGGAAAGCAAACAAAAGCAGCACCTTTTTTTCTTAAGAAAGAAACTGGCAAGAGGCACTTCCTGTTTAGCAGATGTCACCTAGACGGATGCAGCTGCAGCGAGTGATAACTCGCGGGCGCGGGTGAGCTGTCTTCTCCAGCCCGCCGGCTCCCAACAAGTCGCTTATCTGCTCTGTGCATTCCACCCTGAATTACAGAGCTGGGAAATGAGCGAGGGGGAGCTTCTGTTTCAAACGAAATTAAAAAGGAACAGCACACGTGGTCTGCGACTCAGCTTCTGGGATTAGCTGCGAGCTGGATTTAGACGCTGAGATTAAGACAAACACATCCCTGCACACAAAGCATCAGATGGGAAATATGACATCTCCTGATTACACCGAGAAACTTCTCAGATCTGGTGGGGGCAGGGGGCAGGGCAGAAATACAGTTTGTTGGCTGCTCCTAAGAGGGGAGCTACTCTTTGCCCCATCATGGGGGAGACTGTGTCCCTTGCTACCTGGAAGGATGTGCCCAGCTCTGGAGAGTACTTTGAGATCCACAGGGCATGGTGCTATTGTTATAACTCCCCAGCAGCTCGCCTCCCACAGAATGCAGGCCGGGGGTTACGAGTGAGCTTCACCTTAGCCGGAGGTTGCACTCTGCACCTGCGCCCTCAGGAGCCGCTTCACTTCCTGGGCATCTGTTGCCATAACGCTGCCTCCTCCAGCCAGCTGTCAGAACAGGCGCAGTAGGTTGTTTTGATGGTGGCTACAGCATTGCCATTCCCAAGCATTAAAAAATCCTGAGTCCAGCCCCCAAGATCACGAGACTTCACACCAGTTCTGCACTGTGGGTTCTTTTCACTTGCCTTCTGCTTTCTCATGCTCTGTGATGCACTCGCTTCACACTTACCAGCTTTTCCCCTAACCACGAGGGCTATCAACGACTTGTTTTTGTAATGGAAGTCGAGATTCTCATGGAATTCCATGGATCCAGGAGCTGGGGCTTTCAGAAACACCTCGAGTACCATTGTGAAACCTGCCAGCACTGATTAGACATGAGCCTGGATCCTGGCGTTCCGCTCCTCAGAGCCAATGGTGACCGTCAATTATGCAATGGGGTGGGAGATGGAAACCTTGCAAGCTGTCTCTGCAGCCATGCAATGCTTGCTGTTGCTCAGACTATCCCCAGTCTGGCAGGTCTCCTTACGGTACAGGGACAAAATCTCACACCCCAAGGGCCTTGGGGGGAGGAAATATGGCATGGCCCCCACAAAGAAGCCAAAGCTACTGGTTGATGCTGGTGAAAGAAACCTGAACTTGACTGCAGCATCCTAGCCGGTGGGGAGGGATCTTACAGGAGACAAGGAGGACAAACCCTCTGAGAGCCAAAACCTTGGCTTTTCCTGACTTGGGTGGGAATTGTGCCTGAGAGGGATGCTGAGTAAATGACTTTCCTAAGGTTACACAGGGAGTCTGTAGCAGAGCTGGAAATTGAACCTACAACCCCAGAGGCCCAGTCCAGTACCTTAACCACTAGACCATTCTTCCTCTCAACATGACACTCTCTGATAGAAGAACCTGTCTTGTAAGATGCTAAGTCTGAAGGCTTGTGGAAACAGAGCAGGTACATAGCAATCTCTGAGTTGAAGAAGTGGCTGGTGAAACACCAATTGTAGAACCAGCCATTCATGAAACCTTATCCTCCCACCTTTGTCTGGGACAGACCCAGCCCATGCCGGCTATTCTGAGCAGAGGCCTTGAGCTGAACTGGCCTCTTGGTTCCCTGGCTGTGGTCTGCGGTGCTCACCAAGCAGGGGTGTGACTCAACATCTTTGTGCTGGGGAAGGTGGGATAAGTGAATGCCACAGGCTTTTTGAAAAGCCTCATGCTTATGAAAGGAAATGTTGCCTGAATAACAATCAGCTCTTAAATGTGTACTCAGAAGTACGTGAGCTTAGCAAACAGCACAGGGATGTCGGGGGAGCAGGGGAAATGGGCAGACAGGAAAGTAAAAGCAAATAAAAGAAGAAGAATTACTTCAGTAGAATGTTTTTACAGAGATAACAGGTAGGATAAAAATGCTGTAAGGTCAGATTTGCAAAGCCAGCCTCAGTCTGTGCATGTGTTGTTTTGTGTGGGTGTGCTCGCATGCACACACACACACACACAAACTGGCATTATGTCACCTGCACAATCAATAGAATTTCCAAGAGCAAAATCTGTTTGCACTCCGCAGTGGTTTTGCACATGAAACAAAAATAGTGCACGTGCACCAATAGTGCCTCTGGGGTGCAAATGTGGCCCCTAAAGTCTATGGTTCTTGTTTTTGTTTGGAGATGTGTCTAGGCACTTAAACATCCTCAAGAGAAACTCATGTCATGCTGCAGCTTCCCGGGCTTGCTAAATTCCCCCAACACCTTAGGGCCCCAAATGGGCTGCAGCTTGGCCCCATACACGGCACCAGGCCCACCAGTCTCAACTGGGAGAAGTCTATTGACCTCCTGGGCATGCTGCAAAGCCCGTTGGCCTGAGCAGCCATTGGAGAGGGATCTGCCAGATAGATTTGCATCTAGTGGGATGCAGTGGGATGGGTTTAAGTGGTACAGGCCACCGCGTGGCTGGCGATGGAGCGTGGTGTGCTAGGAAGAGGGAGAAAAGAGAAGAGCCATTGCTTTGGCTGATTTTTACTTTGTATCTGCTGTGTCCCCGTGTGATGGAGTGTAGGGTCAGGGTGCCCAAAGCTCACTGGCTGACAGGCTTTAAGGCCAAAAGGGACCGTGGTGATCGTCTACTCTGACCTCCTGCACCTCGCAGGCCACAGAACCTCCCCCGCCCACCCCTGCAATAGACCCCTAACCTCTGGATGGAGCCCTTGGGGACGGAGTTTGTACATAACTCAGAAGGAAAGAAAGAGCTACGCATTTCCCACCCTCTGCGCAGTAGCCTCTCAGCCCTTGCAGGTGGTGACATCAGAGTAAGGTGCTCACCTACCACAATGATGAGCCTAGGATAGGTGCTTAGATAGACAGATCTGTTCTTTAGTCGGGGGCCTCCTTAGCAGATAACCTCCACCCACAGCAGAGGATGGGCCTGTTAGTGCAGAGTGGAAGGAGCTGGTAGGTTAGGTTTGGAGCACAGTGAGGAGAGGGCGGCCTTAAAGCAGGCTGGAGTTTGAATGTTGCAGACCTGCGGCGTGGAAGAGTCCCTTGCTGAATTTACGCCTGAGATGTGTATCCCCGACCTGGACATACCCTTGTGTGATGAAGTGGGACTGTTCTTAATGTTTCCCCTGAATACTGTGGAGGGGCCTCAGTTATGGCCAACCCTCTGTCGCCCGGCCCTTCCCCCCTGCAAGGGGATGCTAAAGGTGTGGGAGAACAAAGAGGTCACGTGACCTCCTGGCCCAGGAAAGGAACTGAGCAGAGGAGGAGGGGCTGGAGAGGGTTTCAGCTGGGGCTGGCTGGGAACGAGGAGTGAGGGCAGACATGGGGGTCTGCCTTGCTCGGCCCCAGAATGGACCCGGCTGAGGGGTCCCGTTCGCTGTACCTACAAGCTCTGTTTTAGACCCTGTTCCTGTCATCAAATAAACCTCTGTTTTATTGGCTGGCTGAGAGTCACATCTGACTGCAAAGTGGGGGTGCAGGACCCTCTGGCTTCCCCAGGACCCCGCTGGGGCGGGCTCGCTGTGGGAAGCACACGGAGGGGCAGAGGATGCTGAATGCTCCAAGGAGAGACCCAGGAGGTGAAGACATGTGAGCTTCTTGCCCTGCAGGCAGTCTGTTCCAAGGGAGAGGAGGCTCCCCAAAGTCCTGCCTGTCTTGGTGGGGAGCAGTTCCAGAGCATCTCCTCAGGACTCCGTGACACCTTGTGCACAGTGGCACTTTTGAAGATAATGTGGAGACTGTTAGGAGAGCATTGCAACCGTTGCAGAAGCTTGGAATGAAGCTTCTAAATGTGAGCTTGTTAAGAGAGGGGTCCGTTCCTTGGGAAAGGTGGTAGCTGCTGAAGGGGATAAGATGAATCCAGCTGACACCTCAGCTGTTTGTGTTCTTGCAGAGAAACCTCCAAACTCCATAGGGGGAGCCTGGCAAGCTGCCAGGCTTCTTCACCTGCTATCTCCATATATTCAAGACTTTGCAAATAGCAAAGCTGTGGTATGATTTGTTGGCTGTTCCATTAGAATCTGAGACACAACATGGTCAAGAGTGGAGTCCGAAAAATCAGAAAGCCAAAGAGCAAGACAAGGGATCTGGAGAGATACCCTCCAAAAAGCCAGTTCCCTGGACTGGGCAACATCAAAGAGTTTTAGACCAGCTGATTTAACTGCCTGGTACAGCCAACAATAACAGCCTATTCCAATGTTGCCTTACCCTTTATCTTTCATGGAGATGCTTCCAATAAGGAATTAGGTTTATATTAACATCAGGGATAAACTGAGAGTATAAAACTGCACCTAATTCCTTATGGGTCAAGACCACTAACTGCAGGAGAGAAGAATTATCACCTTAATTCAGGAAAGCTGGAGTTTCTAGCTCTGAAATGGGCTTTAACTGACAAATACTGTGACAACCTCTACTAGGCATAATCCTTCATGCTTTACAGCGACAATAACCCGCTAACCTATGTTTTCACCACTGCCAAGCTGAATGCCACAGCACACTGCAGAATTAGCTCATTTTAACTTCAAAGTTAGATATCGTCCAGGGAAATCTAATGTGGAGGCAGATGCTTTATCCAGAATGCCCCTTGATATGGAAAAACATAGCATGGCATGCACAGAAGAGACAAGGACAGGAGCTGTTAATGCTGTTTTAGATGTACAAAGAGTTGACAAGGTATCTTGGTTAGCAGCTATTACTACCAACCCTTTGGCAGTAGAAGACTTCTCCAAGGGTATTAAATCCGCCATCAAGAATATTTAATGAGAAGACATTTTGGCAGCTCAGAAAGAAGATCCAGCTATTAGTAAAATTCTGTATTATAAGTCCTTGGGGAACAAACCAAACAACCAAGAGAACATGGGAGAATGGGGAAGATCAGCTGTCTCAGTGGGATGGTTGCATTTGGATGAAGATGGAATACTTTACTGGAAAACAATGTTGCTAAACCAAATGTTATCATCTGTACAATACAAAAGAACTACGTGGAGAGATGGAACATTTAGGATCAGAGCAAGGAATCAGTCACATAAGAGACTAGTTTTATTGACTACAGACGAAGAGGGACATTGAACATCATATCACTAGAGTTTGTATATGCGTCAAGCAAAAGAAATTCACCAGCCTGCCAGAGCTCCGCTAACTCAGCTAGCTACAGCAGAACTATCTGAGTTTGTATCAATAGGCTTCTTGCATCTAGAGAGAAGCAAAGGAGGCTATGGATGCATCTTAGTGGTAGTTGATTACTTCACTAGGCTTGTCCAAACCTACCTAGCACTGCCAACTCCAGCAAGACCGTGGTAGGCAAGATCTTCAGTGACTTGGTTTTAAAATTTGGTTTCCCCAAAAGGATCCATCAAGATCAAGGGTCAGAGTTTGAAGATAATTTATTCAGAAGGGTACAGCACAACTGTAAAACTGAAACATCTTGCACAACCCCATCTTTTTAGCATATGTGCAATGCGCCTCAGGTGGCATGTGACCAGGATTCATAATCAAATTTAGTCTGCTAGTTGGATCATTAGCTTCCCCAGCCCGGGCTGGATCCTGACAGGGAGTGCGATGAGAACACTGATCCATGCCCGCCGCACAGCCCCATATCACAGGGCAATGGGTAGTTAGCAGGGCCAGCTCTAGGTTTTTTGCTGCCCCAAGCAAAAAATTTGCCACCCAATCTCCAACAGCACAACTGCCCAAGCGAAAAAAAAAAATTATGGCCATAATGCTGCCCCTAGAATTGTGTGGCCCCAAGCATATGCTTGCTTTGCTGGTGCCTAGAGCCGGTCCTGGTAGTTAGATAGGCTGAACTAAACTCTGCTGGCTATGTTGAGAACCTTGTTAAAAGAACGAAAGAACTGGAAGGGAAAACTCCCTTAATAAGTTAATCTATGCCAATAATTGTACATAAAATGAGGCCACAGAGTTCTCACCATTCTATTTATTAGGTGGAAGATCACCATATTTGCCCATTGACATTGCATTTAGTTTACCTATGAACTTTGAATCTGCACCTGGAGGCCATAAAGATTAAGCTGAAAAATGGAAAGAGCAGATGAAAGAAGCTTATGAACTGGGATGAAAATGTTCTCAAAAATCCGCTGCTCATGGTAAAATCAGTATGATCAGGAAGTGCACGGTGGTCCGCGCCCTCTTGCCAGGGCCAGAGTATGTGTCAGGAACTGTTCAGAGAGAGGGACAGCAGGCAGATTAAGATCTTACTGGGAAGATAAAATTCAAGTAGTACTTGAAAGTCAAAGGGATAGTCCAACTTGTGAAGTAAAAGCAGAAGATGGAAAAGGATGTGTTAGAGTTCTTCACCCCAAGCTTTTACTTCCCAGTGATTTCTTACCTGGGGATAGAACCCCACCCTGGAAACTGCCACAGCAAAAAACACCAACAAGACAAACCAGCACAATAAGAGATCAGAATGAGGACAGGAATATGGAGTCTGGTCATTCTGATCATAAGAGCGAAGATGAACCGCATTATGTGATGGTACCAGATACTGCCCCTGGCACAGAGACTTGAGTTCAGAGGCAGAAACATTTCAGCAGTGTCTGGGAAATGAGGATGTTGTTGACCTGTAAACTTGGAAACTCTTGATCTGACAGCTGTGGCATTCATGCCAGCCACTGAAAGACGTGAACGTCGACACAAAACCATGGAACCTGAAACCAAAGAGGACAGATCACCAGAACAATCCACTGACATGTGAGGTGTTCAATTAGAGAGAGAAGTTTATTTCACATTAAGCAGAAAGTTTGTGCCACATATCCAACTGCATAGTGAGCCCTGAACACCGTAAACACTCCAAGTTATCCAGAGTTTAGAGGAGATAACAGCTCTTCTAAAGACTGACTAGGACATGAAAATCTTTGGGTGTTGAACGGGTTCCAAATGGACTATTCAGTTGGAAAGTGGAACTAAAATGGCTGCAGAAATGTTCTACTTAATGTGAAATAAACTGAAGACAGATGCAGAAGCTTCCACCCTCAGTACTAGAAGGTGTGCCAGAGGAGATACCTACTTGAGAACAACGGGTTCAGCCTGTGGAACTTGTGGATGGCTGCTAACCAGTCAAACGGATGGACTGTGTGCTCCACTTTGTTCATAGAAATGCCAGGATGACATTACATTTACAAAGGGGAGGGGTTACACTCAAGAGGGACTGTCCGGCTCAGATCTACCTGGGCCCCATCCCTTTATGAATCAAAGGTCTTCTGGGGGCGTCAATTCAGTAGAAACAACCAAAGGAATGCAGCTGGCCCAAGCCGCTTTGCTACCCTGTCCTTTCAGAGCGCACACAGCTCTGCTGCTACAACCAGAGAGCTATCCCCTGGGCCCTCAGCAGACAAGGCACAGGTGACTCTAACCTGAACTGCATCTGATGGTGATTTGCGTGTATCTTCCCCACCCCCGCCTGAAAATTCCCCTGTTGGGATCTTCCCCGGGGAGGAGATGCAACATTGCAGGAGGCTGAGCTGTAGGAGGATCCATTTAGCTGACGGTAGTCAGCTAAAAACAATTCCTTTGCCGTCTCTGCCTCGCTCTGTTTGCCATCACGTCCAGAGGTGGAGTTTGGGAGAGGAGGGGAGGGGAGGGGAGGGGGCGTTGCCTCCCCCCAAACTGAAAGCCTCAGGCAGGGATCCTGAGTGTGCCATGCAATGAGTACAGCAGAGGAGACAGATGTGCTGCTCCTGGCTTGGGCCCCTGAAGTAGGGAGTCAGGATTTTGTTTATAACCAGAGTGATTAACAGGTGATTAAGGTAAGAAAGGGCTGTTAGGATGTTTCCTAAAGTTGAATACATGATAGAAAGTAACTAGATTTTTCTACAATTGTTTCAATTGTTGGATTCCAGAGGTGGTAACAAAGTGACTAATGTTTTGCTTTGGGAAGAGAACTGATTTTTTTAGACAAAGGAAATGCAGTAGATCTAATCTACCTGGACATCAGGAAGGCATTTGATTCAGTTCCACATGAGAAATTATTAGTTAAATTGGAGAAGATGGGGATTAATGTGAGAAGTGAAAGGTGGATAAGGAACTGGTTAAAGGGGAGACTACAATGGGTCGTACTGAAAGGGGAACTGTCAGGCTGGAGGGAGGTTACTAGTGGAGTTCCTCAGAGATCTGTCTTGAGACCAATCTTATTTAACATTTTTATTGCTGACCTTGGCACAAAAAGTAGGAGTGTGCTAATAAAATGTGCAGATGACACAAAGCTGGGAGGTATTGCCCAGACCGAGGAGGACCAGAATATCACACAAGAAGATCTGGATGACCTTGTAAAGTGGAGTAATAGAAATGGGATGGTATTTAATAATGCAAAGTGCAAGGTCATGCATTCAGGAACTAACAACAAGAATTTTTGCTTTAAGCTAAGAATTTATCAGTTGGAAGCAACAGAGGAGGAGAATGACCTGGATATAGTTGTTGACCACAGGATGACTTTGAGCCGTCAATGTGATGTGGCCATGAAAAAGGCTGCACTGCTGGGGTGCACCAGGCGAGGTATTTCCAGTAGAGACAGGGAAGTGTTACCATTGTACAAGGCACTGGGGAGACCTCATCTCGAATACTGTGTGCAGTTCTGGTCTCCTGTAAGAAAGATAAATTCAAACTGGACTGGAACATGTGCAGAGAAGGGCTGTTAGGATGATCAGAGGAATTAAAATCCTACCTTATGAGAGGAGACTCAAAGAGTTTGGCTAGTTTAGCCTAACCAAATGAAGGCTGAGGGGAGATACGATTACTCTCTATAAATATATCAGAGGGATGGACACGAGGAAGGGAGAGGAGTTATTTAAGTTAAGCACCAGTGTGGACCCCAGAACAAATGGATATAAACTGCCCACCCACAAGTTTAGACTTGAAATGAGGTGAAGGTTTCTAACCATCGGGGAGTGAAGTTCTGGAGCAGCCTCTCAAGGGGGGCAGTAGGGGCAAAAACCTAATTGGCTTCAAGACTGAGCGTGGTAAGTTTATGGAGGGGAGGTATGATGGGGCTGCTTACAATGGCCTACGGTGGCCCATCGGCAACTGCCTGTAGCAAAAGCCCCAACAGCTTGAGACAGGTCACTAGATGGGGAGGGCTCGGAGTTACTCCAGAGAATTCTTTCCCAGGGATCTGCCTGGTGGGTCTTGCCCACACGCTCAGAGACGACTGGTGGTGGAGAGAGTGAAAGGACAGCAGGTATGAAGTTAAACACCTGGTGGGACTCTAGTGGAAGGTGCGGATGACGTTAAACCTTATGACTATAAAGTGGTGAGGAAGGGAGGTTTGTGAGGGTGAGGAGGGTGTGGACCTCTGGTGGGAGACAGGGTCAGAGCAGGACAGACTCTGCCAGTGGAGGGAGACAGGAAAGTCAGGGTTTGTCCTATTTTGTATGCAATAAATAGGGCCATTTTTTCAGAAAAGTGCTTGTGCATTTGTGCATGCAAAACTGTGTGTGTACAATTCCTGTGATTGTGCATGCAACCCTAATAACTGTGCGAGCTAACAGCTGATGTAAAAATACATGACTTGGTGCGCAAACACACAAGCACTTTTCAGCAAACTCAGCCCATAAGCAGCAATTCCAAAGGGCTGTGCAATTATTAACTGCGGGCAGTGATCACCTGGCTCACCAAACGCTACACAACGAAGCAGTGGCAAAGGCGATATTAGACCGATGATTCCCAGTCCTGTGCTTACCCAGGTAGACTTCTTGGCCTTGGCCCAGACATCGCCATCTTGTAGGCAAATTTCTCCCTGCTCGGGAAATTGGCTGTGACACCGTCTCTGGGGGCGGAATCTCCTGGCCACATTGTACACTGTGTATTAGTCACAGATGTCTGATGGTGTCCAGTCCTGCCTGCCTCTCTCTCTCCCTCCCATGCAATTGCGACTCTGCATTCTTCCCAGACTGCATTTTATAAACACTCTGCAGACAGCTGCTCGCTGGCTGCTAATAATAACCATCGGCATTTCCTGCAAGACTGGGTAGGACACCACTTGGACTGGGTGAAACCAGACACCACAGCAGGGTCACAACCAACTATTATCACCCTCTCTCCTCCAGTGAACATCCATGAAAACATCCCCACACCCTCTCCTGCAAAGAGACCCGGACACCTCTACCCATATACACGCAAGCAGCCAGCCAGGCACCCATAAACACAGGCCAGTGGAGACCTCACATCATCCTCAAACACAGAGACACATATTTGCAATAAGCGCATTTGAATCCTGCGATGCTACTTGTGCAAGCTCGAACCCCACCTGCAGGGGAGAGGAGTTTTGAAGGGGCCAGATCTGCCAGCAGCTTCAGGGGAGAAGGCCCTGGTATTGGTATGTCTGGTACTGGGGGCACATGCGTTTGCACAGCTGAAGGCGACTGTCAGTCATAGTTTGGCACAGTGACCCTGCTTCACCCCACAGAATCCATTCCAGGCACTGCTCCCCCACCAGCCACTTTCCTCTGCCGACCACAGGTGTCTGAAAGGAATAATTGTGCCAGGTGTCATTCCTGTGTCACGCACACACACCAGGCAGCCTGCTTGAGTTGCACACGTGCACCACACATCACGCCTGATTCATGCACACAGGCCATGTGTCGCAGCCAAGTCACCCACATACGTCAGGTGTTGGGCCCTGTTTGCTTACATGCCGGCCACCTATCAGCCCTGAGTTGAACATGCATGTGTCAGATGACATGTGTGAGTCACATGCATGCGCCAGCTGCAATGTCTGAGTCACGTGCTGGGGACCATTTCCAGCGAGGTTTCAGGGTGCCACTTGAGTATATTCTCCCCATCCAGCTCTTGTATCTCTCTAGGCATTTATACCATGCCCTTCACTGACAGCCTCTGCTCCACCCCCAGGGCAGACAGGCTGTCACTGGTTCCCACAAGCCACTGCCCCATGCCCACTTCTTGGGGATGGGGGGCAGTGCAGGGAGTGGAATCCACCCAGGAAAGTCCTTGCTGGGCTGACAAGAGGCTAGCTCTGAGGTCAGAGGATACGCCCCAGCTCCACACCCTTCTTGTACAGCCACTGACCCAGGAACTGCAGAGCCCCATCTGCGTGGGAGGGGACTCCATGGAGCTGGGGGCAAGGGGAAGGAAGGATGCTACTTCTCTCAGGCCCTCTGATAATCAGCCACAAGCACATAAAGGACCTGCTGCTGCTAGCTAAGGGAAAGCTCCCCTAGCACAAGTGACCGTGGCCTGTGTTTATGGTACTATCGGCCCAGGGTTCTAGTCTGGCTCCCCAAGAGTACACAGGGGAAATTGTGAAATTGTAGTGTCCGCAGCATGTGGATTTGTTAGGAACTCAAGTATTCATCCTGGCCAATTCTCCAGCTTCTTCTCCCCTCTGTGGGCTAAAACAGAGGCATAAGCTGGCCTGGCTTTCCCCAGTGGTAACAGTCCTAACCCAGCACACAGAGGTTGACAGATGAGAAGTGCCCTATAGCTACTTACAGCAAGGTGGTTGCATGCAGCTAGCTCCTGCAATAACCCTCTGGGTCACTCATGCAGCCCCACTGAGAGGCACCCTATGCCCAGTCAAAATTAAGGGCAGTGCCCCCACTAAGGCCTGGCATGTTGTCAAGCCCATGGGGGCATAAAAAGAAACAGCAGTCTCTGAGCAGGGCTTCCACCGGCAGCAAAATCTATTTCAGACTAATCAAAAAGTCAGGACAGCAGGTTTGGTATAAAGCAACCCCAGGGTCTGAGGAGATGAAGTTAATGGCCCTGCCTATGGCACTGGTGGGGAAGGGGCAAGGGAAGGACAGACTGTCTCTTTTAAACAAAGGGAGAGCTCGAGTCGGAAATTGACATAACATGTGCACTTAATCCCCAGCGCTCAGTAGTTGCACACTGAGCCATCAATCATGTGTCTGGGTGACTGACAGAAACTCATTAGAGCACTTTCTACCCTGTCTGCCCATTGTCACTTTCCCAGAACCCAGCCCCCCTTCGACTCTCTCGATGGTTTGGGGAAATCAGAGGGAGAGAGATTGAGAAAGGAGCAGAGTACTGGCCAGGCAGCCCAGGGAAAGGCACTTTTAGCTGCCTGGCCATGGATTTGCCAGCCTGCCAGGGTGCTTCCCCCGTCCTCTCTGGCTTGGCCCCCTGCAAGGCCTGCTGGTTGGTTTCAGATTTGGTCTGAGAGGGATTGCTAGGCCCTGCCCTGGAACTGATCCAGACGACCTATCCAACACTAACACTCACTTATCTGCTAACCCCTGGCTGCCAGCCTGCCCTAATCTCCGTTCCCACAGTAGTGAAACAAAGCTGCGGAGAATGCAGAAGTGCAAGATCTTCCCTCCCCCAACTCCTCCCTTCACCAGTGCCAACTATTTCCAGAGCTGGCTGCAGAATCCTGCCAACTTGCAAGCATGACCCGCTGGCTGCAGGAGAGGCCAGGTGACTGCTTAGGTGCTCATGCCAATTACATGCTGGGGAAAGGTGGCAGACTGGGGAACGGGGCCTCTCTTTAGCCGTGGGATAAGTCCAGTGCCAGGTGCCATTCCCTACACCTTTCTCCTGATCCAGAGGGCTGCTCCTGCAGCCAGTGGGGGAGAGACGGTGAGGCAGAGCCCACTAGCACTTCCCAAGGTGCTAGTAGTTTAGTGATGAGGATGCCTGTCTCCTGGGAGCTAGACTGAGACTCGTCAAACTCAGTTTACAAATGTTTGCCATGGTCCTCAGTGGGAGCGGTAGGGCCCTACCTGAAGGCAGGAGGTGGCCCCTCTTCAGCGGACAGAACCGTGTGCATGTGTATGTGCAGGTGCATCGTGCACACAGAGATGCAGTGCTGGGAATTCCATGCTGCGCTGCTTGGTTAAATGCCTAGCTGGTCACACTTGCCCTAAGCTATAGCGTCGCTGTCGGTGGTATGCTCCTGCACTATTGCTGAGGGAATGGATCGTCTCCAATAGGAAGCAGAGAGTTGGATAAACATGCCTTTAAAAGTGAAATCACCCTTCCCTCTTGTCCAGCTGAGAAGCTAAAAGGACACATCTTTGTTCCCCTTCTGAATGCAAGAGAAAGAAAATAAGAGGCTCTCTCAGCTGCACGGGCCTTGCAGGAGTCCTCAGCTGCACGAGTCACTTTACAGGAACGAAATCTAGATACACTAGCATGTCATTTTACTCTTTAAACAATATCCACAGGGCCTGGGGAGGGAGCCAGTTTTGGGCCAGGAAGGGGTTAATCCAGCGAAGTTTGCTCACTCTAGGGGATGATTTAAACCAGACAGAAAGCTTCTGTCATCCATCACATTAACAGCCAGATCATTGTGTTTTAAAGTGTCTGTAATTGCAGCAATACGGAGACAGAGAGAAAGATAAAGAGCTGGGAAGATGCAAATGCAAACGAGGGAAGCGCCATATTCCTCCTGCTTTTCAAACTGAGCAGGGAAGGTGAGAAACCCCGAGAACAGACTGAGGGAGTCCAAGCCTCACACTAACCCCATCTGGCCAGTTGCACCATTGCAGCTGCTGACACTGGAGGGTCTGTGGTGCAGTAGGGCATGGGGAGTGTGGCGGCCAGCCTTGCCTAGAGCAGTGTGATCTCAGCACGCCACTCAGTAGCCACTGTCTACACTGCAAAAAAAACCCACAATCCCCCCGTGGCAGCGTCGACTGACTCCAGCTTCTGCTTTGGGGTTCAAATTAGCAGCGTAGACGTTCCCGGGAGCCCCGGCTCAGAAATCTAAGTCAGAACGTCTCCACGGCTATGTTGAGCTCCATAGCATGAATTCTGTTGGCCCGAGTCAGTTGACCCAGGCTCTGAGGGACTGTGCCATCCCCGGGGGTGTTTTGTGCAGTGAAGCCACGGGCAGGGCTGCGATTCCAGCATTCTCTAGTTGCATGCAGTGCCACTGCGGCCGTATCAGTCCCTGGATATTAGACAGACAAGGTGCGGGAGGGAACATCTTTTATTGGGCCGACTTCCGCTGGTGAGAGAGAGAGAGAAGCTTCCGAGCTGCACAGGGCTATTCTTCAGATCTAGGCAATGTACTCAGAGATTTCCCAGAGCCGAAGAACAGCTCTGGGTGAGCTCAAAAGCTTCTCTCTCTCCCCAGCAGAGGCTGGTCCAATAAAAGCTACTACCTCAACCTCCCTCCCCCCATCCCTTTGCATTCTCTGGGGCAGAGGGGCCTGGTAGCAAAGGACAAGTCAGGGTCTGTGTCCCTGGCAGTTCAGATCTGTGCTGGTTTGAAGGTGGGAGGCATTAGCAGACATGAGACCATGTCCTGTTTCATAGGAAAGGACCTTTAGCCACCAGATTTCACAGGAGCTCTGCTTGGGGCTTCGCCTTGGGCCTGTTCTTTTCTCCCTCCCATCAGATTCCCTCTCTGTCTCTCAGCTGTGCCCTTTCTCCACTGCCATCAGCCCCGGATCGCCCTGCAAGCGGATCCATGGCACTTAGCATTCTCTTTCCTTTCTCTGCAAGAGCTGCTTGGGCCTCCTGGAGAACAGCCCTGCTGCCTCATTGCCTCCCTCCCGGGCGTGTTCTCCTGCCTTCATTTTTACTAAGGACACTGGTAGGAAAACAGAATCCTTACTGCTTAGCAGTTCACCTGCTCCCACCTCTTCTGCTCGCTGCTTGTACAGTCCCAATAGGCTGCTGCAGAGGCTATTCTCACATCATAAACAGGACTCTGACATTGAATGGGGAAAATACCAGAAGCCAATTTTCTATCCATACAGCCCCACACCCCCGTCTCTAGCTAGCTTTCTAGAATACCCATTACTATGGTCTCCGATGCAAATATCTCCACTGACGATACAGAGTTAAATAGAACAATGTTGTGTATGTTCACGTCCTATGGAGAAGAAGGTGACAGAGAAGCTTAGACTGAATTGCCCCTGAAAAATGTTTTGCTGAGTGTCCCATGAAGCCATGAACGGGTCCTTAAGTGGTAGTTGTTGACCAATTGGTTAATCTCATTCCTCTGGTCGATAACCATTTGCCTTTCTACAGTATCGGGGAGTAGCTGTGTTAGTTTGTATCCACAGAAGCTTATGCTCAAATAAATGTGTTAAGTCTCCAAGGTGCCACAAATATTCCTGTTCTTTTTTCTAAAAACAACAAAAATGCTGGAGTCCTTGTTCCTTTCTACAGTAGGTTCCCTGTGAAGATGACAAGCTTAGCCTGGCAGTACCCCTGTGGCATAGGCAATCACTCCCAATTCATAGATTGAGAAACTGAGGCACAGAGTGACTTGCCCATGGTCACACTTGAAATCTACGCTAGAGATGCAAATAGAACACAAGTGTCTTAACTCTCATGCCTGGTCTGAACCCCCCCTTTGTTATGACCTGGAAGCCAGTTTAAAGCCTCAGATAGGACTTCTGAAGAACCTCACCTTCAAAGCACAAGCTGAGCCTGTCCTCACTGGCCTGGAGAGTCAGATGTTCCCATGGGGGTGCTCCTCTGCCCTGGGACCCTTGAAAATGGCCTTGCTGATGCAATCAGGTGTCCTGCAAGAAGAATATCTGTGAGTGAGTCACCTGTGCAGCATGCTATGAAGCAAACTGCCCTCTTAGTCATATTGGCAAACTTCTCCTCTGAAGGCAGCGGGGCAGATCTAGACTCCGAATATCTGGTTCTCGCTGCATGGGCGGGGATTACAGCTACCCAAGCAGGGCACTAAAGGTGACGTCCTCCCTATGGAGCTGGGTGGAGAATTTTATCCTAACAGAGGGACTTGCAGGCTGGATTTGACCTTGATGGGGAAAATCTCCTTTAATATTTATTGCAAATACAGCAAACAAGCAAGCACCAGGACGCTCAGAAACAGGAAGCTTTCCAAAACGCCCAGATTTTAAACTCCATCATCTTTACATAAAATATTACCTTTATCTCACAGCAGACTTCCTCTTGATTTCCTCCTTACCCGTGGCTTAGTGCTAAGTGGCACTTCTCTCATCATCTCCTATCTGTCTTGAAGGATAGAACCCCTGGGAGAAACATACCAAGATATCTGTAGTATGTGAGACCCATGCAAAAGGGACAGGGGAAGCTTGCGTCTCTGTGTGTTAGCGGAAGGGTTGTGCAATCAGCCAGGCGGTGCAGCCCCATGTAGAAGTATGCAGGTTGTGAATTATTAACACTCATACGAAGCCCGCAGAATAAAACAAGCTAACACAGATGTTTATTTTCACAGTAGTAAATTATGACTTCAGTAGACTGAAATTACAGTCCCTGGGCACTGAATAGAAAGGAAACAGACCCTGCCACCCAAACTTACACCCAGGGGAAACACGTCGTGTTCCTGTCAACCAACATAGGTTAGATTTTATTGCCGATTAGTAAAAAACCCCAACAAACTACAGCTTGTCCCAGTTGCCACACAGATTGTTGCTGGAGCAAAGCCGCAGGAGAAGACAAAGCTAGGCTGGTGGTACAGCCCATGAAGTGGGATGCACTAGCGCCGGCTGCTAGATTTGCAGGAGTGGCACCTCCCAAGGGCTTATCCTTGCACTTGATATAACTCATTGTAGCTGGCTGGCTCTGCCAATAACTAGCCGTCTATGCAGCATGATGCACATGTGTTTGGATATTGATCAATCACCCGAGCCATTTTCTGGTAGCGGATACGCTCTCGCAGTCTCTCTCACACCCACACAGGGCCACCAGTGAGGGGCCTGATCCAGCAGACTCTTATGTGAATAGACCTTACTCATGCAAACAGCTTAGCTGGGACTCCTCAAGGGGATAGAGGCTTACATCACCTGGCCCCAATCCCACTGCAGGCTTGGTCAGAGTTCCCATTCTGCAGCTTGACCATAAAAGTATCTTCTGCCCAAAAGTTCCCTGCAAGTTCTCAGGCTGGGAGCCAAACCCCACTGGCACAATGACTAAAAACCAGACACAGGTTGGTGTTGGACTTCAGGTCGGTTGCGAAACAAAGGAAAAGAAGAGGGGTATCACAGGAGGAGCCCATATAAACCAGTAATCCAAGCCCGATTCTGTGTGCCTTTCAGACCGCAACTTTCCACTGACCCCACTGGGAGTCTTGGGCCTGCAAACAATGCAGAACGGCCCCTTGTGCAGAGAGCTTTCGCTCCTAATAGAGAACGCGTCTCAGTTTCTGCCCTGGGTTAGAATTCAGTTGGGCTGCACAGTGCATAATTCAGGGCAAGCTTTGCCGCATCACCCAGCTCTCATGCATACACGTGACTCTTGCGGCAGTCGACAGAGGCTGTGTATGTACATCTGTGGGCACATTTGGACATAATGGGCCTGAATAATGAGCTAGGTGGGATTGCAGGATCAACCTAATAAGTCTCTTCCCTCTCTGGTTTGTGTGATCCTCTGAAGCCCCAATGACAAAATGAAAAAGCTGATTTGACAGCATCCATCACCTAAACACAAACTAAACAAACCAGCCAAATCCTTAACTCCTCCTGGGAGGATGTCCCTGAGGAACGTCCACAGGCACCTGGGTGGAATAGGCTTGTCTCGCACCATCTCAAGGTCATGCCATGGGATGCTCTGCTGATCTCTAGGGCCATGATAAAGAATTGTTCAAACAGTCTATTTAATTAAATGTGCACGCTGCCATCATTTAATTAGAAACTGATGAATCTGCTGTTTGTATGGCCCTGATTTGCGAAAGGACCCTGTTCTACTCAACACAAATGGAAACGTTTAATAAGGCAGCTGCTTCTGTTCACCTGTCCGGAGCGAAGTCCGGCTCGCGGGGAGGCTGTTAACTATTTGAGGGGTTGAAATCCAGCTGGAAACAATTTGATCGATGGCCGTTTTGGCTAAAGCATATGGTCAACTTCTGCTGTCCAAGTAAATGTTTCTGCTATATACATTATAAGCATAATTCCCCTAGCAGAGCGAGAGGATCCCCATGTTAGCAGAAATAAATGTAAGATGGTGGCTGAGCTGGATCTGAAATGATATCTCCACTGGCGAGTAAACATCGGATAACTGAAGAGTGGCCCAGGCATGAATAAGTTATCTGTCTCCTCACTTGTGAAGATAAATGTCATATCAGACTTAAGCCATCACCTATACATCCAGACATTCAGGTCATGCACAGAGTTCCCTATCAATGGCTCCCTTAGCTGAATGACATGGGCTTTGCTTAGATCTTCAGACAAAAGCTTTGTTTCTGCCTTTTCAATGCCGACGCGCCGGTAAAATGTCACGTCTCCGCAGCAGAGGAGATGCCGACCTTCACTCACGCCAGGTCTCTCTTTTGGAATGGGTCTAGTTCCACGAGCATTTTCAGCACAAGGCCTTTGCTGACTCTGCAATGGAGGCCAACTAGTTTCCATCTCACGCTGCCATTCGGAAGGAAAATATTGCTGTCTAGTACTAGACCCAAATGTTTAGGGACACGTGTTCCGGAGGGCGGCAGAGTCTGAACTGTGCATGGGGAATCCGTGTTCACATAACCCTCCCGGCCCCGCGTATTTGCATGTGCCAGCTGGGTGTCTGTCTATGCAAAGGAGGCTCTGCAGGCACCAAGCTCTGTTTGTGTGTGCAAAGACAGGTGTGCGTGGGTGCATTTTTCCTACGCTCATGTCAGCCTTTGCTTTTTGAAAAATTTGTTTCTTTGGGGCAAACCCTTCTCCTCCCCCCTCTGCAGCTGCAGGGGGTCTGCTGGCTGGGACACAGGTGGGGCCGCACCACTCGTGGTGGGGGACAGGGCTTGGAGAGCTGAATCCAGCTTCCCGGGCTCCCTGTGAGCTGTCAGTGGGGATGCTTCATGCAGGGTAAGGGCGAGGTCCAGAGGGGTTGGGGACCTGGGAATCCACCAGTCTGTGAATTCTGCAGTCCATCCCCCTCACCTCAGACGGCAGGAACTAGGGCCACACAACTGGCTGCAGTAGCTGCTGGGCAGGGACTCTGCTGCTGCTCCGTGGCTGGTGGTGCTAGAGGAAAGGACACCCCACCCCAAGATACTGAGCTTGGAAATGACATTGCCTTTCAAGCTCAGAATTAAAGGTGGTGGGACCAGCCCTGCAGGGTCCCCATGAGCTTAGTGAGCTGAAGAGTTGGCGGGATCGAGCCCATTGTTTCCAAACACAAGTCACAGTCCATCAAAGCCAGGCCTGAGCCTCTGCCCCCAAACTCTGCAGCCTGAGCCCAGCTCTGCGGTTTGAACCTGACAAGTATCTCTCTGGAGAGATCAGATGGAAGAGGGAATCTCTCTTTCTGGACCAACTTCTGGTAGGGAGAGAGAAGCTGGTCCAGTAGAAGACATTACCTCATCCACCTTGTCTCACTAGTGTCCTGAGACCGACCCGGCTACAGCAACCCTGCACACATGCATCTCGTTGTCATAGAAACTTCCACCATGGTGAGCTGAGCACAGCACCCACCAGTCCCCTTCTCTGGGGCCCTTGCTTGTGCTCAAGCTTTGGTACAGATAAACAGAACCACTTTGCATCCCGTACCAAGTAACTCTGATGAGAACCTATCCAGTACCTGTCCAGGCCTCGGGCTGTCTGAATCATGGTGTCCAGGAGCTGTTCAGACTTGGCCATTGCAAGATGAATATCTGCAGGGATACAACAGTGGCAGAAGGCAGTAGCTTGGCCTTTTGTTAGTTCCTGGGAAAGGGGAGAGAGTTAGCAACCTCTTTGTAATAAGGAATCATTTGGCAGTGAGGACTCTTGTTCTGGATACCCTGAGGTAACCGTTTGGCCTAATCGTCTCACATAGTGAAATCACATTGATTACTTTTTGCCACACACCTCTCTGCCAGCTAAACACTAGAACTCCAACTGACTGCGGTGGGAACAGGATTAACCCCTGAAGAGGCAACCCGGTCTCGAGCCAAGGGACACACCCTAAAATATCAGCAGAAGGGTGTCCAGATGTGGAGCAAGTGTCTCCAGCAATAAATCTGCGTGATTCAGCTTTTCTGATGTAACTAACTGACAATAAAACAGGGAAATAAAGTCCAGTCTGTTGTAGAGTGGAGGAAGTTTAGGTGATGGAGGTAAAATTGGATCTAAAATCATAGATTCTCAAGAGGTCACCTGGTCCAGTCCCCAGCATTCAAGGCAGGAGTAAGTGTTATCTAGACCATCCCTGACAGGTGTTTGTCCAACCTGCTCTTAAAAATCTCCAACATGAGATTCCACAACCTCCCTAGGCAATTTATTGCAGTGTTTAACCACCCTTACAGGTAGGAAGTTTTTCCTAATGTCCAACTGTAGCAGTGCACTTCACCGCTCCTCTCAAAAACCAACCAGAGACCTCTCTGTGCAAACACCGGGGCCCTTTTATTTTCAGTGTTTGTTCTCACCACCTTTTAGATACAGTTCAATTCAGTCTAGGTAGCCCCTTGGGGGACAGCTAGCTGGGGACTCCAGACTCACGGTCCTCCCTTTTCTGCTTTCTTCCTGTGAGCTTTATACAGCCCCCGGCCCATAAAACCCACAGGTGTTTCTTCTTTAGCCTGGCAACCAGCCACACCCTGCCAGCTCCAATTAATTCCCTCTGGAGCTGGGGCTAACAGGGGCCTGGCCAGATCTCCTGACCAGCACCCTGTCACACCAACCTAAACGGCTCTTGCTGCAATTTAAGCTCGTTGCTTTTTGTCCTGTCCTCAGAGTTTGAGGAGAATAATTTGTCTCCCTTCTCCTTGTAACAACCTTTTATGTATTTGAAAACTGTTACCATGTCCTCTCTCAGTCTTCTCTTCTCCAGACTAAACAAACCCAGTTTTTTCAATCTTCCCTCATAGGTCATGTTTTCTAGCCCTTTAATCATTCCTGTGGCTCTTCTCTGGACTTTCTTCATATTGTCCACATCTTTCTTGAAAAGTGGTGCCCAGAACTGGACACAATACTCCAGCTGAGGCCTGAGTAGAGTGAAGAATTACTTCTCATGTCTTGCTCACAACACTCCTGCTAACACAGCCCAGAATCACGTTTGCTTTTTTTGCAGCAGTGTTACCCTGTTGACTCATATTTAGCTTGTGATCCGCTATAACCCCCAGATGCCTTTCTGCGGTACTATCAGAAGGCAGTAAAATGTCATATGGGAGTAAAATTGGGTCTAAATGAGTGATATTGGAGAGGTGGCACTTCTGTTCTAAGGCTGAACTGGGTTAGAGTACGATGCCTGAATGAAAGTCCCGTTGTTTTCTTAGGGAAAAGTCTCACTGGTCAACATCACTTCTTCATGGCTGCCTTGACAGGTCCTCTCCAGCAGGGGCTGTGTGTCATGACATGGATCCTGCTAAAGAGGCTTCAGAAAGGGGGTTTGGGGGAATTATTATATTAAAAAACAAAATACAAATAATCCATGTGTGTGTCAAAGGCTCCACAACAATGCACACAGGCAGGCCACCTGACAAGCCCAACAGCTACACAGGAGGCCAGGCTTATTCCTAGTATTTATTTTTCTACTGACCCTTGCACAAAAGGAACAACAACTTTGTAGTAGAATTGGTATGTGCGGAGGGAAAATTTCCACTGATTTTGTGTGTGTGTGTGTGTGTGTGCGCGCACGCACTAGTCAAGCTGCAAGGGAGGCATTTATAAAGTTGTCTGTGCTGATAGATTTTGCAACTGAGCCATCTGATTTCTTTTTTTAAAAAAGTCTCAAGCCATGCCCTCTTGTAATCATGGCAGCAGCAAGAACTTGGCAGCAGCCTCTTTAGGGAATAAAGTTGGAAGAACTCAAAAGACAGCAAGCCCAGAAGAAGGGAGAGAGGAACCCCCCAGTGCCACAGACAAAGGGAAAATATAAAAGCGAGAGAAAGAAAAGAGAGAGGTGTGGAGCATGTTAACACACACAGAGTCCTGCGCACCCAGTGCAGAGGCAGTTGATCATTGCACTCTGTGCATCTGAAAGGTGGATCCGTTTTGCTTCTTCTAGAAGATATTAAATTCGATTTGCATTTTCCACATTGCAACCCCCCGCTCGGCCCTGCCCCAAAGAGCGGGAGAGAGAAAAACCCACCCCGAAGAAATGCAGCAACCCGGCTGGGCGCACTGTGACATCTGCCGCGGAGCCGGCGGGGATTGCAGCAGTAGTGGAGCGCCCCCTGCAGGGCGCGGCTGGGAGGTGCGGCCAGCCCACCCCATAGGCTGCCGGGCGCTGCATCAAACTGAGAAGCACCGGAGCGAGAGCTCAATCAGACGGGAGGCGAGGCGGGGAGCGGAGCGGAGCGGCCGGGGCTGCTGGCGGTTGGACACCATCAGGAGGGAGCCCTCGCGGAACGGCCCGACCGCTGCGGGGCTCGCGGCGGGAGCGGGAGGGTGCAGCGCACCGGACCCTGGAGTTAGCCAAGAGCCTGCAAAAGGCGGGTGTGCGAAGCGGGAGCCGCGGAGGCGCGATGCACCGGGAAGTACGAGCCGCGCTGCCTCGCGGGACCCGGGAGCCGGCAGCCTGCGGGGCGCTGGCCACGCACTAAAGGACCCGGCCGGGGGCTTCCCCTGCGGACACGCCGGACCGGCAGTTTGGAGGGGGTGGGATCGCCTCGCACCTCCAGGCGCCCCGGGGAAGGAACGGGGCGCGCGTGAAGAGCCCCCCTGCACCCGGAACCCCTCGGAGCTCGCCCGGGGGCTGCAGCCGGGCAAGGCGGATCCGGGCTCGGCAGACCCGCTCCCCCAGCGGCGCTTTCGGGGCAGGGGTCGCTAACGAAGGAGCTGCCCGAAGGGGAGGTGGCGGGGAGCCGGCACCGAGAGGCAGCTGCGGGGCGCCTGGTGCGGCGGGAGGAGGAGCAGGAGGCGGCGGCTGGGCAGCCTGACAGCTCGGGGAAGTTGTCCGAGGGAGATCATACGGCGGAGCCCGCCCCAGATGGCGCTGGGCAGAGGCGAGCGGAGGAGGCGGCGGCGCTAGCGGAGTCCCCCGGGCTGGAGAGAGTCGGAGCCGGCGAGCCAACGGGCTGAACAGCAGGAGGGTCAGCGCCGCAAAGAGCAGCCCCCGTGCGCCCCGGGGCTCCCTGGCCGAGAGGTCTCCTCGCTCCATGGCCCCCGGCCGGAGGGATGAGCCCCGGCGGGCGTGAAGGGGGCAGAGAGAAGATGAGAAACCAGGCGAGAGCGGTGGGTCTGCCCGGGCAGCCAGCGGGCAGGAGGTGAAGAGCGCCCCGGGGGGACGGCGGCCGCTGCTGCCACCGCCACATACCAAAGAACCCGGGCCCCGCGCAGCGCAGCGCCCGGCGCTTCCTTTCCCTTCTCCTGGCTGCGGAAGAGCCGCGGGGCCAGCGGCGGCCGGACTGCGCCGGGGCAGCGCGCACAAGGAGCGCAGAGACTGAGGACTGCGCTGCCCAGGGAGGAGAGCGCCCGGCGCCGCCGCAGCGAAGCTCAGCGCGCCCGGGACAGGGGAGCGCCCGGCCCCCGCAGGAAGCCTCGGGCAGGTGCCCGGGGCATGGGACTAAGGGCGCAGCCCCCTGTCGGCCCCCGCGCTTCGGCCCGCGCCCCCCGCAGCCCGCTTGGATTAACTCCCTTTGGGTTTTGCTAGAAAGCCGAGCAGCGCATTCGCCGCCTCTGGATCCCGGCTGTCCCCGGGCGTGTGAAATTACCTCACGGCTCCTTCCCGACCTCCGGCCAGTAAGTCCCTCTCCTCCCCACTGGGGAACGAGCGCGCGCGCGTGGAAGTGCCCTGGGACTGGCGTGTTTGCCCTGCCCCGGCCGTGGGAGCGCTCCCCGGCGGCCCGCGTGGGTTGGCTTGTCCTCCAGGTGCGGGGCTCATGCAGGGGGGACTGCGGCGGCGGGGCGGGGGACGCAGGCTCTTTAAACTTTCCTTCCAGGCAGACAGGGGCCAGTCCTTCTTGCTGGTCCTGCTGAGCTACAAATGGGGGGGCCTTACCCTCCCTTCCAGACAAGGGAGCGATCCTCATGGGGCTGCGTGGGCGGGGGTGCCCCCAGGACGGAGGCTTGGATTCATTAGACAGTTAGGGGAGAGCAGGAAGCCTCTTGCCTGTGCCCCTCCCCGAGTGGCGGGTAGGAAGATGCGGGGCTCAGATCCCGGCTGGCGGGTGCTTGTGGGGGCGGGCGATGGAGGGGATGCAGCAGGTGAGGGGGCCGGGAGCTGGCCTGGTTTGCGGACAGACAGGGGCACTCGGGGCTCGGGCTCCAGGGCCGCATCGCTGACTTAGTTCCCGCTCCAGCTGGCCCGCCCGGAGCCCCTGCGGGTTCTTCCCGCCCGGTGGCCCGTGCTCTCTGCCAGGCAGCGGGACACACAGAGGGAGCTGGGGATTACCAGCGTGGCGGGAGGGAGACATGCTGGAAAGCTGGGGAGAACAAGTGTTTCTTCCATGGGGCCAGAGGCCCAGGCCCCACGAGGAGCCAGGGCGAGTGAAAGAACTTTTTTTGGTGGAGGGGACCCCCCTGCCCGGCTGCCAAGAGCCAGGTTTGTCCTGCCAAGTGATCTGCGCGGTGGTTGGTTGGTTCATGGTAGGTTTTCAGTGTCAAGCGGCATGTGCAGCAAAGCTGGGGTGTTAGAGACCTTTGTCCACAGGACGAAGCTGGGAAGTCAATAAAGGGACAGAAAAGACAATGGAGCAACTGATCTGCTCCCCTGTAGCCTGTTCTGCCAGCTGCCACCAGAGCCGGACCTGTCCCCACCAAACACTTGGCTCAGGGCAGTACCTGAGACAGCATCTAACATGGCCGTGCCGGGGCGGAACCTTTCTGATTCTCAGCAGCGGCCAATATTTGTTTTAGGGCAGTGCCCCAAAACCCCAGGCAGGGTCCACCCCACTTGTGCTGCACCAACAGAGCAAAGCCACAGCCCTGCCCTGAAGATCTCTCCATGTAAGTAGCCAGGGTTCCCCTGAGGGCCACATGCGGGGACAGAGAGTTACACAGCAGGGCCACCAGACATGCAGTGCAGGGGAGAGAGGGGCAGGAGAGAAGCATTTCCCTGTCAAGGGAGCTGTTCTGTGCCTGGTTTCCTGAAAGGGGGTGCTGGGCACTTCCTGAGAATCAGCCCCCTGGAAGAAGTCCATTACCACCCCCACCCCCTCAAGGAGGTACCTAACGTCGGTGGTCGCTCTGGAAAACGTCAGTCTGCGACCATCGAAGAATGGTGGCTTCTTTGGGGCCTGATGCTGCAGTCCTCACTCAGTCAACTCTCCAACTAATGTCTGGAGGAATTTTGCCTGAGGAAGAACTGCAGGGCTTGGCATTGCCCTTTTCTTCTGCCGTGGACCAGAAGCCAGTTCTGGGCTGAGAGCGCAGGATCCGTGTTCTCTCCTTTGCAAAGTGGAGTGTCCTGTGTGGATACTTTCCCGAAGCCGAGCGGCTGGTGTCTGAACACTCCATAATCTGACGCGGCCACCAGTTCCACAGGGAAGCAGCCTCATTTTGTGCCCACCTGCAGCAAATCTCTCCCATTTTTGCTTCACAAATTTTCCCTTTCTGCACGGCTGGAAGAAGTCATTTTCCTCCCTGCACGAATGGCTGCAAGAGCAGCGAGCCAGTCCCTCCTCAGAGTCATAAGAAATGGTCAGCTCCACATCAGACGTTCAGAGTGGCTGACTGATTGATTTAGACTTAGTGTTGAGGAGATGCATAATTCTTCTCAGGAGACTTTCTGAGTCATAAGGAAGAAACCCAGAGCTAACTGAGAAAAATGTATATGTGCTGTAAAAAAGTTTAATGTAGGTTTTAAAACAAGGGCTGGTTAGGAGCAATCCAGCTATCTGAATTTGCCTTAACATGCTTCTAATCAAAATAGTAATTAACCAGTGTAAGATTCTGTCCCCTGTTTTTCATTCAGTGCCCCTGTCTTGCAGAATTTCATTAAAGATCTGTCTTCTGGAGTATCCAGTCTTCCTGCTCAGCAGTCTGTCCAGTGTGTCTTAACGGCACATTTGGTTCTGATGCAGCAGTTGTGGCCTGAGGAAAAACAGCAATTCAAAATATCCCCCCCAGTATCCAGAAACCTAAATCACGTTCTAACATGACAAGCCAAGGCCCATTTCAGTCATTCAGTCCCACTGGTTTATAGTGGAGGGCTAAGTGCATTGCGCCAAATCATTCAGCACTGCATGTTGTGTCCTTCCCAATCTGAGCTTGCAACCAAGTCTAGGTGTGTTTTTATTTCAACAATGGCTTGTGGTGCTGGATAGCCACTGAAATGACTAGAGATATGTTAAAGGGAGCGGTCATCTTGACAACCAGTGCCTGTAAAGCTCGGTTCCTTATGTCCTTACATCCTGAGAAGGGAAAGAATTTTATACAGCCAGTGTCCTTTGCTCTTCTTGCTCTTTTTTACATTTTACTTTGCTCTCATCTTGGGCAATGAAAATCAGTGAGGTCAATTTCACTTCTGTTTAGAGTCAGTTTCAACTTTAGGTTCTTGTTAAGTATTTCCCTGTCAAACACTGCAGGGGAATCCTTGGGTAGAGGCATTCCCATCCTAGAACAACATGAACCACACAGAATGCTCATTCAATTGGAAACAACTCTTTTTTATTGGTTTTTCCTTCTTTCTTTAGCTGATGAAACCTTTCTACCGATCTTGGGCTGTCACAAAAATCTTGTTTTTACAACATTTTAATTTGGGGTCGGATGTGAGTTGACGGTGTCCGTTACGTGGAGTGATGGTCTAGTCAGCCTTTAGTTTAGAAAGAACATCTAGGCATGCTCCCTCTGTTGTACTCGCCCAATGCCTGTCCAAGAACAATTCTGCCTTTAAGGAAAAGGGAATAATAATCCTTTGTACCTTTAGCCGAGGATCTCAAAGCACTTTGCAAACATCAGTTCTCAGCACACACACCCCTTCCCAACCCCGCCCCCAGGTGAGGTAGAGGTCAATATTGCTGTTTACACTGGAGATGACTAAGAGACAAAGAAGTTCAGTGACTCTTCCAAAACCACAGGCAGAAGCTAAGGATGGAACTGAAAAGTCCTGCTTCCCAGTCCTTCGCTCTAACCACCAGACCACTCTGACTCCCCCAGCAACCAACTGAAGCAGTGATCTTGGAGAGGAAGCATGTGAGAGTCAGTCCTGACTTGGAGAGATGTTCATTGAAACTTGACATGGGGTTTTTGTTAAAATGTTATACACCATTTTTATGACTTATACTCTGTTTGCTATGCTGGGAAATGATTTATGTGGGGTCAGCTGGGGACGAGCTGAGTTTTACCTCTTGAGACGCAAAGAAGGAAAGTCCTTTGTTTGGAAATGTATTTCCCTCCACATAAAAATAGAAGTTAGAGTTTTGCTTTTGGTTTGATTTGTGGGACTTTGCAGTGAGCCAGAGAGTCACTGGGAAGGAAAACAAAGATGAATTTTGCTGTACGGAGAAGGGCTTTTCTGTTCACTGCTTCCAGTCAGACTCAGCCCATGTCCCATCCAGCAGGGAAGGTTTTACTCCTTACCTGTGGTTAGTGGCATTTTTAGCTCTCTTTCCCTTCCTTCTAACTTGAGTCAGGCTGTTCTATGGAGCCCAGGAAAGTGACCCTGCTATCGGTGGGGTTATGTACAGAACCCCCCTCTGCTGTCCTGTATTACAAAAGGGAGGCCTCACTCCAGACACTCACACTAATCTCTGGGGCTCTTGTGGTTTGATATTTGAGGCAAGTAATTTAAAAATGCATGCTTGTGAGGCTGAATTTATAGAGCAATGTAACATGCAAGACATTCATCGCGCGTCATTTTAAGATTCTTGCTCTTTTTTGCTTCTTGTGTTTGGGTCTTTGTCCGCGTTTGAATCCGGGCAGACTGAGCTCCATGGGTTTGCCAGTCACAGGAAAGAGACCTGGTGGGAAGGGGCTCTCGGCTCAGGGAAGCCTCCCACCATGTTAAAGAAAGAGGCTCTGAGGTGGTGGTATAGGCCACCAGGAACAATGTGGTAAAACGTTCCAAAGTGGTGCATTGCCTCAGCCAGTAACAATCGGGTGTAAATTCCAAAGTGCACTCTCCAGCTGCAA